>NC_137085.1:12041699-12510098 GCF_951640355.1 Cnephaeus nilssonii
CCCCCTCTTGTCGCAGCGCTCTTCACATAAAGATAACATATCATCTTCTAGCCTATGATCCAATCAGTTTATTTGTTACTACACACATTCCAATGACCTGTCTACCCCTTGCCCCCACCTGTCTGCCCCCTGCCTCCACTGCTCCAGGATGGTGGCGATTTTTATCTGTTCTGCTCATTGTCAGGGCCTGGCATCCTGATTACATTAGGTGTCAGAGTTGGGCAGAGCATTGCTTTCGATGAAGTTGGCAGCACCTAGAATTTGGGAGCTGGAGAGCACTTAGAAAGCTTCTCATGTAAATTATAAATGGGGAAACTGAGGCCCAGAGAACAAAGAGGCATGTCAAAGGTCACAGCAGGAGTAAAAATTGCAGATCTAGGAAAGAAGCCCACGGAATTTGTCTCCAAATCCAGTACTTCTTCCATTCACTCATTCCATTACTCATTGCACATCAACGGTGTGCTAGACAGTGGGCTGGGTTTGGGGACAAAGCAATGAGTAACACAGACACGACCCTGCCTTTTCCCAGCACACAGTCTCTCAGATGCTAGTAATTAAACAGAATCACACAAGTAGGTTTGTGATTTCAAGCTGTGATGATGTATTGATAGTACAGGCTAGTGGTGAGGAGGTTAAAGAGATTTCTAGGATTCCAATCTTAACCCCACCACTTCCTAGATGCGTGACTCTGGGAAAATCCATTAACTTACGTGATTTATTTCTCTCATCTGCACATGGCGATAACAGGGCATTATATGATGTAACTTCCCACATTCTAATATCCCTGAAATGAGGACTTGTCTGGTAACTATTGGTGTCTTATGGTTAATATTGACAGCCTGCTTTCCTTACTGGCACATTAAATATGGCTTTATTTATATTTGATTTTCTCAGTTTGGTTTCAGTCTGACTGTATCTACTGCACAGGGTCATGGAGAGGATTATATGAGGTCAGATATGGGAAGTGCTGAGAAGACTGCCTGGTGCACACGTTTGCACTATGTAACGTGCATCATCATCATCATTATTATTATTATTTACCATAAAGAGGAAATTGAGTACTCTAATGGAGCGTAAACGAGGGACAATGACTGAGTCTAGAAGGCCAGTGAACACCTCCTGGAGGAAATGGCATTTACGCTGAAACACGGAGGAGGGGTGAAGAAGTAGCGATAGGCTGGAAGCAGACCTGCTTCCGAAGAGACCAGCACCGACAGAGACCCTGTTAGACTGGCTGCTGGAAATGACGTACTATTTACACGTGTGGGAACACTTCACAACATGGAGTGTGGATCCCAATTACTCTCCAACTCCAACCTGTAGTTGTACCCCATCTTCTGTTTCCATGCCCTTGTCTGTTGATAACTCATTGGTCATAAGGTATTACAATACATTGAGAAGTTCCCTGGAGTCTTTTTCGAAATACCATTTTTGGAGGCCCTTGTATGTTTTTGTAATATACTTGTTAAATACAATTAAAATAGAATCTAATTTAAATGCCATTAGACTATATTTTTTAATGATAAATTCTAGTCTCAGAAATTGAGAGGCGCCTTCCTTTTTTGAAAAGTACCCCACAGATCATCATCAGAGATACCTCACACTATCTTCCTACATGCGACTTTACAATACGAGATTTCAGATCTCTCACATCGTTTTATTTTTTCAAGTTCAGAAGCAAAAGTTGCCTTGAACCTTCAGTGGGATTGGCAAGGTCCCAATAAGGAAAAATGTTCAAGGTCGGTTTTGCAGCCCTTTCTAACCTCATCCTTCCCCAGGTTTGTGCAGTCAGTCCTGTTGCCTGCCATCGTGGGCTCTCTGACATTTTATGACCTCATCTTTGACACAGATTGTCCTTTTCCAAAGGACCGCAACCCTCTTCCACAACATCACATTTTACAACCCATTTAAACCAAGTAGAGCAAGACTCCCAAACAGAGATATAAAATGGTTTCCCGGCAACTCAAAAATGCTGCCACAGGTCCACCTCTCAGTTCTGCACCTTTCCCTTGTCCCCAGAGTCCAATTGGGTCCTTTCATTTTTTCACATCAACTCCTTCTATAAATTCTTTGTCCAAAGGCTTCATACATGCCCCTGAGAATTCTCGGCAAACACTATCTAAAGAGAATGCCAGACTGCCTCTCTCTTTGCTAAGCAAACTCTCACACACTGACTCCTCGAAATAGTAGCTTGTCACTCAGCTTGGGTCCAAATCCCAGCTGTGATACTTAGTAAATATATGACCTTGGGAATGTCAATCATGTACTTTAAGATACAGCATCTTCTATGGAAAATGGAAGCAATAATAACTACCTAGAATGTTGTTATGGAAACCAAGGTAGTTATGTAAAGTTTCAGCATGATGCTTGGTACGCAGTAAGTGCATAATACATTGTTATTGTTACTCCAGCTCTCATGTACCCCCTCGATATCTCGCCACAATGATTCTCTTCACTGGAAGTTATAGCGGGTCCTTGTCTAACACCTCCATCTGCTATATATAGATAATGAACCTGCACAAACTGGATGAGTCTGGTGAGAGAAATGGGCTTTTATAATTAACGTTCATTTACATGGACTTTAAGCAGAACAGCCTTGGTTGGCTGTTGTTCTTTGAATGACTTTTGTTGAAAATGGTTTTTTAAAGTTTGATTCCATTATCCTGCATGTCTGAATAATAAGACATGGGGAACATTAATTGACAATCAGTTTAGACAAGGCATTGTTTAAATTGGGTCCCAGTAAAGTTCAAGACCAAGGAGTGCTGAGGTACATCCAGCATTGTGGATTCTAAGGACCAGAGGGACTCACTTCACGGAGGACTGATTTCCCCAGTTGAGGCCCCTTGGAGTAGCAGCATAGTTGACACAGACCAATTGTGAACAGGTAAGAGATAGAGCTTACTTTAACTGAATTCAAGAAAGACTAGTACCCATTTCGAGAGAGAAGGCAACTTCCAGAAGAGAATTAGCTGCACCAGATAAAGGCTCAACAAAAAACAAATCTCAGCGGGAAGGCGGGGGTGGGGAATTGGGGAGAGATTGACAGGGGAACTTATAAGCGCATAGCCCAAGGACACAGACAGTATGTGTGAAGGCCTGGGAGGGGTGGGTGCAGAGTGGAGGGGGTCAATGGGAAAAAAGGGGGACATCTGTAATACTTTCAACACTAAAGATAAATTAAAAAAAACAAAAACGTTTAGCCTAAATGACATTGTCAGTGCCCAAAGAGCTATGTATGGTCCTGACCTCAGAACAAGGCACCCAATCTATTGCCCAGGCCTTGATATTTCAGTAACTGAAACTTGCTCCTCATTAATCCATCCATCCATCCATCCACCCATCCATCCATTCATCCATCCATCCAAAAACTGCATTGATGCAGGAACTGTTTGAATCCCTGCGATATGGCAATAAGCGATATGAGCGAAGGCCAAGTTCTTATAAAACTTATGTTCTCATATACACATTTCTCTTTTCTGCTGTGACAGAAAGTTGGCTCTCTCCTGCTCATTTAACTGCACATCTCACCTCTGCACTAATTGACTTAAATCCTACATGTCTGCCACGTTACCTAGAAACCCACCATGTTACAATCTCCTTCAAGGCAGGGCGGGCTCCATCTCTGTGAATTCTTGGACTCTGTAACTTCGTAACGTCCTTGTGTCCCTTTAAACTTTAGTAATATGTGGCTCCAGCAAATATCAGAAACCATATGTGAACCTGAGAAATATTTAGTGGGATATAAGACACATGTATGATGACATAACTATACCCAGGGTATTATCATTTCATTCCAATTGCAAATGAAAAGTGGCTGATGAAGACAAGAAAATAAACTGATTTTGATGGTGAACATGACTGAAGTTCATATCAATTTGAAAAGAAAATTCAATCTGCTTTAAATGCCACCTACAAATTGTTTCAATCATACTTATGCTCTACGTTATTAGTGCTGAGAAGGTCATAGAAACACAGATTTTGAGCTGGAAAATACCTCAGGAACTATTCAAGGTTGTAACTTGTCTCTTGCTACTAATTTATTGAGTGACACTGGGCAACCTGCTTAGCCTTGGTGGCCCTCAGTCTCCCCATTAGATGAGGCTAGATGACCTCTACAGACCTGAATTACCTATATTTAAAGTATGTGTCCACTAAGCTCTTTGTTGGAGAGAGGGAACATACAGTTTGTGGTATGTGACATGCCCAAGGTTACTGGCAAATATGTGGTAAAGCTGGCACGAGGATTGAGGGCCTGGGACTTTGTTAATTGCACACGTTTAAAAGTCACATGGGGACTCAAGGAAAAGTCAGCAGACAGGAATGTCCAGGTTATTATAAGTTTCACGTTAGGTGGTCAGCCCTAGAGGGCAGGGACTCCAACTAACTTTCTTCTCCCATAATCTAATACAGTTGTTCATTGCTGGATTCAAGGTATCTCTTAAAATACAGGGTGTCCTAAAAAACGTTTACATACTTTTTTTTTGATAGCTCAATTGATGTTTCTTTCTTTTCAGATTTAACCCATTGGAATGAATAATTATTCAAAGTGTGTATACATTTTTGGGGACACACTCTGTATTTGGTACAGTATTTGAAATTTATTAAATTAATTAAGTGACGACACAAATGACTGAATAACTGATTATACAAATAAAATGAGGCACTATGTTTGGAGTGCCCACTGTATATTAAAACACTATAGTCGGTGAATTTTAAACTTCATTCTTCATCTCATTCTCACAACAACCCTGCAGAATAAGAACTATTCTCCTAATTTTTGCATAGGCAAAAAATGAGGCATGTGTATGTTTAATGACTTGTCCAAAGCTCCACAACCAGCAATCAGAGAAACAAGGATTTGAACCCGGTTCTGTCTTACTCTGAAGGATATCCCAGTTCTACTCTGGTTCACTAAATGCTTGGATGAGGCAATAAATAGATGAATGGATTCATGACTAAATGAATGAGTGTTCTGCTGTTGTCTCCTGTGGTTTGGGCCATAAGATTTCTATACAGAATTTAGCGTGATACCACACACGCACAGAACTAGAAATTTCACAGTAAGATTCACCTAAGATGACATTCTTCAGAGACAAAGCCTGACCATTAGAACTGTTTGGTGCTCCGTGTTATGAGACTAGAGCACACAGACTTTGCATGCTCTTTTCTGTCTTCAAAGTGGGAACAAGGAGCAATGGTAGTCTATCCTGGGAAGGAACAAGCCTGCATTGAGCCTTCACTGAGGCACGTCTTTGCCTTGGTCCTTGATTGGTCTGTTCTCATCCCACCCACTGTTATGATGGTAAATATTTAATGATTGGCCTTCCAAGGAAAATAAGCCGTGCTTTGTAATATTTACTTGTTTTAGTAAATATTAGCCTCATACTAGCCAATTTCCAAGCTAGCTACATGACATAAATGAACAAAGAGATGGGAAGAGATGATAACAATCAAGTCTCAGGAGTCCATACAAGCCAGCTCCAGTACACCATGGATCCAACTCCATAATCAGGTCTGTGAGTGGTCCTAATTGTTAAAATCCCTGGAAAACACACCCGAGCTGGGCTACAATGCAACAGCCAGGAACACCTGGCCAAGTTCACCCATGCATCGTGACCACTACATATTCCTCAGCAGCGGCATCACCCCACTTTCCTCCTTTTCCCCACTCAGTTGGGAGGAATGAGCTTTCCTACTGACATAGCCAGTAAAGCTTGTAAGGTATGATGAGCAATGCTCGGACTCCATGACTTTGTTCAACCCTATACATCCCACCCAAAGGAGAAGGGGCTTATTTGAGGGAAGCTGAGCCATCTCTGACAGATCCAAGGCTTGGGTATGTACAGTGCTTGGGGACTTGGTTTTTCCATGACGTCCCCCAAATTCTAATTCCCGATGAAAGGCAAAAGAGGGGATGCCCAGCTGTTCCCTCAGGCGTGGATGTTCCCGAAAATGGTCGGACAGATGTGAAGGGCAGTTTCCCTGCTTCAGTGGCCAGCAAAGTCTTACTAAGTCCTTGTGGTTCTCAGGATCCTTATCTCACTATGAGGTCTCTTCACATTACCTTCCCAATGTCATCCCTCGCCACTCCCCTAGTCCTCTCCCTCCAACCCATGTCAGCACATTCACTAGGGAACAACACGACTGCTCCACTCTCTGGTTTCTGGAATCATTCCAAACTTCCCTCCTCTTTTTTGCAATGATGAAGTTCCTTCGGCTAAAGCGCCCGTCCTACTCACTGTCGCTACCGATTACATAAGGCTCTGCTAGAAGGCCATCTTCTCCATGATGTAGCTCCTGAAAGCCCCACCTAGAATACCACCCTCCCTGTTCTCTAGGCACAGGGTACTTTAGGAGTGCCTGCCCTTGATGTATACCAGATGGTGTCTTTATAGTCACTGTATATGAGCATATTCCTTTCATCCCTGTGAAAATGTGAAATCCACGAAGGCAGGAGCATTGTCCAATGTGTCTGTGATTTCTCATAGCACTTGACACAGAGACTTAAGAGTTCGGGAATTAAGAAAAATCTTCATTGAATCAAATCTAATGAATTGAAGTAAATTTTGCAAAGTGGGTCTGAGTCAAACCTCATGAAAATATATGCAGGGATCTTACGTGCCCATTTCCACTCTTCATTTGTAGAGAGCCCCAGCCATGTATGGCCTGAGGGACTTGTAGCAGTAGGGTGCTTTGCTGGGCACTGGGGTGGGAAGGATACAGGGATAAATTAGATATAGTTCTTGGCTTTAAGGAGGTTACATTTAGAAGGATAGATAAGTTTTTAAGCAATAACTGATGGATTTATACACACGCACACACACACACACACACACACACACACACATATACAGTATATATAATTGATTTCAGAGAGAGAGAGACAGAGACATCAATGATAAGAGAGAATCATTGCCTCCTGCACGCCCCACATTGGGGACTGAGCCTGCAACCTGAGCATGTGCCCTGACTGGGAATTGAACCGTGACCTCCTGGGTCATAGGTTGATGCCCAACCACTGAGCCACACTGGCTGGGCAGCAATAACTGGGATGTTTTAATCAGATTTTTAGTCAACAGAGGTTGTTCTCTGATGATACTGTAAATGTCACCCATTCACCAAACAAAGATGAAAGATAGTTAAGTGAATAGAACTTTGGAAGGCAAATAATTAACGACAGAAGACATTCCAGGGAGAGGGAGGAGACAGAACCTTAGTGGGAAGGTAAGGGTGTTTGGGGGACAGTGTGAGTAGGGCGGAGTGGAGAATGCAAAGAGGGATGGGTCTGGGGAAGTGGCTCAGTGGAAGGGTGAGACCAGAGCATTCTAGAGGTCAGGCAACTGGCACTGGGCAGTGCTTTGTGGTCTGATTTCTCCAGAGCTGGGGAGTACTTAATTTGAGCACATATATAAGTGGATACGGAGGAAGAAGCTAAATAATAGTGCATAGGATTGTTTCAGGGAGCATGGGGAGGGAAAGTCCCTCCCTCCCTCCCTTCCTCCGTCATTATTTTCTGTGAACTAATTATATGTCAGCATTATGCTAAGTTTTTTAAGACAGAGAGATGAGCGAGGCACATGTTTTGAATCCCCCTTCCTCAGCCCCTAACAAAACGTGCAGTCGGGTGATAGATCCAGACAAGGAAAGGATAGACTGTGGACGGGGACAAGACTATGCCACATGAAAGCACAGAGGGTTTTAGAGCAGAGAAGGGGGCCCCTTTATGTCAGGACTAGGGATGGCAAGCCAGGAATTCCTGTGGGAGGAAGGACGTTTGGGTTGAATAAAACGGAAATTAAAAGAAGCCCCTGGTCTCCGAGTAAAAGGGGAAGAAAGGTATTTCAGGGGGCAGACACAGTCTGTGAAAGAGATGTAAGTGTGCGAGGGCATGGGGTCTTAGGGAGCTGCAGGTATTGTGCCTGGAGCCCTGGGCACATGGCAAATAGAAGCAGAAGATGAGGTGACATAAGTGGGCTTGGTCTTGTCGGATAATTAGATTAACAGCTAGGGTGGCTGGGCCTTTTATTGCTTGTGTAGAAACAAAGGGACTACTTGGGAGGGAGAGTGTGCAGAGCCTTGCCATCCCAGGGTATCCTTTAAGCCCAAAACATCTGCAATCGATGGCAGCTCGTTAGAAATGCGGAATCTTAGGCCCCACTCCAGACCTGCTGAGGCGCCACAAGCAGTGTTTCCTTCCAGCACAGACTCCGGAATGGGAATCTGGCTCTGCCATCTGCAGGGGCTACGCCTCTGGTCCTCTCACCTGTCTTCTCTGGATGTCAATATTCGCAGCAATAAAGCTGAGAAGGTCAGTGGATTCTGTTGACATTTTCAGCTATAAGGTTTGTGTGTGTGTGTGTGTGTGTGTGTGTGTGTGTGTGTGTGTGTGTGTGTGAATGTGTGTGTGTGTGCGTTTAATTCTAGGGGATACTGGTGGAAGAGCTGCTCATTTTTAAAACCGGCTAACGCATGGCTGCTGCCTGGATGGCCCACTGTTTGGAATTGTGCCCTCAAGCCTGTGGCTAAAGGAAAAGGTCATTAGAAACCACAGACATGCACCTGAAGGCAGATTAGCAGGGGAAACCAGGTCAGACCCTCCGTACTCAGCACTCTGCCGAGCTGGGGTTTCAGGGATCGGGGCAGAGAATAGGATCTCTTCTGTTCCCTCCCACCAATAACCTTCCCTTCTTTTTAAGGAAAGAAAGACAAAAAGGAGCAGGGCCAGATTGAGAAGCACACAATTCTACAAGGCTTGGGGTGAGAATTATCAAGAATGTTTGTGTGTGTGTGTGTGTGTGTGTGTGTGTGTGTGTGTGAGAGAGAGAGAGAGAGAGAGAGAGAGAGAGAGAGAGAGAGAGAGAGAAAGAGAGAGAAAGAGAGAGAGAGAGAGGTGGGGTGGGGTGGGGAGAGAGAGCTCTAAAGCCCAAATGTCTGACTGAAGAGAAAGAAGACCCAGCTGTCTGGTCAAATGGCACACTAGAGCTGCATCACATTTTCCAAACAGCTTCCCCAACAGGCCTATGTAAAGGCTGCGAAAGTGTGTCTGAACAGGCTCCCAACTACACGGTAAGAGAGAATGGTGGTTATAAAGCCAAATCCTGGTCTGACTCTGCAGAGACAGGGTGAGCCTGGAGAAGCCCTGTCCTTACTTCTGAACTGGTGCCCACAGAGAAGTGGGTGAGCCCTGGCCAGTGTGGCTCCGCTGATTGAGCATCATCCCATGCACCAAGAGGTTGCCAGTTCGATTCCAGGTCAGGGCACATGCTCAGGTTGAAGGTTCGATCCCCAATAGGGGGCATGCAGGAGGCAGAGGATTAATGTCCCCCCCCCCCCCCCCCGCCGCTCTCTCTCTCTCTCTCTCTCTCTCTCTCTCTCTCTCTCTCTCTCTCTGTCTCTCATCAGTAAAAACATAATCTTAGAAAAAAAGAAGTGCGAGAGAACTGGGAGGAGGGAGCACCGGGCCACAGAGACCACTCAGTCTGGGCAGAGGCTGCCCCTGACATCTGTGCATGAGTTTTCCAGACAAGACTGCCAGAGAGGAATGAGGCTCCAGAAAAAATACAGCGACACACATGGCAGGAAGGAGCAGAGGGTGGGAGGGAGCGAGGAGAACGGACTTCTAATACCAGCTTCATTCCTACTTGCCTGTGACCTTGGCAAGTCTCTGTAACTCCTGTGTCCCTATTTGTGGACATTAATACCGGCCACTTACTGAGCAATAACCATGAATAAGATATTGTGCATTTACCATAAAGAAGAGAGTATCTTATGGGTTTAAAGGTCATCTCTATGCTGTTGACTCATAGATTTCTGTCTCCAGCTGAGACCTCTGCTTTGCATTCCACTTTTGGACCCCAAAGCCCACTTTCCATCTCCACTTGGTGATTAGTAGTCACCTTGAACTTATATTCACAACAACACTTGGGATCTCCCTCACCTCAACCCTGACCCTCCTCCAGCACCTACCTCCTGACCCAGCAAACGACCTCCAAACCCCTCCACTCCACTGTTCAGACAGAACAATTTACAATCATCATCGATTCCTATTTCTCATCTTCCATATCCAATAACACAACTTTATCAAATCTACGCCCTACATATATCTGGAATTGGACTGTTTCTCACATCTACTCCCCTAACCTCCTTGGTCCAAACCACTTACCAAGTCTTGCCTTGATGAGAATAACAGTGCCCTTGAGTGCCCCTGTCAATTGGCCACAAGCAGCCGGAGCAATGCCACTGAATGTAGGTTAGAAGACCCATCCTGTTGAATGCAGGTTAGGTCATGTGGTTCCTATGCTCAGAATCCTCCAGTGACTTCTCATCTCACTCAGAGTAAAACCCAAAGTCCTTATCATTCTATCAAGCCACCTAAATCTCCCCTCCACAGTCTTCCTCTTCTCAAGTCTGCCTCCAGCTCCCTCCCCTGACTCCCCTCAAGCCAAGGCGGGGGGGGGGGGTGCGTCTTCCTGCTAGTGCTGAACCCTGGGCACCTCCCTGTGCTCCTGCCACAGGGCACTGGCCCTTGCTTGTCTCCCCGTCTGGAACGACCTCTCCAGGATAGGGGCAGGCCTCCCTCCCCGCCACCCCCCCCCCCCGCCCTGAAAGCGCCTGCTCCAATGTCCCCTTCTCAGAGAAGCCTGCCCTGACTCTGTCTGGGTAGTAACAATGCTGCTCCCAATCCCACCCAGCTTAGCACTAGCTGTGCTCTGTGCTCTCCCAGCATTGACCATCACCTGACAAGCTGTATGTATATTTACCTGCTTGTGTACTAAGATGGAAATCTTTCTTTTCCTTCTTTTTAAATATATTTCCTTCTTTTTAAATAAATTTTTTTATTGTTGATAGTATTATAAGCTATGCATATAACTTCTTTGGTTTATCTCTTCTCGTCCCCTGAACCCCTCATCACAATGATGGAAATTTTCTATACCTGAGTTGTCGAAGAGGTAGCCACTAGTCACACGTAGCTATGGAGCACCTAAAATGTGACTGGGGACCTGAATGTTTACTTTTATTTAATTCTAATTAAGTTACATTTCAGCAGCCACATGTGGCTAATGGCTGCTATGTCAGACACTGCAGATGTAATGTCTCCGTAGAATTTCAATGTGATCAGGGCAGAGATTTTGCCTATTTTGTTCACTGCTATGTCCCCAATGCCCAGAAAAATGCCCGGCTGCTCAATAAATACCTGTTGAGCGGATGACTACAGTATTATGCTAGGAGCTTCCTAGGCATTAGCTCATTCCATGTGAACAACAGGCGTGCAGGGCAGACGCTATGTTCGTTCTGTGCTGCCGAAGAACACCAGGTAGTCTGTACCCTGTGACCAACATCTCCCCATTTAGGGTGAGTTAAATCCTGGAGATCTAATGTACAGCACAGTGAATATAATGAACACCCTATTATACATTTGAAAGGTAGTAAGATCTTACATGTCAGCATCATAAAATACGGTATGTGAGCTGATGGAGGTGTTAATTTCATCATGATAGTCATTTCATACTATGTACGTGCATTCAACCATCACACTGTACACTTAAACTTACATAATGTTATGTGTCAAGGATATCTCAATGACGCTGGAAAAATGACAGGGAGACCACACTGCTAGTCGGAGGTAGACAGGCTCGAAGCTCAGGGATGTGCGATGACATTCAGACACTGCTTTGTTAGAGCTGGACTACAGACTCTCTGAGATTCTGTGATTCTGTGGTTTCCTGAGAACTTTCTCCCTCGTCAGCCAATGGCAGCACATACTTTAAGCACCAACTGGATTGATGGGTCTTTACATGAAGCCCCTTGTCAATCCCTCAGAAGCCATGATTCTTAGGTAGAAGAAGGGCAGCCCACGCTCCAGCCCAGATCCTCTCTTCCTCTTTCCCAGCCCCGCCCATGGCTCACCGGTTTCTGGGTCGCAGAGCTGCTCACAGGCGTCTGTCGTCCTCTGTCCGCAGAGGTCCCTCACCCACGGGGAGGTGGCGTTGACCTGGTAATACAGGGACAGCTTGGCTGGGTTTAGCCAGTCGGAGATGTCCAGGTAGCTCCCTTCGCTCACCACAAAGCTGCTCCCTGTGGGCGAATAAAAGAAAGACAGCTACTTTCTCCCTGATTTTAGGTGCAGGTGTGTGTCTCACTGCTGACGCTGCCACCAGGAACACAGACAGTACATATAAGTCACACAATCCCCGCCCCCATACACACACCCAAAGTCTCCTGTTCTCATTGTCTACATGCATGTACACAGTCTACATGCATTTACAATGTGCCCTTATGGTGTCAGCAGCCAGTGGAGACAAAGACAAGTGAGGCATGAGAGACAGTTCAACTTAGTGATTACGTCAGGCCCTGCGACTGAGCGAGACCTGGGTTCAAACCCTGAGCTCACCCTGGCCAGTCACTGATTTTGGGTGAGTCACTCAATGCCTCTGGGCCTTGTTTACCTCGCCTGTCAATGGGAATTTTAATGGGACCTAACTCAGAGGGTTACTGTGAGAATGAAATAAAATAATGCAGATAAAGTGCTCAGCCAGTATCTGACTTGTCCTAGTAAAGAATGATGCAATATTAAAATAGAAAAGAAAAAGAGAGTGAATGTCCCTGTCAACCTAGCCATGTCCTCTGGAACAAGGTTCATTGCTGTCCACTGGGGCCAGGTGGGAGAGACCAGTTGAGCGTAAGGGAAATAGCATAGCTTCTTGGCATGGCTTTTGTTGTTGTTGTTTGTTTTTCTATTAGAGAGAGAAAATCAAAGAAATCTTGAGCACCTCTAAAAAAGAGCAGCACCTGTGCAGCAGAAACACCTCAATGCTGGGAAACAATAGGGAGGTGGAGTTTGGGGTGAACTGGGCACTGCAGGTTCTATTGAAAGGGAGCAACTGCACCCCAGCTCAGCCAGCTCTGGCCAAGTGGGGGGAAAGGCCAGCGAGCAGATCTTCAGTTTCTTCAGGAGAGACTCGACATTCAGATTTTTATGGTAACCAACCAATGCTTAAACAATGGCTTAAATTTGTTATTGAAAACAATTTATGCTCTAAAATGTTCCTCTTTAACACACACACACGTATGCACATATACATATATTCATGTGTGTTTATGTATGCACATGTATATGGATTACATACATATATGCACATATATACATTCTTTGCGGGGCAAGGAACAGACATCCATCAGGATGGCTGCATTAAGAGTGTAAGTGGTGGTGCCTGTATTTTGCAGCATACCAGAGGTAAAATTTTACAGGGGGAACAAAGGTTCAAATAGGACCAGACTCCACCAAGCTGGATTGGAGAGCTGTTCTAGATTCATGCAGATCTAGGGATCTCAGTAGCAGATCTTAAATAGTTTCATAATGAACATGACTCAGCTCCTCTCCCTGCATTTTCTTTTCTCTCCCTCACTCTCTACCAACAAAATCTTTCCATGTATACAATGCTAATTTCCAAAGAAAGGACTCAGTTAATAGGCATCAGATGGGTTTGAGAGCAACCTCTCTGCCAGTTCATATCAGACCCTGCTTGTTGACCAATGGTTGGGCTCCTCTCAGCTCTGGGGCCCTGCTATGGTCCAATGGGCAACAGCCAGAGGCGGGGTCACATCAGACCTTACCTGACTGCCCTGAGGATCTAAGATGTGCTGAGAAGGGTAAGGATAGGGCAGGCAATGTTATCTTTTCTAAGTCACACAAATGTTGTGGCTGATATCATCCCATAGAATAAGCACAGTAGACAATGGGATTTTGGGTGATGATGAAAGAGGAGTCAACGGGAAAAGCAAAAGGAGTAGATAGCATCAGGCTCCGAGAGAAGAAAATGGCCGTATTTGAAGTTGGCCTTAAAATCTTTGGCAGCTGAACAGAAAAGAATAAGTTTGCTGGATCCCATATTTCAAATCTCTGGCAAGGGAAGATATGCAAATCTATCCGCAAAGCCATATTTCCCCCTTTGGAACTGAGCCCAAGCCGAAACATGGCACATGGGTCCTTATGTGAGGCACCAAACATCACTATCGACTACAGATTTTTCTTTTCAAAAGCACAGTCTTGCTGTTTAAAAGGATAATCTTTGTATTTATTCTCACTAAAGACTGAGGGATGGATATTGAATTCTGTCCCAGGGCTGCATTTGGCTAATACCACCACTTCGGGAAAGCTATGGTGCAGGGATAAAGAGAAAGGAGTCAGCAAGACGTGCATTCAGATCTTCCCCCTGCTGTTTACCAGCTCTGCAAACTTGGGCAAGAAAACAAACCCTCAGTCGTCTCATATGAAAGTGTGAATTGTGACTATCTCTGCACAGGGTTATCATAAAGATTAACTGAGTCAATGTGATTCTCTCAGGTCCGATTCCCCAGGAACCAGACTCAAAGGCAGAGCCTGGCATGCAGGAGGCTGTGGAGGTACACCCTTGTAAAGGGATGAGCAAAGTGGGATTGGACAAGAGAGAGAAGTCGAATTGTCATACCGCTGCAGCCAAGACCTTAGCTCATCTCCTAGGGAGCCGGGAGCTGGAGAGGTCCTTCAATTTTCCCAAATCAGGACAAGAACATCAGGTCATTGTGCCTCAGCATTAGCCAGTCACAGGCTGTGGGCTATTCCTGGGGAAGAGACGTAAACTTGGGTGAAGTGGTCCCTTTTGATGGATGGCATTCCTCCAAGACAGACTTGGAGCAAGTAGTCAGCCACCAACAATCCTGGCAGCTGGGAAAAGGAGTGCCTACGTTCTAATGAGAGATGTGGACACAGCAAATCTCCATACAATATGCACAATATGTGAAGTCCCTGGCACACAGTGAAATCTCAACTCACGGGAGCTATTTTGACGACTATTTGGATTTCTTACAAATTGGGAAGCTCTGAATGCAATACCAGTTAATAGATCTCTCTCAAATCTGAGGAATGTGAGTCTCTTTGGAAGGGACTAACTCAAACGCAGGTTATCCTTGACTTCTTCAGAAAGATGTTCTTACAAGGTCTATGGTTGCTTTAATGGCAGAAGGGAGTCACTATCCTTGGAACACCCTCTCTGCTCCAGTCCATGGGGTGAATGTGTTACGCATCCTGCTTTCTAATCCTTATGAGAGCCTTGCAAGATAAATATTTCCCCATTTTACAAATGACAACAGGAGGTTCAGAGAGCAATGGTTTTAGCCAAATTTGTACAAAGAGTAAATGGCCAAAAGAAACTGCAGCATCCAAGCTGGGACCCGCCCATTATTCCAGGCTGTCATGAGAATCAGGGGCTTTGGTTGGATTCTCTGGCCCTCTGTGGTCCTCCCACCCTCTGTGCATCCCCCATCAGTGTGCATCCTGTTGCGTGGGAGGGCTTTTGCTTTCTCTGATAGACTATGATTTCCTACAGGGACGAGGTCATGAGTTATTCATGAGCCCTTATCAATCAAGCCCTCAGTAAAATGGCTGGCACATACTGGAAGTTTAGTGAGTGTCTGCGGAGTGAATTAATGAAATCAAAGTTCCACGCTTGACTGGAGGGAACTTCCACTCCCTCTATCATGGGATTGTGAGGCAGGAATGCCTCCAACACTGATCTCAAAGTTTAAGTCTTTCCATCCTGTGAGAGCCAGAATACAAAATCAGCCCTTCAGAGCCTCCCCGGTTCCAACCCAAAACTTGAACTTCACTCTCATGCGTCCTGAGCTCTGGTTCGCCCCAAGGGTTTGTGATGTGGGTGGTTCAGGTGGAGATGCTGGGGGACTCAGTGTGACAAGGCCAGGCCACATGGCATAGAGATAGCACATCAGGTAGTGAAAGGAGGTAACTGTGCAAATGCAGTCATCAAGGCTTAAATCATGTGTCCATTTAACCATTTACTAAACCTCTCTCGTATAGGAACAGACAGAGAGAATGAGCAATAGCCTGGATCCATCAAGAACATGATGGACTACCAAGGGCGTGGGCATTCATGGCTATAATACAACCTTGAGTGTGGTAAGAACTGCCAGAAAAGAATGGGCTTGTCTTGGATCTAAGAGAAGGAAAAAGGGGTGTCGGAGACCAGTTTGACATGCTGGTCTTTAAGCCAGACATTGAAGGACATGAAGAAGAACGATGAGCGAGGCAAAGTTGAGGTGGCATTTACACGTTAAGGCTTGCCTTCTGAGTTGGCTCATACTGTTTTTAATCGCTCTAATACTTAGACAGCATTCCGCTCAACCTGTAGCTATATATGCCATGTTATAGATTCATTCATTCACTCATGCATATATTCTTCATTTAACAAAAAGAAGACCTACTATGTGCTAGTTCCTGTCCCAGGATCTGGATGTGTGTCCACTGAGAACTTGAAGTTCAAGAAGGGAGTTTGAGATGACAAATCTAAGGCAAAACACAAGTGCTTTTTGTCCCCCCTTTCTTACTCTCTCATCTAGAATGCACGTTTTTTGAAGGTAAAGACCATGAACACAAATGCATCATTCCATGTGTCTCATACTTCTCTAGTTTTCCAGTGGAACCCTGTTTTATTTTCTTGGCTTTAGATTAAAAGTGCCCTGCTTTTTCTGGGTGCTGAGATTCTTCTCTGTGCTCAAATCAATCTCCCCAGAGAGTAAAGACTCTGGAATGAAACTTTGCCAAAATCTCAACTTCAAAATGTCATGTTTCCTTATTTTTAAATATATATATATATATTTCCCCCCCACGGGCTTGTGGGAATATACATCATCTAATTAGGCAAATGGATTTTCAGTTCAGCCCAATCATTTCCTTATCTACATCTGAAGCTCGGCGTTGCTCAGGGGACTGCGCGGGCACGGAGGTCCTCATTAACTCTGATCTCCAATTACACTGATTATAAGCCTGCGTCTGTGATTGTGCAGCACAGATCAGGGGTGAGCTGGGAGCTCAGGCCACTCCGTAGTGTTCTATGAAACCCAGAGGCACATCAGTCCCCAAAGAAACAGAAGGTTACAGATGAGAACTAAAAATACTACAGATGGAGGTATCACCAGCCAAGACTGCCCGGAGAGCCAGACGGCAGGCACAGAGCCCCTTTGTTACATCTTGAATCACGACACAGACCCCTGAGAACTATGGACAGAAGGTTTCAAAGAGGTCTCTGGACACAGAGCTGAATGGGGAGCAGAGGGGTGAAAGGTTACATCTATGGCTGAAAGATGCTATTCACTGATGAAGCTCAGGGAACTGTTCTGGCCCAAAGTATTCCTCCCTCTTTTCCTTCCCTCTTTCTCTGGGTGCAAAATAATTAAAGATTTCCTGTCTTCTGTTACATTGTGTGTCCCCCAGAACCCATCAATCAATGCCTTGAACCTGGGAGAAATGTCTTTCCAGGGGACAGGGTGAAAAACAAACTGTGACGACGCAGAAATGAGGAGCCCATCTACCTCCCACCCCATACACCCAGGGAGAATACTCCTTCCTCTCTCCCTGGTCCACAGAGCCCTAGGTCAGGCTTGAGTACATCCCACCGCCTGCTATCAACTGGGAGCTACTGAAGGAGTGAGCACCTGACCTCTGCAAACATGGGGGAGAAGCTAGAGTGTGAGGGTTTGTGAGTGGGCAGAGGCTACCTGGATGGCTGGGCACGCTCAGTCTCCAGGGCAGGGGTGGGGAACCTTTTTACTGCCAAGGGCCATTTTGATGTTAATAACATCATTTACAGGCCACACAAAATTATCAGCTTAAAAATTAGCCTGCTATATTTGGTCAAACATTTAATTAACTCACTCATAATGCCTTGGCAGGGCCAGACCAAATGATTTTGTGGACCTTATGTGGCCCGAGGGCCAGACGTTCCGTAACCCTGCTCTAGCATCATAAGGTGGAGTGTCTCCTAGTCCTCAGACACTTACCTCTGTGCCTTCACCTCCTGATCTACTTCCAGCTCTCTTCCCTTCTGCCATTTTCTTTGCCTTTTCCCTGGATCAACGTCAACCTATTCCTCTGTACTGTTTCTGCCTGTTAAAAACTGACTTGTGTCCACCCCAAAATTCATGTGTTGAAGTCCTTACCCCCAGGACCTCAGAATGTGCTGCATTTGGAAATAGGGTCTTTCACGAGGTAAACGAGGTTAAGTGAATCATCATGGTGTTTCTACTCTAATATGACAGATGTCCTTATAATAAAAGGAAATTAGGACGCAGACACATAGAGGAAAGACCATGTGCAGACACAGGGAGATGCCAACCCTCTGCAAGTCCAGGAGAGAGGTCCTCAGAAGAAACCAGACCTGCCAACATCTTGATTTTGAACGTCCAGCCTCCGGAACTGCGAGGAGATAGATTTCTGTTGGGTAAGCCTCCCAGTGTGCGGTCCTTTTTTATGACAGCCCTAGCGAACCAATACGCCACCTGTCTTATTGGACAGCTATCTCTTACCCCTGCCATTGCCTCCATTTATTAACCTTTATTTGTGTGGATCCCCAGGGATCACTTCTCAGAATAAAGTTTCCAAATGTAGAAAACATAATGGCTAGTATCTGATCCAATAACTGGAATACAGTTCTACCCATGGATCCCTTGGGGCTCCGTGGAGCCCAGGATAAAAATGCTAGTCTGAGCTAAGCTATTTCCATCCATCCCACAGGCGACCAGTCTGCCAACTGACCTGGTTCCAAATCTGTCCAGCATCCCTGGATGCGAGAGGGCGTGGCAGCAAGTTCATGATGAATATGCAGTCCTGGTAAAGTGTGTGACTGAGGTGCCAATGACAAAGAGAAGAAGACTAAGAAAACACGGAGCCATTCCAGGGGCCATTTTAAAGAGGGTCAACTTCTTCCTTTTCATTTGTTACAAGGAAACAGTTTTTTTTAAAGCTCTGAAGCATAGATCAGAATTTTAATTTTTAAGTGTGTTAGAAAACTTTGAGTTCCTCTCCCCCAGAGTTTCTCAACCTTTTTTCTTTTCAACTAAGGAGTCTTTTTAGACTTTTTCTTTCTTCAATCACCTGCCACCCATAAAATGTAATGTATATACATTCATATACGTTTTGCTGTACATGAAAAGAGTATAGTGCTTGTATCCCCCCACCCTAAGTCAATATTCATGTCTTTTAAGTATTGCTGTCCACACTGAGAATGAATGCTCTAGTGAGAGATGATCGGAGGGATAAGGAAGGAGAGGGATGTGTCCAAGATCCCCCTGGGATTAGTGAGATAACTAAACTAGAACCTAGACTTTCTGACCCCCGACCTCTTAATGCTGTGAGGGAGATGAAGGTCAGAGAGGTGAACTGACTTTCCCAAGGCAACAGGGCTGGACCAGAACTCAAGCCCAGTGACTTTCATCCCAGGGCTCATCCCAGGATTTCAGGCTGACAAACAAGAACAGATCCCGAGTCTGGCTGGTGTTGCTCAGTGGTTGAGCCTCAAGCTATGAACCAGGAGGTCACGGGAAGTAGGGGCAGGCGGGAGGCAGCCGATCAATGATTCTCTCTCATCATTGATGTTTCTGTCTCTCTCCCCCTCTCTGAAATCAATATATATATATATATATATATATATATATATATATATATATATATATATATTTTAATTTTTATTTTTATTTATTTATTTTTTTAAAGAATAGATTCTAAAAGAAATGTGAGCTGTCGGGAAGCTAGAGCTCCCTCTCTGGGAGTGTGACACGGTAACACCCTTGAGAGGCCCAGGTCATGGAACACAGAGGAACTCATCACTAAGGATCCCTACAACAGAAGAGTGGAGAGAGGGACAGGCCACCAGTTTTTTAAATGTTCTATGTTAGAAAAATAGTGACTTGCAAATGAAGCTGTATGGAAGCCTCATTTCTTCTCCCCAAAAGAAGGTTTCCCTAGAGAGCCAGACCCCCATCTACTGCAGGCGATACAGGCAATTGTTATGTTTCTACCATTTTCTGTCACCCCACCTCAAACCATGATCAAAGACTGACTACCACCAACTGCTGCAGAACTCCCCACGCCTTTACGTATCCCTGATCCTGCTTCAAAGTTCGGTGAGGGGTGTTTGAGTCTGGACAAAAGAGGTTTGAAGTATTAAAATTTCAAAAAATTATTTTTCTCCTCAGGAATATCACAATGTGGTAGCAAGGTAGGCAGCGGGGTGGGGCAGGTGGAGGGGAAGAACAAAGTCCTGAAATGTTTCTCATTCTAGTTTAAGTGTGGTTAAAGGAAGGCATCCATGTACTTTTCACTTCAGATTTTTTTTTTTTTAACTTTCTTCATTACTTCATTGGGAACTTATGCATCAGACCCAATTTCACTGTTGGATTTTCTTTTGATCAAAGAGCAGTTATTCTTTTTTTTGTTGTTGTTAATCCTCACCAGAGGATATTTTCCATTAATTTTTTTTTTAGAGAGAGTGGAAGGGAGAGGGAAAGACAAAGAGAGGGAGAAACATTGATGTGAGAGAGACACATCAACTGGTTGCCTCCCACACATGCCCAGACTGGGGCCAGGGATACAGCCTGCAACTGATGATGTGCCCTTGACCGAAATCTAACCCGCAACCCTTCAGTCCACCGGCTGATGCTCTATCCACTGAGCCAAACTGGCCAGGGCAAAGATCAGTAATTCTTGAATAAACACAGTGGACAGCTGCCTCCAAACCTCAGAGGTCCTTTAGGCTAAGAGTGAAAAACTTTCCTTTCTGTCTGCTGCCAAGTGAGATATGGGCTTAGATGGGAGGTAGCAAGCCGGATTCTGGCATTACATAAGCCTGGATTAGATCCCAGTATAATCACCGAGGGTCCCTGTGACCCTGAAATGAATCACTTGACCTTGGCAAGCCTCCTCCATTTCCTTATCTGCACAATGGGAATACTTCAGAGACACTATAACTGTTAAATAAAATGCATGGTACTGCCTACAGACAGGGTCGTGCCTGGCTAAGGCTGCTGTGTTCCAAGGAACACTATTCCAGGGGACAAAATTTACACATTATTCTACACATCATTGTACATATAGCCATGTACATCCTCTATGTTATTGTGTATTCCATATATGTATATACATTTGGATAATTGTGTGCGTCTATGTATAGATGCATACATATATGTACACATAAGCTCAGTTAATTCTATGAATAATTGTATCCAATGTGACTAGTGCCTTCTGGAGTTGTGCAACATGGTGATCCTACCTGGGACACAGTAAGACAATAGGCCCATTTAAAGAAACACAAACCCAAAAACTACCATCCCCCTACCTAACCAAGGATGCTCGGTTCTCCTATGCTGACTCACAGCTTATCCCAGTAGCATCTGCTGTCAACTTCACAAGGTCCCAGGTGAGTTGTGCAGGGCTGGGGTGAGGGATACTACTTTAAGATGTGCTGCGGGCATGAGGCAGCACTGTAGAGGCCCTAGGAGAATGCCTGGCGCATGAGTGTGTAATGAGCAAACACAACGTGTGGCTAAGATAGGACTGGCTGACTGGGCTAACATAGGAATGAATGCACCGTGTGACTTTTCAGATCTACCAACTAAACTGCGTCCCCTGCCCTTTTCCCACTTCTCTGGGCCCACCCTCTTCTATAAAACATACACTGATTTTTACCTTTCCCAAAATATCTGCACAAACATCAGGCAAAGCCGGCTCACAACGGTGAGCCCTAAGAATAAACCGTTAGCAATGCCTCCCGGATCTGTTTCATGAATACATTGTGGGTTCCTTATCAATGGACCAAATTAGGCCCAGGCACCTGCCTGCTTCTGTGTCTCTCATTGTCAGAGTATGTGTGTGCGTGTACACGTGTGTGTGTGTGTGTGTGTTCCTTTCTCTCTAGAACTCTAACCTCCTATTCTCTTTTGTCCAGAAATAAATTAGGTGGGGAAAAACAGACGTTGGCACGGGCAAACCTGGATTCAAAAAGCGCCCTTCCCACTTATTATATCTGAATGACCTTGAGAAATGCTTACTATTTCTTTTCTCTGCTTCTCCATTTAAAAGAGAATGAATACTACTTAACTTACTGCATTTGCATTGAAGATTTTTTTTAATTACATTTATTGGGGGTTACATTGGTCAAGTGCATTGAATATTAAAGGTGACTGAGTGAGCACCTGGCTTATTGGATGTACTGACCAAATGGGTGTTTTTCTTTTTATTGCTGCTATTAATCTAATTGACCCTAGAAATAACTCTGGAGGGCAGGTGTTACATTTATCCCTATTTTATAGAAAAGGAAGTTCAGGAAGGTTAAAGGTGCATGTCTCAAATTGCTCAGCTGGGAAGTTGATGATTCCAAATAAGAACTCAGTCTGCCTGCCTTGGAAGTCTTGTGTGTGTGTGTATATGTGTGTGTGTGTGTGCGTGTGTATGTGTGTGTGTGTGTGTGTGTTTGGCGTGTGTCTATGTTCATCTCTGGTTACTTCTCTAAGTACTCAGCTTATCATGGTGGCTGAAACATAAATCAGACCATGGTAAGAGCGTGTGACACAGAGAGAGAGAAATGGCAGGGGGAAGGTGACATAATATTGTAATTCAATACTTAATGTCTCCAAAGACATGTAATACATCCTCCTGACATTTCCAGGAGATATTTTCTGGAAACTGGACAATAATTCAAATTAATGCTAAGCCTAAATCTAATTGTTTTATGATGCTACCAAGGACTATGTGCGGCAAAGCTTCCAAAAATCTGAGGTTTCAAGTCAGATTGATGGAATAGATTTCAATGCCTGGCGCAGATGAGAACAGCTGCCTAAATGTTATAATATTGGTACCTGGAGCAATGTAACAAAAGAGATTCGCAGCTCAGCCAAAGTGTAGTGTTTGCGGCAATCAGCCCTTCACCAGCCAAACCCTACCATGGATTCTGGGAAAGGTAAGGGGAGAAAGGTAAGATTTTTACTGAGGCCCTAATGAAGGTCTTGGAGCATAAACAGGACACAGAAGGGCTGAGATCTACGTTTCTGCCAAATGAGATGTGAAGGGTGAATTTTTTTCATTCTGTTATCAGAGGGGTAGGTGGGGTGTAGCTTGCAGACACCAGGCTCTGGAACTCCAATCCTGCCACTTACAAGCCGACGGACTTTATGCCCATTAATTGACTTTGTGGGCTTTGGGGCTCCCCTTCAATAAAGTGGGGACAATAATGCCTACCCCTCACTCCTGTGCACCAAGGCACATGGAGATGGCTGATGAGGAAAGCACATGACCCAGGAATATATAGGATCTTATCTCAGGTTTCAAACACACCAATAGCAAATGAGGATGTGTGTGTGTGTGTGTGAGTGCGTGTTGGCTTGGAGAAGGAAGGGTGGTAGTATCAATGAAATAATGTTCCTTGAAAATAAAATGGTATATATGATGTTTCTGAGATAGAAAATAAGTTGAGTTCAGTTTTCAGTTCAAACTACCAGTATACAACATAATGTTAACTGAACTGTGGTATACACAGATCACTTGCGCAGTGGTCGGCAAACCGCGGCTCGCAAGCCACATGCGGCTCTTTGGCCCCTTGAGTGTGGCTCTTCCACAAAATACCATGTGCAGGCACGCATGAACAGTGCGATTGAAACTTCGTGGCCAAGCACAGAAGTCGGTGATGGCCTGAGCGAGTCTATTTTGAAGAAGTGGTTCTAACGCCGAGCCACACTCAAGGGGCCAAAGAGCCGCATGTGGCTCGCAAGCCGCGGTTTGCCAACCACTGACTTAGCATATATTTATATGTTTGCTTTCAAACTTGATTGACCTTTTTGGGGTGCTAAGTAGCTGAAAGAACGCAGAGGCTAAAACCCACACTATGATTTTGTAGATCCGAACCAAAATCCATGGTGCAGTTTACCATTTACACAACGGGAATGGGCAGTAGCAGAGGCCACATGAAAACCCAGACATAAACTAACAGGATTTTGCTTTTGCAAAGAACCTGTCAATGTTCTATATGTTTGTTGTTATTAAATTCATTTAGATGATGAGGTCCTTTTGTCTTTTTTTAGAGAAAGAGTCTAGTACAGTGTTTAAGAGCAGAAATATGAAGCCAGGCAGCCAGTATTTATGTTCTAACCCTGCCACAAACTAACCGAGTGATAATGATCCAGGGAAATAGGCCTTGGTTTCTCAGCTATAAAACTGTGGGTAATAATCTCCGCAATGTAGGAGGCAATGTATGTAAATTAAATTTCTGTTGTTTCAAATTACTCACTTTCAACGTAAATGAGGTAATATATATAAAGTATTTAAAACAGTACCTGGCACATAATAAATGCTTAATAAGTGTTAGTTATTCTTAGACTATTTCTACCTACACATATGTGAGAATACTATTGTGAAATACAAGGGCATGCTGTCTCGTTCAAATACGATTTGGCAAAAACAACAAACACAATAACTGAGATTCCTGCTTAAACAACGTATTAGCTTGGGATATAACAGTGTAAACAAAAGCTCCTTCTGTGACTCGTTCCTGTTTTCTAATTGCCTGCTCCTGCTCTGGCCCTCAGCCAAGCGCCAGTCGTTAGCCACGCCACGGACACGTACATGTCAGATGTGTACATATAGGAACAGGCACACACAGCGCCTGTTGCTTCTCGTGGCTGCAAAGAAATGACATTAAAAGTGAGTGATTTGAAACAAGTGAAGTTTAATTAAAAACAAAATTAAAAGTTGTTCCAAGCCCGTTACTTCAGCCAGCAAGACTCAGAGGAAATTAGGAAGAACTGTTAATAGCTGGATCCAATTCAAGAGCCTCTATGAAGAGAGGGTGAGGAACAAAGTCGCATTCTCTTTAGATGAAACAATTAAAGATCTCTTCTGAGAAATACTCGCCAACAGTATCCCAGGGCCAACAGGCGCGTGGTCTGCTGGTGGGTTGCTTCTCTGACTCTCTCATTTCCATGATGGGAAAGTGCCCTGAGATTCCCCCAAGTGGCATCTTCCATGGCAACAGAGAAGGACAGGGATTTCGAAAAACCAGACTTAAATGAGTAGAAGGTGGGGATGAATTCTTTAAAAAAACAAAAAAACAATTGTCACTCCCTGTCTGAAACTCTACCTTACCTTTGAAATTTCAAATAATCAGGTTACTAAGAAAAATTCTAATCCCTCTCAAATTATGGACCTCAAATAATGAGTCAGCAAGTGTCGGCTAAGAATTGGGGACTGGGTGCTAGGATGACTATATCATTTGGCCAGAGCGCAAAGGTAATGGGAGATGGTCAAAGATAAGGCTAAAATATATTCTGGCTCTCATGTTCTACAATTTAGAAAATTTTGCCAAGCTGCCTACTATGCAATATGCCTACACTGTGCCGGTACCTACACTCTTCCTCCTCCACCATTAAAAAAAATATAGACACTTTTATTGATTTCAAACAGGAAGGAAGAGGGAGAGAGAGACGGAAACATCAATGATAAGAGAGAATCACTGATCGGCTAACTCCTGCACACCCCCACTGGGGATCGAGCCTGTAACCTGGGCATGTGCCCTGACCGGGAAACGTACCGTGACATCCCAGTTCCTAGGTCAATGCTTAACCACTGAGCCACACCAGCTGGGCCTCATCTGCCATTTTTAATTGATCCTGTATTTCAGATGCGACACCAACTCTGGGCCTCCATTCAGGACTCCACTTCTATGGCAGGTCCCCTGCCCCAAATGTTAATGCTGCATTTGAGTTTATGCAGGAAATGGCCACACCTGGAGTCTTCCTGCTCACATGTCAATCAGCACCAGTATGGGGGCTGGGGACAGACACTTTCTCCATCCCTCATCCTGGCCCTAATACTGCAGCAAGACATCACCTGAAATATTATTCGAATGACTTCAGCCCTCAGGAGAGCAGCCTTCAGAACACAGAGGCAGCCGGTACAAACAGTTTTCATCCAGGCAGGACTTGTAAAGGTCCTAACCCTGCATGTTCCTCAAAGTTGCTTGCATTTTTCTTTTCTTCTTTTTTTTTCTACAAACACAGCCAAGGCTCCTGCACTGAACAACAACGGAGTCTTCACAGTCAGTCTGGTTTGGAGTGTGTCAGCATCCGAGTGTTGCAGAAGACTGAGCTGCATCACGGGGAAGGTGGAGTTAGGGTTTACACCCATGTATTCTGGTGTTGGCGTTCATGCTCATCACCCCACACTTCACTGCTGGGTAAAAGTGTTTTTATTTTTATGTTTAGAGTCACCAACCTCTCAGGTAGAGGTTGTCTCTGACCCCTTCCCCTTCTCTGCCCTTCCTTACAATTAGTTGCTAAATTGCCTTGGTTCTAGCGCTACAGGAATGCCCTTACGCTCTTTCCCATTTCCAATGCCCTTGTTCAGACTTTATCACATAGACTAAATGTAACAGCGCCTCTCCCCCACCCCATAGGTTCCCTGCCTTGTCCCCTTAAATGTACCTTCTACACTGTGCTGGTTCAGTCCACAAATCCTTATAAAATATTGAATGTGTACCGGATATTTCACAGGAACAAGACAGGTGTACTCTCTGCCCTTCAGGCTTAAAGGAGCATTAGCAGGTGCTATTGTTTACTGAGCACTGACTAGTGCCAAGCGCTGGCCAAGTGTGTCCTAGACAGTCATTCAGTTGCCCTTTGAGGTGGTTTATTGTTATCACGCCATTTCACAGAGGAGCAGACTGAGGCTTAGAGGTGAAATAACCAGCTCAGTGCTACACAGCTAGGAAATGTTCAAGCTAGGTATTGAACCCAAAGAGTGTGGTTCTACAGCTGAGACTCTTAGACATAGAATAAGTCATTTTATTTTTTTATTATTATTTTTTAACATATCTTTATTGATTTCAGAGAGGAAGGGAGAGGGAGAGAGATAGAAACATCAATGATGACAGAGAATCATTGATCAGCTGCCTCCTGCATGCCCCCTACTGGGGATCGAGCCTGCAACACAGGCATGTGCCCTGACCGGGAATCAAACCATGACCTCCTGGTTCATAGGTTGATGCTCAACCACTGAGCCATACCAGCCGTGTGGAATAAGTCATTTTAAATGAGCTGAGAGCCAAAAGGAAAAGTCTGGGACCATTTAATAGGAAAGCCTAACTTAGATGATGAGGGCAATAATGACAACCATGCCAATAAAAACTAACATCACCGAGTGCTTCCAGTTTGCCAAATATTCTACTAAATATTTGACAAATATCTCATTCATTGTTCCTAAGAGGGAGGGACCAGTACGTCTGCTGTACAGATTAAGAAACAAGCCAGAATGGTTAAGTGACATCAAATGGCTGTGCATTCATAGCCTGATCTTTTATTTGACATCTTGCATTGCTTTTTGCATAAGCAACTGTGTCCCCTAAACCAGCGGTCACCAACCGGTGGCCCATAGACCACTGGTGATCCGTGAGGTCTGAAAGGTTGGTGACCACTGCCCTAAACTCCCTTGTTTAAAATCTTCCAGGGGTTTCATGAGCCCCGACCACCTCCACAATAAAAGTCCAATACTGAAGACACCTGCTCTTCCTGTCTGCTCCCCGCTTTGTCCTGTCCCGGCCACATGGAGCCCCAGATGTTCCCGGTGCTGGTCCTATTCCACCTTTTCTCATGCTATTTCCTGTGCTAGGAAGACGCCCCTTCTTGTCCTCACTTTTATCTCCAACAGAGCAAACACTCTCGCGCCCAATCCCTGCCCATGCAGTTTCTTCCAAGGGGACAAATCCTCTTGCCCTAGAGCTTTGCCCAGATGTGCAGTGGAGAACACTCCAGGCCTCCCTGGCAGCCTTCTGACTTGTCTGTGAGCCCCACCTGGTCCAGATTATGCTCTGTCTTCTGTTGTAGTCCTGCTTGATAGCTACCCTGTCATTTAAAATAACATGCATGATCCCCTTGAGGGCACAATTAGCACTTTCTGGGTGCCTGTTATGGTGTATTTTCATGTCACTCTCTACTTCATCCTCACTGCCACCCTGTGACTCAGGGGCTAAGAGCTGTACTTTTATAGATGGTGAAATTGATGGTTCGGAGGAGTGAGGTGACTCACCTCAGCTGCATAGTTAGAGGTGGAGGAATGCAGATCTGAACCTGAGGTTTCCAGATTCTACTGATTTCAGAGAGGAAGGGAGATGGCGAGAGGGACAGAAACATCAATGATGAGAGAGAATGGATTTCCCAGTTCTAAATCTCACACTGCTTTAGGGCTGACTATGTGTGTTTGTCCTAGAATACAAGCCCTGATACTCAGCTAGTCAGCAGAAAAGACTTAATGCATGGATTCACCAAGAAAGCCCAAACGGGAATTGGGGTTAAAGCAGAGGAGGGGCTCAGGGGTGTCCAGGCTTCAGGTGTGATTCGGGCTGAGGGCAAGATACCCAGGTCTTTAGCAGAGTCTCAGAAAGTCGCCAACAGCTGCCAAAAGGCCCAGGACTGTGCAGCTGCAGATCTATTTTGCTTAGGTTATCCAGGGAGCGGTCAGGGAGGATGCCAAACAGCAAGATTCTGCTGGGCACCAGAGCCAGGATAGGAAGCGGGAAGGAAGTTGAAAGAGAGAGTGCAGGGCAGGAGGGATGATTCCTCTCATCTCATCATTTCCCCTCTGAATGTGATGCAGAGTTCCCCTCCCACACTGTTGCTGACACCCAAGATGTTCAAGGTCCCTCGGCAGCTGAGCTGGGAGCTGAAGCTGGAGAGGCAGCCTTCCCACCACGGCCTGGCTACCCACCACTTCCTTTTGCATCTGGCAGCCCTGGGAGCTGCACGAGCTCCCAGTCCCTGCACGAGCTTGGCGGTGATCCTTCTGTGATCCTTCTAAGCTTTCTTCAAATGGCAACTCGTGGGCTGTAAAAGTTTGCTTAGCTGCCTCTGCTTCCAAGATCCTTGCTCAGGGGGCTGCCTGGATACAGAGCGGCCCAAACAAGTGATGCTAATGGGTGGCTGCATAGACACTGCGAAGGTCACGTGCATAATGAGATGAGTAAAGGGTAACTCTGCACCCCAATGTGTCTCATTCTACTTTTAGAATGTCAGGGCAGGGGGAATTTTAAGTACCATCTTGTTTATTTTCTTTCCACATTTTACAAAGAAGTAACGAATGTCTGGAGAAATACAGAGGAGCCGAAGGTCATGGTGAATTCACAGCAGAGCAAGAACACAATCGTAGTCACTGAATTCTCCGTCTTCCACATTCTGTAGCTGCTAATTTGAAACGAGTCTTTTCAACCCCTTTGTGACATTAAGGTAGCCATGTAAATTCCTCAGGATCTAGTTTCCTTTACATTTAAAATGGGGATAATGCCTGGATCTACCTCATAAGGTAATAAAATTAAATGAGATAATGCTTTGCAAGACATTAGCACAGGGCCCGTCACTTAGCCACGTTCTGCAAATGTGACCAATTGTTAGTGCTGTTACACCACAGTCATAGGGAGGCTTGAATAGCAGGGCCCAGCTCAGGTATTGCCTCCTCAAGGCATCCTCTCCTTACATCACTCCCATCTGCAACCTGAGCTAGGGTAGCGGCTGCCCCTCCTCTATGTTCCCACAGGTCCCAGTGCAACCCCCATTATCACTCCCACACTGCATTTCGCATTTCATCTTCTTGGTGTGTCTCACTACCACCAACTGGGGGAGGCCAGAGATTGTGTTTTATCCATCTCTGCCTCCCTAACATCTGAGCATGCCACAGATAAGGCCGTGTGTAATACACTCACATGCCACTTAACAACAGAAATACATTCTGAGAAATGCATCGTTAGGCGAATTGTCATTGTGCAAACATCATAACTCACTTCCACAAACCTAGGTCCTATGGTATACCACCCTGGCAAATGTGCTCCATCATTGACTGTTATACTGAGCCTGACTGGATTTGTTGACCACATGAAGTGAGAGAAGAAGGAAGGGAAAAAAAAAACAGGTGCTATACGTATATAACAAGGGACTAGTATTATTTACCAAGAATCTTTTAACTATCATATTTTCCTTCTCACCAAGCTAAGCCTCCCAGAAGTTGTACCTTCTATTCACTTGGCCCCACCCACTAAGACCTCTTTCCAACCCTTTCACTGTCTTCATAAGTAAGAAAGCTATGAACAAACAGAAAGGGCAAAAAACAACATTGTCAGGAATCTTACAGACACTCACAGCGGGCCAAGGTTTTCCACACTCATCAGCCTACTAACACTCACTGAAGGCAAGGAGTATTATCATAGCTTTTGGATGACAAAACTGGGGCTTGGGGAGTGAATTAATATACCCAAGGCCACAAAACTGGAAATCAGACCTGAGTATAGAACCCACATCTTAACCTCTGTACCATGCCACCTTCTCTCATTCCCAGCACCACACCACTGACTCAACACTACATCTCCGTGCAAACACCAAGCCAACATTAATGGACCATCTAACTCCATAATAGTCAGTGGAAAGTCTGAATGTGTGCATTCACCAATAGAGCCCAAATGGTAGCCAGGGCACTCCAACTCATCAAACCTCCCACTCACCATTTGCTGCTCCCAATCTTAAAATCAAAGTAGCCTTCTCTTCACAACAGCAGAATTGAATTATTAAGGAGAAAAAAAATCAAATTTCCATACCTCTCTCAGCCATCCTCTGCCCCCAGTTCCAGAAACATAATTTTGGACTCCATTTGCTATCAAAACACAGAAATTAGTCTCCAATTTTGGACGTCAAACTCAGTTATCCCTTTTGTTAAGAAGGGAAATTAGCAACAATTCATCCTGGTTGGAAGCCAAGATCACATCTCAGCTCAGAGTGTCATTAAAAATCCTTAATGACACTGGGTATATGGCGGCTGGGATGTCTTTAAAAGCGTGAACTCGCTCAGCTGCTTGAAATAGGCTTACAGGGTTTATTCCCCCTCAATCCCTTGTCACTTTAACCTGGGTATCAGTTCGTATTTAAGGACATGGCATTTTTCCCATCCATGATTTTGTGCACTTAGACTTTGCTAATGAAGATGTTTGAGGAAAAAACCCCACACACAACAAAAACCCCAACAATTACACTCTAGGGGGCATCCACAGCTTCCAGCACCGGCTCAGGGCCATCACTGAGCAAGTCGTCCATTAAGTAGGAGAAGAAGGAGAGAGAAACAGTTTTCACAGCATATAATTACGTTACCAGCTCCATCACAGATCTCGTTTTCATTCTGACTGAAGGCCAGCCTCGCCTTCTCCCTGTGCTCTCTCTCAAATAGTTATTAAATCTGGGTTGGAGTTCAACCTATTCTTCCTGATTTCAGTATATTAATATGGTTTATTGGTGTTGCATGGCCACCTCCCACCTGGGTGTTCTGAATCTCAGCTCAATTTATATTTTCCCCTCTTCTGGGCTCTGGGATAAAGCTTGTTTCGTTTTCATGTTGGGGGAGAACTGTGAGGTTGATTGCAGGTTCTTATCTTTGGGGATGGGAACAAAAACCTGGGGAGTGAAGTCAATCATAGAAGAGGAGGCGGCCTCCGATTTCTTGCACTGTCATTCCCCAGGACATATCTTCTCAGGACATCTGGTCCAACTGTCAGCTCTCCCTCCCTTCATGTGTTTCACAGACATACTTTATTCTATGTCCACTGAGTCAGAGGCTCTGTCAGGGGTCAGAATAGGTTAGGGCATGAATAAGCTCTGGCTCTTGCCCTTGAGGAAATTTAAGTCCAGCCACTGAAATCATTTCTTCAGGGCACTTAACTCTATGTGGACACTGTCCAAGGTGCTGAATGCAATGTGCAAAGCAAACGAATGTAACCTCTATCCTTAATGGGCTTACACTGCAGCAAGAGACCCCAACATCAACTAAATACATATAGAATTGCAGATTGACATCAGTGCTATCAATGAACAGAGCAAGGCTCAAGAAGAATGGTTAGTAGGGGACCTAACAAAGGCTAGGTTATGAAAAAAAGAGGCCAATAACTGCAGGGTAGATGAAGTTTGTCAGGGAGAAACTGGCTAGGAGAGAGAGGTGGGGAGAACTGTTTCAGGCAGTGAGAGAGGCCTTGGGGTAGGATGCAGCCAGGGATATTTAAGAACTGATGTAAAGAGAGTGGCAGAAGGTGAGGCTTGAGATGCTGCAGCTTGATCTTGCAGGGACCGAAAGGTCATATTAAGAAGTTCGGTCTCATCCTAACCAGCTTGACTCAGTGGCTAGAGCATTGGCCTATGTACTGAAGGGTCCCGGGTTCGAGTCTGGTCAAGGGCACATACCTTGATTGCAGGCTCCATCCCCAATATGTCTCTATCACATTGATGATTCTCTTTCTGTGTGTTTCCCCCTCCCTTCCACTCTCTCTAAAAACCAATGGGAAAAATATCCTTAAGTGAAGATTAACAACAAAACAAAGAAGTTTGGTCTCTATAACAAGTATAATAAGAAGTACTTGCACAGTTCTCAGGGCAGATGCAACATGTTGAGATTTTTTATTTTAAAAGATCTGTTTGCAGTGTTGAGGAAACACTTGGAGGAAGCAAGATTTAATGCAGGGGGCCGGTTCTTAGGACTACGGCAATTGTTCAATGACACAGATATAACAATAACGAGACAGGAGGCAGATGGTGGGATCATTAGAAAGGTAGAAATACAGTTCTATGTAACTTTCAAACCTGCATAGAAGAAATTATTTCTGACTGGGGTTTTCTTTGAAGAAGTTTTGGGTTTTCAATAACATTTTCTGGAGGAAGGAGATAATTAAGTGAGGACGCAGAGATGGGTAAGTTCCAATATATGGAAATGAGGAAGGGTTTTCCTGGTGGACAGCAATGTTTAGGCAAATGTATATCAAGAGGCAGATATAAGGTAAGGCAACCTATTTGTGTATCCAGCATTAAGTATGTGTGAAGGAGTAATGAGCCAAAAAGGCAGAGGCCATGCTGTAGAGCACTGTAAACCTGAACAGGGTCCATGGTGCCCAAAGATCTGCCATCAACCTGGGGATGGGGGGGGACGGCTTAGGGAATATAGTCACTAATACTGTAATAACTGTGTACAGTGCCAGGTGCGTACTTGAATGATAAGGTGGATGACTTGGTAAATTACATCATTATCTAACCATGATGCTTTACACCTGAAACTAATATAACATTAAATGTCACCTGTAATTGAAATATTAAAAAAATAATAAAACGAAGCCCAAGATGATTCCAGAGTGCAAATTTTCCGAGGAAATCCTCTTTATAGACAAGTTGCTTGGCAGTCTGTGGCTCAGCACCCACCTCTGGTGTGGTGGGATTTCCCCCTCTAAGAGTTGAAAATCACTGCAAACTAGCCCTGAAGTCAATTAGGAACCTCATTCTGCATTAAAGACACAAAGCTGCAGATTAGCTCACTCTCCTGCTGGAAGGCATGAATTAGGAGTGGAAGCAAATAAATGTAACCAAGATTCATTACATACACTTCTGTGTTCAAAAGCAGCTACACGTGTGGCATATAAATAAATAAGGTCATCTAATGATGAACATTTCTTAGGCTGGCAAGGAACCTTTAGAACCCAATTCCTCAGTCATAGGAAACAGATAAGACTTGAATATCATCTTACTAAAACCCCAAACATGATGCTAACTATTTAACTTGACCTTAAGTGTGTGTGTGTGTGTGTGTGTGTGTGTGTGTGTGTGTGTGTGTGGTTTAGCCAAATAAAGTATTCAAGAGACATCCCTGATCTTCACCCATTCCCGAGTCTCACTCCATTTCTGAGTTTAGGCAAAGGATGGTAATGCTCATGGAAGAGATAGTAAAGAATAAACAGTCTGCAAGCCCTAAAAAATAAGTGTTTTTAAAGTTTATATCCAGATAAAAAGGCTCTGAATCAAAATACCATGTGCCCAAGCCAAATGCATGCCTTCACTTTTCTTCTATAGCTTCCTAGAAATGCGGTCATCTATTCTCAAGAAATTCTCTATGACGGGGAACTCATTACCTTGCAATGACCCCCTTCCAATATTAAAAAAATATTATCACAATGACTAACATTTATACGATTTATTGAGCCATTGCTAGGTCTCAGGTACTGAGCTAAAAGCTTTACGGGCATTATTTCATTTATTCATCACAATAACTCTATAAGGTAAGTACTGCTATTATCCCTACGGTATAGACAATGAGGCTGAAGTGAGAAAGTAAAGATATTTTCAGACTAACGTTAAATCTTCTCCCATCTCTGACCACCCTCATCACCCACAGAGTTCTAATTTTGCTTCCTAGGGACTTTCAGAACAAACCTGAACCCTTTTTAAGACAAATATAATTTCCATGGTAATTTTTGTGGAAGTGTGGGGCATGGGAGGGTCTTGGATCAGGGATCAGGAACACTTGGGCTTTCAGACATTTGCTTCACTTGTGTGTGTTAATCTGGCACAACCACATGTGTGCGAAATGAGGATGCTAAGCCCTGCCTCACACTTCTGCTATGAGAACTGAATAAGTCACTTCATGCAAAGTATTTTGAAAATCACAGTGTTTATAACAGACATGCTCAAGAGTATTAAGTTTATTTTTGTCTAGGTTCCTTCAACTCTTATGGAATGATTCTATTCCACCCTTTCCTTAAGAGGTCACTAAATATCTACAAAGTTTTTTCAATACCTTGACTATAACCCTCTCCTTTGGATAACTTCAAATACATCATTCATCTTCTCAAAGCACAACTCCCAGAACTGAAGAGAACAGAACAGGGAACTTTATTTGTCATGTTGTCTGTCTGCATTAGAGTGGAATCATCTCACTCACTTAACCTAGAAAATGTAATCCTTTTAAAGCTGTCTCTTCCACTGGCCAGAATATTGGGTGACTATATCCTGACTTACATTGGGAGCCTCAAGGGATGCACAAACTAACAGGAGTTTTTAATATTAACCAGCTACCATTCATTAATAATGCTACCTGCATGGCAATTTGGATGAAGCCCAAAACCCTGTGATCAGGGCCGCTTTATTGTAAAACTCATAGTGGATCATTCACATTATATTCAGTGCTATGAGCAACCACTGGAGTTGTGCCATGAGGCAGCTCCATTAATATGACATTGATAAAATCAAAGATGAAAGAAACCAAAGCCTCTTACCAGGGCTGCAAAGGGTCTCAAGGAGTTATTACATCTATTAGATAGAAGGAAAGTAACACAGAGATATTGATACAGCTCTCAAACTTCTGTTAAGGGAACACCTAAAGTTCTCATTGAAAATGTTAATACTTGGGCTCCACTCCTAGAGAACATGATTCAGTATTCTGGGTATCACTGGTCCCGAATGAACCAAATACAGATGATTTATAGGCTCCAGCTGAAAAAAACAGGCTGTATTCAGTAAGTTTGGATGCAAACCCAGGCCACCTCTTCAGTATGTGCTTAGCAGGGCAAAAAGCCACTAGTGGCCTTGAGAAGGCTCAGACAAAGGAAGGGGTGCTATCTACCAAGGGCTTGGATGGGGCTGTGTATTTATTGTTCTTGCCAGCTGGGCTCTGGACAAGTACTATATCGTGCTGACCTTTCCCTATAATGGGCAGTATCAAGTATAACGACGTTGTAGCACAAGGGCAGAATGGCAAAATTCATTTTCTTCCTGAACACCAGACCCATTACTCAGCCCCATCCAATATTTCAGCACCACGGACAGCTCACAAAGGCAGGCTGAGCACTCTACTAAGACTAGGCTGGCAGCTCTGCAGCTACATAAAGGTTCATGGGGGCAGGTGAGAAAGAGGAACTCTACCTCGTCCATGGTCCATCTTAAAGCAGTAAGCCATTCGCTGTATAGAAGCGGTAGGCAACAGAATGAGTATTTGAATTCATGTTTGTATTATTCTATAGTCTCTGCTCTTAGTTACTAAACTATTTACCACAACCTTGATCACGTTACTTAGCCTCTTAAGACTCTCATTTATACATGCATGAAAATTAATGTTGAAAATATAAACGTCTCCAAGGCATTCTACAGTGAAGAATGAGGGTAAAACGTAAAGTCCCATGCCATCAATAGTGACCTTAGCATAAGAGTGCTAAACAATGAGATTGGAAAAATCAGTAGGTCAAAGTTTGCCTCTAATTTGATAGGCATAAACCAAAAGTCTTTAGGCCAGAAACTGAATATATACAATATGAGAAATACTGAACTTATTTGTATTTTAAAGGAAAATCATTCACCATGGTGAAGTGGGAGCAATCATAGGATGTATTTATTAGAAGTCTGGGTGTTTCAGAGAAAGGAGGTGAAAGTTCCACTATGAACAAAAAATACTAAAGGAATTGGTGTCATTTTCTAAACCCTGTCACTTCCTAAAATTGGAGATGAAATTGAGTTACACTGAGGCAAGTCTGACAAATAAAGGGTCAGAATCGCAAAAGCAGGCAATATATATCCAATGGAAAACTATTTTTTTAAAAAAACATAAAAGGTATTAATATGGTGGTCCCCTCAAAGAAGGGCCTTGATTGGGAAGGAGCATAAGAAAGCTGAGGTGCTGGACATGTTTCTTGTTTTGATCTGGGTGGACTCCTATGTAAAACGACATTAAGCTGCATAGTTGAGATGCCTTCTTTACTGCATTCATGACAAACTTCAATATATTTGAAAAAGGCAATGTCAAGTGCGAACCAGGCTTTGGAGTGTGTAACGTAGAACAACTTTCTGGAGGGCACTTTAGCAATAGACATCGAACACCTTAATCAGTTCTTTGGACCATGTTTTGTAAATGATTATACTGACTATAATATCTCATTAATTCAAATTAATTGAGTGAAGAGTAAATGGTAGGATATAAGATACTTATAAAGTACACTTACAGGGAATGAAATAAGAGTATTCTTCAGGAAATTCCAACCAAACTTGTACAGGCTTCTGTGTCATATTTTTTAATTACTAAATACGATTTTGCAGGGAGAGGTGACATGTTTAGTTTGGAATAGGACCCACAAGCATTATAACCAACCATGGGTTATCTTATATAGCTCAATCTTTCTGCACTCACATTGGAATTTTTTTTTTTAATCCTCACCCTGGGGTATTTTTTTCCATTAATTTTTTTAGAGAATGAGAAAAACACATTGATATGAGAGAGAAACATTGATTGCCTGCCTGCCACACATACCCTGACTGGGGCCAGGAATTGACCTTGCAACCAAGGTACATGACCTTGACCAGGAATTGAACCCGAGGCTCTTCAGGCTGTGGGCCAAATGCTCTAACCACTGAGCAACCTGGTCAGGGCTGAAATTCTCTATTTAAGGAACCATATCCTTGCCTGTGGCATAAATGCAGTGTTTAGTTGTATTCAAATAGCCCAGGACTCTAAAGGATAAGGACCTCTTCCAAAGCCTTTGAATGCCCCCTTTCCCCTGTGACATAATGCTAAGGTGGGGCCATGCGTGGCGGATATTTGACCAGCCAGGGGTGCAAGGTGCCCATTAGGCATGAGGCGTCTTCAATGCTCAGCTCTTACCGTCTGCAATGAAGTGCTCGGGCACATGCAGGGTCACCTTCACGGTGAGTGGACAGGACATCTGAGTGCCGCACACCATGGCCAGGATGCAGGAGCTCACGGCGATCAGCGTCAGTGCCGTCCTGTTCACGGGGCTTTTCAGCAAACCTAGTGGCACAAAACACACAGACACCTAAGTCTTTGAGGCGAGGAAATGGGCATAGAGAGAAAATGAGGGTGGAAAACTTGTTATTTTCCAAATGGGGAGCTGGAAAAAGGCAACCGTATTTTCCAAATTCTGTGTTTGCAATGGCGTCTCAGTGGCCTCTCGTTTGGGCTTAACTCTTGGAACATGGGCTTATCATTCCTTTCGGTAAAGACAAAAAATAATAATAAAGCTTCCTGAAAATCATGGTAGTTCTCCACTCCTCCACTCCCATTTAAGTTGGTCATTCCTGATAATAATTAGATGATGTTAAACTGTCCACTGTCTTTGAGGACCAGTGAGAAGACTCTGTGATGTTGAATTCATAAGGCTGAGCGGAATGAGTGTGGGCTTTGGAGTTTGAAAGTCATGGGTTCAGATTGGAACTTTAGCTCACATTGGTGGTGGGACCTGCTTCATCTCTGAACTCTGGTTTTCTTATCTTAGGGGGAGGGTAATAAAACACAGCTCACAAAGTTGTTGTCATGATTACATGGCAGTGTGTACTTACCATGTCTGTTACCTAAGAGGATTTCACTTTTAGAAACTGTCAGAAGCTGATCAGTTCTTATCAATTTCACAGGCCTTTACTGATCACCTACTATGTGAGAAACAGAAGAAGAATAGTTTCTTTTCTTTGGGAACTTATCGGCTGGGCAAAAGGAGGCTTAACCACAGCTAATTAGCATTCAAGGTGAGTTGTGTTAAGAGCTAATAGACACGGTGTCGGATGGGGAGGGGAGTTTTGCCTGGGAAAATTAAAGATAATTTCACGGATGCAACAGAGTGAGTAGATTGGATCTGCATGGCAAGGAGACCACTGGGCCAGCAAAGAAAACCCATGGATTATGTCCCGAGCCCCCAATGTGTCTCATTCTGTAGGCTTTGCTATTCATATCTATTTCCCAGGTTTGATTTACCATTTTTTAGAGCAATGTCTCCCAAATTTCTATTACCCACAGGGATGTTCTTTCGAGGAAACCTTTATGTCCAAACCTCCTGGACATCTCTCTTTGAATGTCCCATGAGCATGACAAACAGAACACGTTCAAAGCTGCACACATTATCTTTTCCTGAAAGCTGCCTCCTCCTCCTCCTCCTCCTCCTCCTCCTCCTCCTCCTCCTCCTCCCCCTCCTCTTCCTCTTTCTGGGCTCTCCAACTTATTGAAATACCACCATTTACAATGCTCAGAAACCTAGATGTCACCTTTTAGTCTCCCCTCTTCCTCCTTTACAGCATCTAAACAGCCATGCAGTTTTATTTATCCTATGTCCTCAGCATTTTCCCCTCTTCTCTCCTATCAGGTGTTGCTTTTGGGAGGAGGGAGGTGTAGGCACATCTTCCCATCACATTCCCTGCTGGAACCCCTTGAGCTGCTCCACAGCATCTGGCTACAGGAGGGACCCCATGCTCCTCAGCCCAGCATCTGAAACCTTTCAGGACAGATCCTCATACTCAGACCTCCTGTTGCCCTCCCCGACCAGGTGCTGGCGGAGCTGCAATACTACTACTACAGTGCCACTGCAATCAACACTCTCCATCCTGCCACTATTAGCACAGACATGATTTCTTTTGCATAAAATTCCACCTGCTTCCTTGCACCCCATCACTCACTGAGATTACTGATACATACAAATTTTTCCATTTAAACAGACAACTGCATTTAATGTGTTTCCCAAAATATCTTACTCAAACACTAGAGTCTAGTAACTGGATGGTAAACCCCTTGAGGGCAGGCACTGTGTATTTTGCTCACTAATGTCATCCAATGCCTAGTGCAGTGTCTGGCATATGGTAGAATCTCAGTAAATGCATAATCATTTCCAGGAACAACAGTAACAGTATGAATAACCAGACATGGGCTGACCAATAAAAAAAAATGCCAAAAATAGCCAACAATGCCAGGCTGATGGATCCTAAAGGAACAAGGGCCCACCTGACAGTCCACTCTGGGAGTTTTTGTATGAAATCTGTTTTTCTTAATGAACAGCGAGCTGCTTGAGAGAAGGGATCCTGTCTTCACCTTCTTGATGTCTCTCATTCTAAGTTCACGGGCTGGAACCTAGAAGTTGCTTCATTTGAGAATAGGATCCTTATCTTTACTGCCAGTCCTAGGACAATGCATAACTGATGGTGCAGACTGTTCTTGTATTTGTGGCCATTATATTTATCAAGTGAAATAGCAGATGAAATAAAACAGATGTTTCTGGTGAGATGAAGAATCCCTAAACCTAAAATGACCTCAAAAAAGGAAACACTTTTGAAAATCTATATTTTTATTGATTTTTTTTTTTTTAAAGAGAGGAAGGGAGAGGGAGAAAGGGATAGAAACATCAATGAGAAAGAAACATCAACATTGGTCAGCTGCCTCCTGCACGTCCCCTACCGGGGATTGAGCCGGCAACGAAGCCATGTGCTCTGACCGGGAATTGAACTGTGACCTCCTGGTTTATAGGTTGATGCTCAGCCATTGAGCCACACCAGCTGGGTGGAAACACATTTTATCTCTCAACTTGGAGCCACGACAAACTATATCAAACTCTCATAATATAAACATTTACTAACTATATAGCATAGCAAGCTAACATCAAAGTTTTCTCCTGTAGAGTATAGATTAGAGCAGTGATGGGCAACCTTTTGAGCTTGGTGTGTCAAACTTCGCCAAAAAACTAAGCATAACTCGGGTAGTGTGTCACTTTGAGGAAAAAACATTATTTCGCAAATGTTTCAGGAGCAGCAAATGTTTCATCTTCGGCATGCGGCCACCTCAGCAGCCGCGTGTCATCAGAAATGGCTACGCGTGTCAGTGCTGACACGCGTGTCATAGGTTCGCCATCACTGGATTAGAGGTTGGTAGCTTGCACAAGTCTTTCCCTAAAATGTCAACATATTAACTTGAGCCTAGCTTCGTGGTCGGCAAACTGCGGCTCGCGAGCCACATGCGGCTCTTTGGCCCATTGAGTGTGGCTCTTCCACAAAATACCATGGCCTGGGCGAGTCTATTTTGAAGAAGTGGCATTAGAAGAAGTTTAAGTTTAAAAAATTTGGCTCTCAAAAGAAATTTCAATCGTTGTACTGTTGATATTTGGCTCTGTTGACTAATGAGTTTGCAGACCACTGGCCTAGCTAGTTAACAAAATCCCCAAATAATAGTTAGCATGACCAGCATGCAGTTTTTACTTTACATTCTATGGAATTTGTTCTGAGGGGAAGAAGATGTTGGGTTGGGTCCACAATGAACAAATTCTTGGGAGGTAAGCCAGGTCAGAGAGTGAGAGATAGTGAGAAGCCCCTGGCATTGGCGAGGTGGATGTCCTGGATGGCCAACAGCATCTCTGAGAAGGCATCTCTGGGACCTGGTCAACACAGCCACAGACATGGGTGTGTCAAGACATTCCTTTTCACTAATCAACCAACCACCTGGCCTCCGCAGGCTGATTCCTGAAGCAGGAAGAGCTGATACAGAGCAGGCGTGGAGTTGCTCATACTGTCTCCTTGGACCCAGGCTGGGTTAATTGCATCTCCCATGGCATTTAAACCTTCACTGGAACAGGGTCTTTAAGAGTCAATGGGGTGGTGAGGAAAGTCACATCAGCTTAATGGCCCTCAGTTTTCTCATCTAAACATCAGGAATAAAATGACATCTCCTTCAGGAACCTTGTAAGAACTAAAGGAGACAGCAGATGTCAAATGCCTCACACAGTGTCTGACACAGGGAGGCGCTGGTAAATGACCGTTTCCCTGCCGTACAATGGTATTCACCTCCTCACTGATGGAAGAAACCAGGACTCATCTACCTCTTTGTCCAACACGTTATCAGAACATTCTAGGAACTGATTCATTCTTTACAGAAAGGAAGACAAAAAAGAATGGCGAGCAAAGGGAGTGTTATCAGAAGAGGGAGGGAGTGGGAAACAAAATGAAAATAAACTGCGTCCTGGGGCGGCCACTTGCTTGGTGAACGCTTGAGCCACCATAGCTGGCTCTGAAGTCCGAGGAGAAGAAAGCATGCAGGTGAAGTCTCCACTCAGGCCAGGCGACAGTGGGAGCAGCCACGGGGACTGGAGAGTTTCTATGGCAACTGGACCTGGCAGAGACTTCACAGTGGGACTTTTTAAGAGTTCCTGGCCCAGGAACCTAAAGAAACATCAGCACTTAGCTCTGAGTATGTGCTGTGGACAGCAGCAAGGTGGAAACTCTACCTCAAAGTACCCACCCCTCCTCTTCTAGGTTCTGCACAGCACTGTAGAAACAGGGACAGGGAAGAGAGACTCCCTTTGTCCAGTACTTACTGTGATCCAGGCACTATGCCTAGCATTTACATCTATCCATCCATCCGTCCATCCATTCATCCATCTATCCCTCCATCCATCCATCCACTCATCCATCCATCCATCCATCCATCCATCCATCCATCTATCCCTCCATCCGTCCATCCACTCAGCCATCCATCCATCCATCCATCCATCCATCCATCCATCCATCCATCCATCTATCCATCCATCCATATATCCATCCATCCATCCATCCATCCATCCATCCATCCATCCATCCCTCCATCCGTCCATCCACTCAGCCATCCATCCATCCATCCATCCATCCATCCATCCATCCATCCATATATCCATCCAGTCAACCAACTTTTATTGACCGTCAACTCTTTCCCTGCACTGTTCTAGGTACAGGGGAAATTATATTGAACAAAAGAGCCAACATTCTTGAAGCTTACATTTTAGTGCAGAACAATCACTCATTTAATCTTTACATCGAACTTTTATTACTGCCCTGTTTTACGAACAGGGGAGCAGAGCAGTGAAAGGACTTTTCTAAGGTCACCCAATCACATGTGGCAGAGACAGAATTAGAACCATTTCTTCCCATTCTCTGCCCCATATCATACTGTCTCCTATTTCACCACAGAGTAAGGATTAGGCAGCAATGGCATGATGCCACCCTGGGGCCCTTGTGGGCCTTTGCAGCCAGACATGCCTATGTTCACAAACATGCCTCGCTTAACCACACAATCTCCACGTGACACCTACCAATTGGTCTAACCCTAAGAAGACAAAATGTCTTCATCTGAAAAATGGGAACAGTGGTCTTCTTTCAGAGCTGATATGAGAACAAATAAGATTATTCATGTGATTGAAACAAAAAAAAATAGTTTGATAAGTGATAGTTCCAGATCATGACATTAGTATCCACGGACAGCCAGGGTCACTGTTACCCCTGGCATACACCCCAGCTTGCAGTTCCCGTCCCATCCCTTTCAGGGGAGTGAGCTGGGCTGTAGGAACAGAATTTAATCAAGAATATTGATGGCTGGAGCTGGAGAAAGTTAATCTAATTTTCCTCTCATTCCCCCTCCCGCTCACCCCCCAACCCCTTTCATGGCAGAAGAGGAGGGCGTAAAATGCATTGCTGGGGAAATTCGACAGGAAATAACTCAGCATTGTTGATCCGCATGCTGCCTATAATTTGGGGTTTGATTGATTCCCTGTTTGGAAATGCCAGGTTGAGAGAAGAAAATCAAATTTAAGTTAAATTTGGAATTAAATCAATCACATTTTACAATGAAGAAAATAGATCTAACCCCATCAGTCCACTGTGTGTGGAAAACTTAAAGCTGCCACACGCCCATTGATTCCTTCCTCCCAATATTCTCGGGGCCCTAGAGACTAGGCCCTATGCCAAGAAGTCATTTCTTTCTTTAAATGGCATGTGGGGTGAGAGTGGGAGGGGGGAAAACAGGGATTCTAGATACCCAGGACATTAGGGTGGAGGATTCCAGGAGGAATAGGCTGGGGCTTGGTTTTAGATGTAGAAATTTATATCCAAACTCTTCCATTTCATAGTTGTTTAAGTTTTGGCAAGTTCCATACACTCTCAGAGCCTCAGTGCTCTAACCTATAAAGTGGAAATGCTCATCTCTGATCGATAAAGAAGTTGTGTGGATTAAAGGGGAGAGAGTAATTACAACACGAAGCACGCACACTCAAGAGATCTATATGCTCTTGGTATCTTCCTTTCATCTCAAGTCCTCAAAACTTCACTGCCCGACATTTGTCATCTACATGGATATCAGCAGGAAGTATGGCACTTTGGCTTGAGTTAAAACTCTGGCTTTTACACTTAGCTGCTAACCCCCATGGATAAGTCGCCTTACTCCTCTCCACTAAGCTTCAACATCCTTACCTGGGAATTGAGTCATTCAATAAGTAGTTATTTAATGTGCACCTGCTATGTGCCAGATGTCATATTTCTTGCTCTCCGATGATTTCTGGTGTCTATAACTATGTCTGAATATATTAGGTTTGATTGATTCCCTGTGTGGAAATGCCAGGTTGAGAGAACAATCTATGAAAGGAGTGAGTGAATGAATGAATGAATGAATGAATCTATGTTGAAATGTTGTTCCTCATTCTACCAAGAGGTGTCAGTATTGGAACATTGCTATTGGTACTTTTCTAGTCAAATGCATTCAGTCACTTTCTTCAGCAAACACTGGTCCCTGGCTGCCCAGAAATCAATCATACCTGGAGCCCTTGGGAAGTCGCCACTCATCCCGCACACCAGGGCGACCCGTGCAGACTGCTGGTGCCCCATTAACCTCACTGAGCACCTCAGGGGTTCCTGTCACACGTACACTCCAGGACCTCTGTGCTTCTTTGCTTATTTCTGGAAACTAAAATTGGGACACATCGTCTGACATCAGCCAGTGTCACGCTGGAGGCAGGAGGAAAGAGTATCTGAAATTGTGGCTTTCTCAGAACTCTAGGAGAGACGGCCGCCTCTCCTAAGCCTGACTCCTTTCGGGATGCTGCACATGCTACTCCAACGCAATGTGCCAATACGGAGCATCCTTTCCCCCGTCTCTCCCACCTGAGCCAAGTCTCCATCTCCTTCCCCTCTCTAACTCTGCCATGAGCTAGTTTCTGTGTCCTCTGGCTCTCTGACCTTGGCACGCTCAAGTCCATAGAATCCTTTAAATCATTTGTAATTTCCCCCACCCCCCACCTTCCCTAGCATTTTCCTCCATGAGATCTGTGCAAGTGTGCCTCCAGCCTTTGCACACCTGCAAAGACAGCAAACTCAACCCTTCCCAAGCAGCGATGCTGCTCTCAGACATTTGTACCAAACAGTCCCAGAATCTCCCTCTCTGAACCAACTCCTGCTGCCATGTCAAGCAGGATGCACCTAATACCTCCTCTTCAGGGCAGCTAGTTAGTTAAAGGTGGCGATGAGGCTACCTTGAGCCTCTTTTACCCCAAACCAGACATTACTAGCTTTATTTTGCTAAAGTCCTATTTTGAGTCTCTTTATTATACTTTTCTTTACAATGGCTTTCCTAGTAAATTATACGCCATCATCATCATCATCGTCATCACCACCACCATCACTATTAACATTTATAAAAATGGGTGAGCCAGACAATATAACTAAAATTTTTGCACAAGCCTCTCTGTATCCTTCACAGAAACGTCATGAGATCCTGTCTATTATCATGCACGTTTACATGTGAGGAAATTAGGCCTCCATTGGCCAAAGGCTATGCAACTCAAAGGTAACTGGGCGGAAACTGGAAAACTCTTTGACTTCAGAGTCCAAGCTCTGACCTTTTTTAAAAAATATGTTTTTATTGATTTTTAGAGAGAGAGAAAGGGAGATAGATAGATAGATAGATAGATAGATAGATAGATAGAAACATCGATGAGAAGGAACAAATCCATTGGCTGCCTCCTGTACACCCCCCACTGGGGATCAAGCCCACAACCCGGGCATGTGCCCTGACTGGGAATCAAACTGGTGACCTCTTGGTTCCTGTGTTGACGTTCAACCACTGAGTCACATTGGTGGGACTCAAGCTCTAATCTTCATCCTCCATCACCTCTCGTTCAACATGCTAGAGGTGGCTAGATCACTGAATAAGCATCCTTACCTGCCGAGCTGCTTGTAGACCTCAGCTTGCCCTGTGATCCCATGGAGATGGTGGGTGGAGTGATTTCATCATCTCACCTGATGTTGACCTCAGGTTTTCCAAGGAACCTCTCTTAAGTGCCAACCAGAACTTTACAAGGAGGGCAGAAGGTGAGAGGAGCTAGCTAAGCAGCTGTGTCTCCTCCTCTCTGACCCCAGAAAATACTACATGGCCTCCACTAGTTCATTGTGCTGCTTGGGGCCACAGTGTTACCTGTGAGGTCGCTGGGGGACACTGTTGGCCACCTCTGCTCCACAAATAAGAAGAGTTTCTATAGTGCAGGTATGGACTGTGGCACCCACTGACAACAGGTGCTGAGAGCCTGGGTTTCTCTATGGCACCTGCAGATGGCTGTGCCTGTAAGTGAAAAGAGGACTTCAAGGTGAGGACAACTGGGATGGGGACAGTGGTAGTGAAAATGGCACAGACAGTGCCATAGTTTTTCAGTTCTTATTTTCCAAATTGTTCCCAAATATCCCATTCACATTTCACCAAAACCCTATGCAACAGGTCTTGTCTCCAGTATACAGACGAGGAACCAGAGAGTTCATGGTGAGTGAACGCATGTGTAGACACCAGAGGAATAACTGGGCCAAGGAGCCACAGGTCCTGACCCACAGCCTAGTGTACTTTGTGTGACATGACACCCAGGTCACACTGGCCAGGTTGGAAGGTGGGATTCGAATCTGAGCCGCTACCTCCTGACCCACTGACCACACGAGTGTATCCAAACGTCACAAGGAGCCAGAGAAGTATTAGGCACAAAATAAAATGTAACATGGAAAGAAAACGTTTCCATTTGCAAAAAAATGTTGGCACATGCGATATTAAATATTCATCTCTTGAAGTGCTAGAGTAGATATCTGTTATCAAAATCTCCGAGAAGAAAAAAAAAGATAAGATAAAATCCCTGAAAAGGCCTGCATTGAAGTCTCTTTAGCAGAATTCCACCTGATGTTTTCTAAAAGTATTAATATATTGCAGAACTACTATTCTATGGAACAAAATAGGAAAAAACAATGGTTTAGCATAGTCATGTATACAAGGGTTGCTGTCAGTGATATCAACATCTGTCCAAATTCACTCTTGCCTCTATGCCAGGCACTGTGTTAAAGATTCTATGTGCATTCAGTTATTTAAACTTCTCAATTGCCTTGCAAGGCAGGGAGTACTGTCTCCACCCGAAAATGGGAAAACCCAGACTTACCCTTGGGGAAGTGACAGAGGAAAGGTTCATGGTCGGTGTTGTCTAACCCCAACATCTGCACCCTTCTGATTCCCGAGGGTTCAAAGAAAATGGAGCTTTAGAGCCACAGGAAAACGCGTGCAAGGAAGGAAAAGAGGCGAGTACAAGAGGCCAGTTCAGGGGGATGAGACTATTCAACTGCGGCTCAGTAGGCTGATGGAACGCATTAGGGGCAGGAGAGAGATGCTGTGCTCAATAGATGAAATTGCTGTGTGCGGGTAAGAAGCTGTGGAGAGGCTGATTCAAAAGAGCTGAAGTTCCAGGAAGGCTCAGAGGTAACTAGGGAAGAAGGAGGGAAGACAGGTGCCACTTGGGTTTCAGATTCACAGGTGCTCATCAGCTGGCATTGACTTTCTTTTTTAAAGACCCAGGCGCTGAATCCTGGGTTCCCCCTCTTGTTTCGCTGCACCTCCCAATTCAGCCCATACCACTGGTGGAATGGGGAGCGGCAAAGGAAAGCTGGGGACCTCGTAGTGGGTGTCGAGGCACAGAGAGTGGCCACAGTTCCCAGGGCTACCGACAAAGACCAGGGCCGGTCATCTCCCACCCCTGGGAAAGGCTCGATTCTCCCTGCCGTTTCCAGCTTGCCAAGAAAGCCACTGTTCCCTTCTCCTGGAAGTTGCCACTGGACTTTGGCCCAAGCTTTGTGAAAGCAGAAGGAGAGGCGTAATGCTTACTGTGCATTAATATTCCCTAGGTCTGCTGCCCTTTACCTACAGAACCTCTTTTATTGCCTATGTCCACTGTCTCCTCTAAGCAATTCTGCCACTATCTGACACGGGAGGAAATAGAAATTCAGAGAGCTTAATGGCCTTGCCCAAAGGCTCAGAACTGGTAAGGGACAGAGATGGAATATGAACTAAGATGTGCTCTTCTGGCTTCACACGAGGCTTGCTGACCATCAGCTCCCTTGCAGGTCTGAGACACCGGAAGGACCGGTGGCCCGAGGAAGTGGGTTCCAACATCAAGGGTCTTGCTTAGCATCCAAATCCTTATTCTAGCAAAGAAAGGCACTAGGGCCCCTGTCTTTTCCTGGGTGCAGGCGTTCAGCTGCTGCAGACCTGGGGACTGAGTTACAATGAGCACAGCCATCTCCAGCTCCTTAAACCAGGACGGCCTTTGTTCCTCTGGTTTTCCAATCCATCGCCTCCTCTTCAGACCATTAACATTTCAGCAAAAGCACGTGCGCATCGTGTTTAAACAGCCAGGTGCAGATAAACAGCTTTGCCTTTAGGCCTTTGAGAAGGGAATATATACAAGAGGATATGAGAAGAAGAAAGAAGTGAGGAGAAAATGTCCCTGCGAAGCATTCCTGTCCACAGAGGCCTTTACCCATTTCAGGCTGACATTCTGGGCCCAAACCTTTCAAGGCTGCTGGTTTAAATCTGCCACCTACAAAAGAACAATAGTGATCTCAGGCTCAGGGACACGCCAGACCCACAGTCTGTCTTGGTCTCTAGTGGCAAGGAAGTGGCTGAGGAGCTGTGAAAAGATCTCTGTTCTGAGAATCTAGAGACCAAACTTCAATACCGGCTCTGCCCTTACTCACTGTGTGGCCTTGAGCAAACCCCATCCCTCTCTGGACTTCTGTCTCTCCTTCCATAACAGGGAAATCCATTCGTTCAACAGTAGTTATTGAGGGCCCACTCTGCATGGAGCCCTGTGCTGTGATCTGGGAACACAGAGATCAGAGTCATCAAGGTGTCAGTGTCCAGAGAGATAGCAGGCTTCTGAACGAAAAATGTAATGCAAGGGGACCACCACGGTGGCAGAGGTCAGTGCAGAGGAGGGGACCTTAGTCCACTGAAAACCACTGAACTGGTTTCTCTACCTTCAAAGTCCATGTTCTTCCATTCCCCTAATCCACAATGCTTTAGACTTTACACCAATCTGCTGAGGTTCTTTTGAGGTTGATTTGGGGACCAGAAAACCATTCCTGAGAGCCGAGGCGTGTACCTTTAAGAGTTGTCCTAATGGAAAAAAAGAACGTGTGGTCCAAGAGAAGGAACAGCAAGGGCAGATGGGGCATTACACCTGAACTGGAATGGTGGCAGCAACAGCTCTGTGGAATACAATATTGGCAGGAGAGGCCAGAGGGATGGGTGGGGAGCAGCTCACACAGGCAGTCATGGTCCACTTCAAGGAGGGAGAGCTTCACCCTACATGATGTCTGCAGTCCTTCCCGGCCAGCCCTCCGGGCATGGCACAAACCTGAAACACACCCTTATTCGTTCACGTTGTCAGGATGTGATATCTACTAAGCGTCAGACATTGTGGTGGGTGCTGAGGGATCCAAAACCTTGTCACAAAGGATGAGGTCTTGTAGACCCGTGCCTCTCCAGTAGAGGACAAGGAGAGGCCCTGGGGTGAGAGGCAGAAATCTTATTTGCCAAAGACAGTCTCTAAGCACAGCAGGCCTGTTCCACCCTAGGAAGCTGAAGAACATTTGGGATAGAATTGGAGGACCTGAAGCTTGGTGATCAGCCATTCCTCAACTCAATGACACGAACAAGCATGAGTCACCTGAAGTGAAAGGTAGATTTGATTTGGAGAAAAGGAGAGAGGTCAGGGGAGCAGGGAGGCAGTTCTAGAATGGTTCCCAATGGTCCTCGCCTCCTGGTATTCACACCCTTGGGTAAGTCCCTCCTTAAGTTGGTTCTGTTAAATGGAACGCAGCAAAAGTGTGACCTGTCACTTTGAAGACGAGGGTCCAGAAGGCTGGGACTTCTGCTTCATCCCCACTCTCTCTGCCTCTTCTCATTTTCTTGCTTGGGCAAAGCAGATGTCATGTTGAGAGTCTCTCTATAGAGGGGCCTGTGTGACAGAGGATGGAGGGAAGCATCTGGGTACCAGCCCTCGTGGAAATGAATCCTGACCACCACTCCAGGGATCTGGGAGGCAGACCCTGCCCCAGTCGAGCCTTGAAATGAGCACCGGTGGACAATTCCATGCAGCCTCATGAGTAACCCTGAGCGGGAGGACGACTCATGTGGGCCTAATCCCTGGCCCACAGAATAAATGTTTGTTGAGATAATGAATGCTAATAAACACATGTTTGTTGAGGCAATCCATGTCTGTTGTCTTAAGCTTCTAATTTCAGGGTTAGTTGTTAGACAGCCGTATCTACTGAAATCAATAACTGAGGGAGAAAAGTCCTCACCCCTCGCAAAATATTCAGAGACCTTCAGGTTTTCAGGAGACCTTCATTCATTTACAAAAGGTTCCTCAACCGTGTATTGTGCACTCCGCCCTGAGCACGTTGCAGGGTTTCCCTAGGAGCCAGGCACAGCCCAGACCTGGAGGGCCCTGGCTGGGGTGGCTCAGTTGGTTGAGCACTGTCCCATGCACAACAAGTGAAAGGGCACAACAAGGATGCCAGTTCGATTCCCTATCAGGGCACATGCCTCGGTTGTGGGCTCAATCCCCACTAGGGAGTGTGCAGGAGGCAGATGGTCTCTCTCTCTCTCTCTCTCTCTCTCTCTCTCTCTCTCTCTCTCTCCAATAAATAAAAACATAGTTTTTTGGGGAAAAACCTAGAGGGACCACAGCCAGGTAGGCGAGGTCAGGGGGAGACATGATTATGCCAGACCAGGGCAACTGCCAGGTAGGTTATCTTCGTACTTCATAACCTGGTAAGAGCTGGGAGTAGGGAACCACTGAACTGTGCCTGACAAAATCAGCGGTGGCTTCACGGGGCAGGAAGCTCCCTTTATCTCTACAAAGTCATTTCTTTCTGGAAGACTGTATTTCCACATCAATCGTGGAAGCTAAGTTTGTGAAAAGGAAGGCTTGTGAGCTCTGCAATCAGACAAATTAAGCTTGAAACCCAGCTCAATAATTTCTCAACATTGCCGACTTAGAAAATCGATATAAAGGAAGAGCTGAAAAGAGGTCCTTATGTTCCCACAGAGCTGTACCAAGCACCAGCCCTGCCCAGCTCTAGTCGAGGATGCTGGTGTAAATCATTTCATCTTTTCAGGTCTCACAGTTCCCGCGTGTAAAGCAGGGATAATTAAAATACCGGTTTTGCAAGATTACCTGAGTTAAGCAATGAGTTTTTGCCATGGTGGCTGATAATACAAAGTTCGGTCATTTTTAGCTAATATCATGGAAAAAGTTACCTTACTTCTTCATACCTCTTGTGCATGTCAAGTCCTCAGTGCTTTGCTTGGTATATACTGAGTGCTCAGTGATTGTCCGCTGCTATGCCTATTATTATCAGCAGAGACCCCAGACCCAGTGAATTGTCAGTTTCTCCTAGACTAAGGGCTGGCCAGCAACGATGTGTCCAAGTCAGGCATCCTCGTGTGTTTATAAAAATGCCCCCTACCCACCCCGGGGGCACTTGGCTCCCTGTGCTGGGGAAAAGGGCTCTGATTATTTCTGCAGGAGCAGCTGCACGGAGGCATCGCTCAGGCAGAGATGCCGGGGACACGCCCGCAGTGGTTCCCTGAGTTACGGTAATTCAGATGCTACACACACCTGCAGCTTCCTGCATGTGCCGTTAAATTTACGGTACAGCAGTAATAGCGACATTAGCACGTACTTATTTATAAAATGCCCACACCTGAACAGCCTAAAGAGCTCAAATAGACCCCTACTAAATTTTATAGAAACCTACACAGGTCCCTCTATGCGAGAATGTGAATATATGTGTAAATGCATGAGAATTGAGATCAGGATGTAGGCATGCTTAGAGGAGGAGTAACAGCAGCCCTGGGAATCATAACTATGAATTCCTTCTTCCATTTCCATCATGTATCAGGACCAGCATCAGCAATGTTGTTTCCTTCTTGGTTTTCCAGTCATCTTCAGCTCCAAGAACAAAATACACTATTGCAAAAATCAGCAGAGTTCAAATTCCCAGCTTCACCAGTTTCTGGCTGCACGACCCTGGGATTAGTGTTTTGGATTCTCAGGTTCCTCAAATGATAAAATGGGCACCAGAGTACCTTGGTATAGGGTGGGAGATAGATACCTCCTCCTTCTCTCCTTCCCTTTATATTTCAAACGACAAAGGACAGGGTATATCAAAATTCCTTGGTCTTATAGACAATCTCACAAGTGACTGACTATTTGCAAAGCTTTTTGAGTAAAATCCTAGCACCAGCAAGAGAGGAATACAGAACCTCCCACTCCCCTCCCCGTGTGTGACTCCACCTTCCTTTAGCACAGAGCCCAGTACTGTGGAGCAGCGAAATTTCCATTTGGTTAATGAATAAATGCATAAGTGAATGAATGGACAGCATCCCCCACCAATCATTTATTGCAGAGAGAAGGAGCAGGCTTCCCGGGTTCTTTCCAAAGGAGAAGGAAACACAATCCAGTCATGACCTCCTCGGTGCAGAGAACGAGGTAAGCATGAAATACCACTGAGGTATCACGTTGTCTGACAATTAAATAATAGTATCTCCCCTGGTTAAATACTTTCTCTGTGCAGAGTCCTGGGCTGCGCTTTACATGAAATGATCTCCTCTAATCCATACAGCACCCTGGGATGGAGTTATTAATACAACATCTATTTTACAGAGGAGAACCCCTGAGTCCATATGAATGAAACTGCAGCCTACAATCACAGAATTAATCAACATTCATGCCCAAGCCAGTTTGGCTCAGTGGATAGAGTGTTAGCCTGCGAACTGAAGGGTCCCAGGTTCTATTCTGGTCAAGGGCACATGCCTGGGTTGCGGGCTCAATCCCCAGTAAGGGGCGTGCAGGATGCAGCTGATCAATGATTCTCTCTCATCATTGATATTTCTCTCTCCCTCTTCCTTCCTCTCTGAAATCAAAACATGTTTTTAAAAAGAATTAATCAACATTGAACCCAACATGGCTGACCCCAGAGTGCAGCCTCTGAAACTGCCACACTGCCTCGCAGGTGACAGCCTTCTGAACAGACAGGAAGCCTCCCGGCAGAGCTACCTCTTCTACACACGAGGCAGAGGGTGTGAAACAGAAGCAGGCGTGGCCCCACCCTCATGAATGTGTCAGTCTGGGGGGGCGGCATTTACATGGTGGATACATCATTGGTGACTATATCATTTACACTCACATTCATGCTAGGATGGAGAAGAACACAGTGGGGAGAAAAAATATACCAGAAGAAACTCTTTCACAAAAGGACAGTTAAGCCTGTTCCTGATGATGGAAGGGAAGGGTGTTCTAAGCCAGCAGGATGGATATTCAGGGTGGAAAGCAGTGGAAAAAGTGATGATTGACATGCGATGAGGCTGGCCAGGGGGCCAGGGGCTGGGATGGCTTGCAGGCCAAGTTAAGATGTGTGTTCTCAACCAGAAGAGAGCGGGAGCCACTGAAGGGCATTGTGGAGGAGGGGACTGGCTGAGGTTAGGTACTGAGATGCCCACGCTGGCTGTGGGGGCAAATGGTGTCACTGCCAGAGTGTGGTGAGGAGCAAGAGGTCACATGACTTGATTGCGGTGGCCACACTGGAGAAAAAGAAAAGTCACCAAAGCAAGGTGCTGGTTTGCGATGGATCAGATCTGCTGGAAAGCCGAAAGGGGAGAGGATAAGTAATGTTTCGACATTTATACCCAAACTCTACTCCCAGGCAGCATTCCTTCACCAGACAGCTCATTGCCACAGAGAGTGCAAATCAGCACATGGCATCTAGTAAGAGGATGCTGTGTCCTTTTTAATGCAGAGTGGACAGCATTTCCTGCTCTCTTCACCATCTTGATTATTCACCTATCATCCAACTGCTTATTATTTAATCAACAAATATTTACTGAGTCCCTGTATGGGCCAAACTGTGCTCTGCATTGTGGATATGGGGGACAAGACAGCAGTTAAAGAGAGAGATGTGTCCTTGGTGCATGGGTGGGGCTGGAACAAGGGTGTGCTGGACCTGGCTCCAATTGGCTCCCTGGAGCTAATCCTATATAATAAAACCCTAATATGCAAATCGACCCAACAACAGAACGACCAGTCGTTACGATGCACTGACAACCAGGGGGCAGCTCCTGCATTGAGCATCTGCCCCCCGAAGAGGGAGGCGACCAGTGGTGGCAGCGATGGGGGGGGGGTGGCCAGTAGGTGGCGTGCAAAGCACTTAGCATCATAAGCACTCGATGAATAATATGCGTTATTATCATTGCTCTTCTTTTTTCCCCTGTTATTTTCTAGTCTATGGTCACCCCCCACTTTACTTTTTTTTTTTTTTAAATACTTATCCGAGGATATTTTTCCATTGATATTCAGAGGAGTGGAAGAGAGAGGGAAAGTCAGAGAGAAACATCAACGTGACAGAGACACATTGTCTGGTTGCCTCCTGCACGAGCCCTGACCAGGGCCTGGGCCAGGGAGGAGCTCGCAACCAAGGTACATGCCCTTGAATGGAATCGAACCCGGGACCCTTCGATCTGCAGGCCGACGCTCTATCCACTGAGCCAAACTGGCTAGGGCCCACTTTATTCTTAATTGTCCTTAGTAGCATCCAGCTGTCACTTACATACTTCCTAAAACAGGGATCTCACCACTCTCAATGCAACCCATTCCATCTCCAGTCTGCTCTGGGTATAAGAAAGATCTTTCTTATCCAGAAAACAATACAATTTCTACCATGAGTCGTCATTTATCTAATAATGTGCAGTGCAAATATTTTCTATGTGCACATGAAATGATTCAAGTTGCATTCAAGTCCCAGGCCGAGCAGTCAACGGTGCAGTATAAACTGTGTATATGGATGCACTGCTGACAAGGAGAGCCCTGGTTCTGGAAGCATAAGACCTGGGATTAAATTCCAGCTCCACATTTAGCAGCTGTGTGACTTCAGGCAACGCAACCCCCCGCTTTGCTGAATGTCCTCCTTTGCATGTTTGTACTCTGCAGATTGTTGTCAAAGATTAGATGAATTCATATGCCCTCCCTGCTTAGAATAGCGGCTGATAAATATAAGCTAAAACATGTCTCGTGACACACAGGAGGCATCACTGTTCCTGAGAGTCCCTGGCATGCTCTGTGGTAGGTACCAAGGGCGTCAAAATGCATAAGAAACAAGCCTGCCCATGTCGGCCATGCATGGCAAAGCGCTTTAGCGGCAGGGGCCATTTTCAAAAGGAAGAAGCCAAGGCCCGGGGTGACAACCCATTTGCCCCAAAGAAGTATGCATTCTGTGCATAAGTAAGCATCATCCGGGTCCCAAAGTCAGGGTCCCTGCAACTCAGCATGAGGACCTACTTTATTTCCTGGCCTGCAAAATGAGGACAATAGCGGTATCTACCTACAGGTTGCTGTGGCGACTACGTGGAGTAGCATCCACAGTGTTTCTGATACAGGGGCTGGCTCCTGGCAGGTGTTTGACAAAGTTTTAGCTTGAGGGTACTTCTCCCGAGTCCTCAGAGCAGCATGGGATTAGAACAGCCCATTTCCATGTTTATTACTTTCCTCAGCCGTACCCGCCCTTTTGCAGGGCATTCATTCTTGCTCACTCAAATCCAGCTCAATTCCAATTCAATTTATTCCTCCTTTATCTTTATGGAAAAATAGCCCCCTCCCTCCTAAACCTGCTTTGCTGATTTGTAGTTTAGTTTTATTGTTTCCAACGTTTACATAGACTCATGGGGGAGAAGCTGCCTGCCCGTTTCGAGGTGATGTCTTTGCACACGGATGATTTAAAAGCATCTCAAGGGTCCGGCTTAAACCCTTGACATGCAGAAGGGAGTCAAGTGGGTAAATCCCGAAGTTAGTGGGGGCTGTAAATCGTGTATGACAAATGTGCATTATGTCATGCGCTGTGCATACTGTTAATGCCGGGCAGGGCTATGGCTTGTTCACATTCTCCGCACAAGGAAAGAAATACTGTGATTCTTGGACTCTCAGGGGGAGAATGAAAGGAGGGGCGGGGGGGGGGGAGGAGGCCCCTGATTCAGACCTCAGGCTTCTTGCCTCTGTGCAAGGAGGGAAGAGGAAGGAAGAGAGGAGGAAAGAGATTTGAAAACCTACCACGTGGCACATGGTATCATAGTTCCTTCACCCTCATTATTTTGCCTAAACCTCATTACAATGTTGGTGGTGCTTCTACAGAGCAAGACAAGTGGCTCAGGGAAGCTGTGTTTCCTGCCCCAGGCCATGTAGCTGGGAAGTGGTGGAACGGGGCCCGAAGCCAGGTTTGAGTTGAAGGATGAGCCCTCGCTTGTGCAGCCCATCGACCTCTGCACAGCCAGGAGCTGGCCCTACAGCGAGGCTGCTGAGTGGCCTGGCCTACCTCCCACGCACACCATGCCCATGGATTTATCAGCGGTCCTCCTCCTTGCCTGACCTGCCGATCCAGCCACCGTCAGAGCATCTTCTCACCTGGATGAGCGCAGGGCCACCACTGCGTCTAGACAGCCACTCTCAGACCACTCAGCACCAACCAGCCCTCAAAGGGAGCCTCCATAGCACCCCACGTTACCGAGCAGACAGCTCTGCGCGCTCCCTGGCTCAAAATCCCGTCAGATGACTTGTTAAAAATACCGTCTCTGGGCCTCACGTGACACCTACTAAACGAGAAATCGGATTTTTAAATGTTTTCCCTCCAGAATTATTCACCATTGTCCCTGCCGAGATGTGCTAGATATTCAGTGGAATCTGTGCTTGGGCCTCAAGCCAGGCTCTTGGGTGCCTGTGGGTGTTGATGCCGTTAGCAGTGGTGATGGTGTGTGTGTGTGTGTGTGTGTGTGTGTGTGTGTGTGTGTGTGTGTTCAGGCACACACACGCATGCTCTTCTGGCACACTCTATAGGAATACTCAAGATGGATTCCTTAAAAATTAACTCCATAAAAGATATTTATGGATAGTGAATACAACACTATTCCTATTTCTCAGATGTAACAGGTTAATTAATTAGGCTTGCAGATGAGATGGGAAATTTAATTCTTATTCATAAACCTATCGATTTATAGGATGAGTAGGGTTCAGAAAACTTTTGAGGGACCAGCCTTGCCACCCCTCAGACACACACCAGAGCAGGGGTTAAGGAGCAGGCTGTGTCTGGCCTCAGCAGCTAGCCAACCCTGTTCTCTTTCTGACTTCACATGCATTCCAGATAAGTACCATTGTTACCAAATAGCCTGGATGCCTTGCCACATTCGCTTAGGTGGATTTTCGTTATAAACTTGCTATGTTGGGCATAGCTCTAATTCAAACACATCACAAGGTCAAGTCCCAACTAGAGCTCTTCTTAGAAATAACCACAGTTTACAACCTTTAGCCCTTAGGGTACATTTCTTCAGTTTAGAGAAGTATTTGGGGCTCGTGTGGGCACCTGCTGGGCATCTCCCTCGTACTCTCAAATTTTTAAATATATTCTTATTGGTTTCAGAGAGGAAGGGAGAGGGAGAGAGAGAGAGAAACATCAATGATGAGAGAGAATCATTTATCTGCTGCCTCTTGCACACCCGCTACGGGGATGTGCCCTGACCTGGAAGGGAACCATGACTTCCTGGTTCATAGGTGAATGCTCAACTGCTGAGTCACGCCAGCCAGGCAGTACTGTACTATCTTTGATCCACTAGGCCAGTGGTCGGCAAACTCATTAGTCAAAAGAGACAAATATCAACAGTACGATTGAAATTTCTTTTGAGAGCCAAATTTTTTAAACTTAAACTTCTTCTAATGCCACTTCTTCAAAATAGACTCGCCCAGGCTGTGGTATTTTGTGGAAGAGCCACACTCAAGGGGCCAAAGACCTGCATGTGGCTCGCAAGCCGCAGTTTGCCGACCACGGCACTAGGCCATAGGTAAACTTCCGTGGGCTAGCCTGGGCACTCTGGCCTTGTTTGTATGCTTGTTTTTACGAGGAAGCACACTTTGTGTGCTAAAAGATCTTAAAAGGCAAACTTCTGGCCACTCAGTGGGCTCCTAGGTTGGGCTTCTAGGGGATGTAGCAAAGACGTACGGGGTATTGGTAGCCACAGGCCAACGGAGCTGGATGGAGGCTGTGCTGGCTGAGAGCTAGAAGTAGCGTGCCAGAGACCCTCCGAGCTCTTCAGTCCCTGAGGCAGCTCCGACAGCTTTCTCTTTGGCTACATGAAAGCGGCTGCAAGGACTGCTTCCCCCAGAGCTTTCCTACTGCCCTGAGCATGTCGAGGGACTTCGCTGCTTCTAATTATCTCCCTTTATGTTCAGGCCCAGACTTGTTAATACAATAAACCGTTGTTTCCAGGATGCGCTCACCACGCAGAAACCTCTCAAGGTGTTTTACAAGCAGAAGAGCTTGTTCAATCAAATCAAATTCCAAATAACAATTAACAGCGGTGTCGGAGAACTGGTATCGCGGTCCAGCCAGGGCCCCGGGGACAGCGGTGTTCCCTCCAAGCTGCAGCGGTCCAGCTCCTGCCCGCAGTATTATTTTGAAATCTACTGGACAAAACAATCTTTGCCTGAGGTCAAGGTCCCAGAATATCAACACTGCAAAGATGTTAAAGATCATTCCAGCTGAACCCGGTTGTTTCAAATGGGAAAACTGAGGTCTAGAGAGACGGGGCAATCCTGCCTCACACAACATCAAGAATCAAAGCTCCTGGAGAAGGTCCCAAGAGCCCCTGTCATTGACACATGACCCTCATCTCGCTGCTTTCCAACACGTATGAACACTGTCTCTGCTTTCCACTTACAGGTGATTGAATGGTAGCCCCTCCAAAGACTTGTCATTTGGGACCTCAGACTGTAACTTATTTGGGAAAAGGGCCTTTGCAGATGTATTTAAGTTCAGGATGTCAAGATGAGAGCACCCTGGATTTAGGACAGACCCTAATTCCGACGACTTGGGTCCTCATAAGAGACATAAAAAAGGGATATTTCAGACATTCAGAGGAGAAGCCCACATGAAGACAGTGGTGGAGATTGGGGTGATGCATCTACAAGCCAGGAAGTGCCAAGGACTGCCATCAGCCACCAGAAGGCAGGAGAGAGCATGGAACAGATTCCCCCTCAGAACTTCCAGAAGAAAGCCATCTGCCAACACCCTGATGTTGGACTCTGGCCTCCAGAATGTGAGAGAACACACTTCTGTTGAGTTAAGCCAGCACGTTTGAGGCCATTTGTTACAGCAGCCACAGGAAACTAATACCCACTTCTTTGTGGAATGTCCTTGTTCAACCCTTCCACGTAGTGGGGACCCACTTTGTGTTTAAGGCTCATCTTTAATACTCCTGCCAGCTTATGTGTGAGCCTTTCTAACTCAGCCTCCAGCTAGAATCGATCCCAACTTCCCTGGGGTCCCTAAGTGCATTTACCCATAAAGTTCACCTCAGCATCTGCTACTAACTATTTTAATTACTTGTCCCTTTCCCCTATCAGGTTCTAGGTTCATCTACAGTGGTGATTTCCAATCTTTTTCACTTCATGGCTCCCATATGCTAATTACTAAAATACAGCAGCATACAAAAATATTCTTTTGCCTATTTGACAAAAAAATAGGTATATTTTTGATTCACTCACATTGGACAACTATTATTATGTTGGCTGTGTCATTTTTTTATTTGACAATCTAAGGAGAAAGGGGTAAGGTATTGCATGTTTTAAAAATTCTTGTGGCATACCGGTTAAAAACACTAGTTAACAAAATTATACAGGTTTTAAGTGCACGATTCTACAACACATCATCTGTACACACACCTCAATAAAGTCAATGAAGGAAAAAGAAAAGAAAATTGCCGACCTAGAGCATAGACCACAGTGGTTCCATTTTGCGCCCCAGAATCAATCTCGTCCATACAGGTGTTCAGAAATGCCTGTAGAATTACTGTGAGCATAAATGCATGATTTAATTCTTGTTCTCTTCCTTCCTTTCCAATGATAGAAACCCATACCCATGCATCTCCATGCCTGTACTAACCTCCCCCCTTTCCCTAACTTGAAGTCTATTAAATCATAAACTTACGAGATTTCAGGCCCAGACATGAGGCAGTACAATGTATACAGCAAGCTTTGGGGTCAAACATATCCAGGTGTGTGCCTATTCTACCACTTCCGAGTAAGTAACGGGACCTCTCTGCTCTTCGGCGCCCTCATCTTGGGAATGTGAGTGAAAGCCCGGCCGGTGTGGCTCAGTGGTTGGGCATCGATCCAGGAACCAAGAGGTTACAGTTTCATTCCCAGTCAGGGCACATGCCCGGGTTGTAGGCTTGATCCCCAGTAGGGGGCAGTGCAAGAGGCAGTCAATAGATGATGTACCTCTCTCATCGATGTTTCTATCTCTCAATCCCTCTCCCTTCATCTCTAACAATTAAAATATATATGTAAAAAATAAAATAAAATGTGAGTAAAAGATTAAATGAGTTCATGTAATTCATCCGGACTATAACTCCTTTCACACAATGACACTACACTCCCATTTTACAGATTAAGACCTGGAATCTAAAGGAAGTGAACTGTTCAGGGTGTCACAGGCAGGAAGTGCCACTGCAGGCCTTGGACTTACATCCAAGAGTCCAATATAGAACTCTTGTCCAACATATCATATAGAACCCCAGGGACTCTATCGCCCCAACAAGCTTCCCCCAATCCGTTGGCTGAGTGATAAAAACATTGCCTATCATTCCCAAGAATGCGGCATCCCCGGCACAGCACACATCCTTGAATTAACTGTGTTTGGTCGCCAGGCTCCTTGGGAGTCCTCTAGATCTGCATGTAACGCAGTCTCTCGAGTCTCAGCAGGTTTGAGACACTGTGAATCATGATGCTGGGAGGAGGAAAACAAATGCCTTCTGTGCAAACCATCGTCTTTCAATTACAGATCATTCTATTTGTAAGCCCTTTCCTTTGGATACAGATATCTCGCAGTCTGGCGCTCCTTAGAATAGAAGAACATAGAGAGAGGGGGCGTGGGGAGAGGAAGAGAAGGGTGAAGAGGGAGACAGGGAGTGAGGGGCGGAGAGAGAAAATGGAATCCCCACCGTGAACAGATGCTCAGAGCCCGGGGAGGACTGTCTGGGGACCCAGTCCTTGTGGATCTACGGACTGGCACCCAGGGAATGAAAGTGGCTCCTGAGTTGTGAAATATGGTGACACAGATACAGTCCAAGTATTTTTTTTAACAGTCGATGAGCCTAAGGTACAGAAGTTAGATAGCTTCACCAGCCACTCAGCAAGGTGGAAGCAGAACCGGGAACTCTGGCTTCTAATTCAGCGCCCTGTCGCCTCCAGGGCGTTAGGGATCCCAGTGAAAACTTGGAGGTGTGGACAAAAGGAATTTTACAGGGAAGGCAAAACAGAGTTTTTGAGGGAAAATGAGAGAAGACAGGACTAGAGAGATGGACATAGGAAGAGAAGACGTCTACAAAGGAGAAGGAGAGAGAAGGGGAGCAGGAAGACAGCGCACGGAAGGTGTGAGAACCACGGAAAGACAAAGACAATAATTACAGTGCAGCAAAAAGTCAAAGAAGAGAGGGTACCACAGGGATAAAAACACTGGGTTAGGGAACTGTTTAGTCACTCTCTGATGAAGTTGCCTTAATGCATCCCCACGGCTTCTATCCATAAACTGCTTGGTCCTTACCGAAGTCCCCAGCCTTCTGTGCCTGGGCCTGGCAGACCTTTGCCACCAAGCCCCACTTTCTGTCTCCAGGAGTGCCTACCTCCTGGACTGGTATTTTCCTTCACTCCGCTCCTGGGTATTGCTAGGTTCATCTCCCCTAAGGCTTTAAGATCCTCTCCTTCAGGAAATCCTCCTCTCCCCTCTTCCTACTGTCCACCCTCTGTTCCAGACAGGGTTGAACGGCTCTTCTCTGTATTGCAAAGACACTCCCTACCCCCATCGTATTATTTATCACAATGAACTTGAAATCTGTTTTAATGTCCTCTTTCCCCCAGTGAACTGTACATTTCCAGGGCCATGAACTAGGCTTGATTCATATTTTATCTCCAGCACCTACCATGGGGATAAACATGTATTCTACACCCAATGCATGACTGATGAACACAGGACTGATGGATGCATGATTGGACAAACCGCACCTCCTCTAAGAGGAGTAAAAAATTATGTCTACAACCACTGGAGTAACTCCAGCATTAGACCCTAGGGGAGCAGATGGAGCAGAGTTTCTCTCTACCAAATACCTCTGCAAAACACAGAAGGCAAGAGCAATTCAAAACTGGAGAGATCCTTCCAGACATGACCAGGTGAGGCTGAGAATGGAACCAAGCCTGCCCTGGTGGATTAAAGACTACAGTGAAAGTCAGAAGCATTGAACTCCTCTGTGGGACTGGTTAGCTCTGTGGCCTGGGGAACTCACTTCTCAGCAAAGGGCAACAGTTCATTCCATTCATGCAAGCAAGCCTGGGTGGTGGCCTTTGTTATCACTGCCCCTCCCCTGCCAGGAATGACAGGATGAATGAGCAATAAAGCATTCTGATCTATTAGGGGAAATACAAGGAGTGAGGTTATCTCAGCTTCTTATTCTAAACTAGAAGCCTGGCGCATGAAATTTGTTCACAGGAGCGGGTATCTCCTCAGCCCAGGCTGCACCCTCTCACAACCTGGGACAACTGGCTCTTAACTGCTCACCTGCCTGCCTGCCTGATTGCTCCTAACTACCCCCCTGCCAGCCTGATCACCCCTAACCGCCTCTGCCTGCTGGTCTGATCGCCCCTAACTTCCTCCCCTGCCAGCCTGGTCGCTCCCAACTCCCCCCCCCACCAGCCTGGTCGCCCCTAACTGCCCCCCCCCACTAACCTGGTTGCCCCTTACTTCCCCCTTGCCCCTCACTGCCCCCCTCTTCCAGCCTGGTCACCCCTCACTGCCCCCCTCTGCTGGCCTGGTCACCCCTCACTGCCCCCCCCTGCTGGCCTGGTTGCCCCGCAGCCTTCTGTTCGGTCGTTTGGTTGCCCCTCACTACCCCCCCCCCCCCCCCGCTGGCCTGGCTGCCCCACACAGCCTGCTGTTCAGTCATTTGGTCATCCCTCACTAACCCCCCTGCCAGCCTGGTCACCCCACGCAGCCTGCTGTTCAGTTATTTGGTCATCCCTCACTAACCCCTCTGCCAGCCTGGTCACCCCATGCAGGCTGCTTTTCAGTCATTTGGTCATCCCTCACTAACCCCCCTGCCGGCCTTGTCACCCCACGCAGCCTGCTAATCAGTTGTTACTGTGAGGGCGTCCTGACCAATTTACATATTACCCTTTATTAGTATAGATGGGCAACATTGATTGAATCCCTACAAGGTCAACCACAACTTCAGACACTGACAATACAGGTGGGAGCAAGTCTACGGCCCTGGTTTCCGGTTCTCTAGAGGGAAGCACAAACATACAGGACTAGCCATGCTTTTCAAAAGGAGACAAAGACTCGGCAAAAAAAGAGCTATAAGTAACATGCCACGGTGACACTTTGTCTGGAGTGATCAGCCTCAGAAAGGTGGTGGCATGAATCCCAACCAGACCTAGAAGGACGGTCAGTAGGCAGAGTGAGCAGACGGTAGCAGGTGGGGGCGCGCCTGTGGGTATCTGAGCAGAAGAGGGAATGGAAGTGAACGTGAGAGAGACAGGTCTGGAGCATATTAACTGCAGGGAACAGCAATAGGAACAGAAGAGGCAGTAGCGGCAGGTGGAAATGGCGGCAGCTATCAGGTGGCAGCTGCCCTGAAGGACCAGAGTCCAGAACTGTGCTGAGGGGTGTGTATGCAATGCCTCTTAGAGCTCTAAGTAATTCCATTCACACACCTGCATGCATGCATATAGGTATACATGTATGAAAATACGTATAGGCATGTGTATATCTAGCAATAGGTTATGTTTATTTCCACTTAATAAGTGAAGAACATGAAACACAGAGGGCTTAAGTTATGTGTCCAAGGCAAGTACACAGTGAAGCCAGAATCTACACTCAGGTCTGTCCCTCTCCGAGGCAGTGTTTCTAAATGCTGCGCCACAGCTCACCACACGTCAGGCTAAGAGGGGGAGGCTTTATCACGAAGACTGAGGGAGCCATGCAAGGTGTCTGCGGAAGAAACAGGGTCCAGTGGTCGCTTTCAGAAGATGACACCAGCGTCCCTCGTACCCCATCAGCTGCGGGCGAGTCCTGCTCTCCTAGGCCGGAGGAAGCCCCTGTTGGGTGAGTGGGGCAGACAGGATCCGCCTGCAGCAATCCCAGGCCTCCTGGACGGGCCCAGCCCCTCTGGGCAAGCTCCCATCTCCCCTGGGCCCAGGGAATGATTCATCAGAGCAGCCTCAGCGCCTGGGCCGGCCCAGCAGCCTGCGATCCAAGGCTGGCGGCCAGGCTGGGGTTTTTAATTAGCTGAGAGAGGAAGAGTCAAGCCCTCTCCCACAGAGAGAAGGAGAGACACCCAGCAGGCTCATAAATCCTGAACCAGGGATCCACAGGCCAGAGAGGGCCGTGGAGAGGGGGGAGGGCAGGCGGGTTTGTTTTTTTTTCTTCTTTCTTTTTTTCTTTTTCATAGTCTCCCTTGCTTTCTGGTCCAGGAGCGAAGATAGGAATCTATACCACCTTCTACACAGGAATTCTCTGCCCTCCCCGCCTGCCCCGGATGCCCCAGTTTCCAGCCTAGCTATGCGACCAAAAGTTGGGGAACCTCATTTCCAGTGTCACCTCCACTACCATGTTAAGATGCAATTTGAGGCAAAATTACAACACAAAAGCTGGCAGGCTTTGGAGTTAGAGTTAAATTTCTACTCTATGATCCTTGCTAAACCTGTGACTTGGGCAAGCTGCTTCCCTCTCTGTGCCTCAGTTTCCTCATCTGCCAAATCAGGATAAGACCTTGTGTTGCAAGGGTTAAACAAGAGAGCCCACATGAAGCACCTGACCCATAATGGCTGGTCAGTGTATATCAGCTGTTTTTAAACTTTTTTCCCCGCTCTGGGCCTTAGTTTCCCCATGTGTAAAATGCAAAGTTGTGCTACATGACTTACAAGAGCTGATTTCCTCTGGGTATTTTAAGCTGAATATGAGAAGATGGGTGTGGGGAGAAACAATACTATTTCTACATCCAAATCTGAGGTGGGGGGACCGGCTCACTTAGGAAGGAGGTTGAAAATTTGCTCTTAGTAGGGGTCCAGAAGGCAGGACTGGAGCTAAGGCAGGATAAAAATCTTCAGGGATGCACACTGCATGCCAGTGTAAGCAAGGCGATTCTGAGAGTCAGAGCTATCGGCTGCCTAGGTGGTAAATGAGCTCCCCATTGCTGGAGGAAAGCAAGTAAAACTTGGACAATGGTCTGGGGCAGATGCTCTGAAAGAAATTTAAACATTGGATGGGATGCCAGAGTTTTTCCTTTAAGGATCTTAAGTGCTGAAAATATCATGGCATAATGCTCAGGGGTGTCAATCACTTACTAAATAGTTTCTCAGTTGATTCTCACACCCGAGAGGTAGGGGCATTACCAGCCCTACATTACAGACGGGAAACTCAGGATGCAGTTGCATGCTCAAGGCTGCACCCAGACAGCAGCAGGCAGAGCAAGGACAGGAGCCCCGGTGACTAACTCTTAAGTCCTTTTCTTTGTTACACAGCTGACCTCCCATCTCTGATTCCACACCTGGTGGCAGAGCCTCAGCCTGACTCATACTGATTGCAGCTGTCCTCTCCCCTGACCCCCCCAGCCCTCCTCTGTCCCCTGCCGGCTCCCCCACATGTATTTACACTGGGCTGCCTGGTAACAAGCTGCTGGGCTCCTTACCATGCGCAAGGCGACAGCAGGGCGATTAGTGAAATTTGTTACCCATGCGTCTCTGAACAAAATTAAATTAAAAGTGCAGCTTCGCTGTCAAGATAAGGGCCAAGCTGCTGAGATAATTTTTCACTCTCAAACACTCAATTACCCAGTGAGGCTGGATCAGATACAATCAAAGGGGAGAAAAAGAAGAAAGAGAAAGGAGAGAGAGATTAAAAAAACAAAAGGAAACAGAGAGAGAGAAGGAGAGAAGAAGAGAGAGAGAGAGAGAGAGAGAGAGAGAGAGAGAGAGAGAGAGAGAGGAGAAAGAGGACTTCCAGAAACAGATGTTAAAGAGGCTGTTGCTATGGTGACGGGGCTGGACCACCAGGAGGCAGGTATGTGGGTGTGGCCTGTGTCTATATCTATAATAATAATTAAAAAAAAAACAACCACAAAACCCCGATGCTCTTCCTCCCCACTGCTCCTGTCCTGGGCCAGATGGTGTCATTTTTCACCTGGATTATTACATCAGTCTCCCAACTGGTCTCCCTCACCCCATCTTGTCCACCTCCATCCAGGCTTCAATGAAAGCTTGAGTGACCTTTCTACCACAGAAATCTGAAAGCATCCCTTCTTTGCTGAAACCCTTCGGTGGCTTCTCATTGCCATCATGATAGAGTCCAAATCACTTAGCTAGTATCACCTCCGGCTCTCTGCTCCTCAGAGTCTATGTTTCAATGAAATGAACTAGACATCTCTGTCCTTCCCTCCCTACCTCCATCCATCCCTCCCTTCCTCCATCAATAGGAATTATTTTGAGGTCCCACAATATGCCAGGCATTGTGCTTGGTCTCACTCTATTCATAGTCCCCTTGTCTCAAAAAAGGTCTTCCCACTTCCTTCCCCTCAACAATCCCACCTTGTTCTTCAAAGCTCAGCCTACATATTTCCTGGGCCACTGTGCCTACTACCATTCCATCAAACTGGTCAAGTGCTCTTCCTTTGTGCCCACAAGGAATTTACTACCACCCCTAGCACAGCCCTTTGCACCCTCTACTGTAGTTGCCCATCAGACTGTCTTCCCCCACCACATTGTGGGACCCTCCAGGGCAGAGCTGTGCTTCAGGTACCTCTGTATTCCCAGGGCCCGTACAGCAGGCTTCCAGGCAGAGTCCCGTGAACTGAAATTGCCTTGGATGGGAAGGGTGGGGCACCTGCTGAGATCCCTCTTCTCCTGCCTCCAGTTCTCCACCACGATTTCGTTAGGCACCTGTTTCACAGTTCTCCTCCTCTGGAGAGCCATCCGTGATTGATGACCCTACATATCCCAAGACCTGCACTCCAAACTGCCTCAGCCATTAGCACACGGCGTATACTACATTATCTTACTGTTGTGTGTGTTTTTAAAGTCCCTTGCAATTAGAATCACAGAATTGCAGAGCCAAGAAGGATACTGTAGAATTATAATCTATTTCACTGGAGAGGCCACCGAATTTGATTGCTCTGGTATTCTCCATTATTTCCCACTCCCTCTACCAGCTTGAAAATGCCTTGAGGGTAGGGACCACAGGTCTTATCCATCTTGTGTATTTTCCTAAGGCAGCAATGCTCAACCATGGCTGTACCTGGAGAGCTTATAAAAAAAACGAAGATACCCAGGCTCTACCCCAAACTTTTTAAATCAAACTATGCGTTGAGGTCCAAGGGTAGACATTTATTAAGCCCAAGCATGTTTACTATGTATATACGGTTGGGGACCACCCTAAAAGGGAAAATTAACCTTTACTCAAAACATGATTCAAGGACCAAGTATAATAAGGTAATTTTCCTGGTTGAGGATCCTTTCCACCTCGATATTTAGTTTTGATTCTTCCTCATTCCTTTCTTTTGTTTTTCCCATGTTAGGTAAAGATAAAATACGTTCATGCCTCTGGGGATCCCAAGACCGACACAATGGTTTGAATGAATAATGGATGGACAACACTTTTCAAGAATTCAAATCAATTTAAAGACATACTAGATCGTTAAGGTAATCTGACTTAGCTACTGAGACACGGTCTCCCTGTGTATACAGTGAAGTTTCAGGACTGGATGCTACTGTTTATTCATCACTTACTGCCTCCCAAGACCTGTGCTAAATGCTGTACTTGTTTTATTTCAACCTCAAAACCACTCTTAGGAGAAGGAACTATGAGTATACCACTACACAGTGGAGGAAAGCAGAGGCCAGTAGGTTAGAGTAATCTTCCCAAGATCACTCTGCCCAGACTCCTAACTAGCTATGTTTGGCCTCAAAGACCATAAAGACTGTACACTGGGCTACCTCCAGTAAACCCACCCACCTCAAACCCATTTTGGGAATAGGCAGGGTGTTGATGACAGACAGAAGGATAAATAAATGCACACATGTATAACTATCATGATCTGCCCACGTATGCTGTTTAAATAAATTGCTCTGTTTGTCCTCAAAAGTACTCATTGTGGTATTTAAGTTCAACCCTTTTTAAAAAACCATTCTTCACAGTTATTTGGCTGCATAATATTCCATCAGATTTATGCACTGTAATTTACTTAAGTCAGTCTCCTATTGTTGGACATTTAGGCTCATTCTAATTTTTTCAGTGAATCTGATTATGCTATAATGACTATCATCAGGTTTAGAGTGTCATGAAAAAAAATATGGTCATGTCATAATAAAGTACAAATGTGAGTGTTGCTTACAGTTGTGTTGATGGGAAAGTATGTAAATGAGGGTGGGGGGAAATTCAATGAACTCTTTGGTCTAGAATAGTGGTCGGCAAACTCATTAGTCAACAGAGCCAAATATCAACAGTACAATGATTGAAATTTCTTTTGAGAGCCAAATTTTTTAAACTTAAACTTCTTCTAACGCCACTTCTTCAAAATAGACTCGCCCAGGCCATGGTATTTTTTTGGAAGAGCCACACTCAAGGGGCCAAAGAGCCACGTGTGGCTCGCGAGCCGCAGTTTGCCGACCACTGATCTAGAAGGTTCTTGTTTGCTTCTTTTTTTCTATTTTCTTCTAGTAGTATTATTGCATCATTTTACCTGGGTGAAAACAATACACATGCCACCCCCAAAATGGTGGAAACCCTTCAGTTCCCTGGACGGCCTGAGAGTAGAGAGATGAGCTTAGCAGTTACTGGTCTGAACTTCTTCACAGACAACGATGAGAGAAGCTTCTTAAAGGTTGGACCCATGTCTTGTTCACCCCTGATTCCCTAGAGAGGACACTGTTCCTGGGATCTACAATGTGCGTCAAATGACTAAAAGCACCTATTTCAGAGGTGGAAGAGGCCTTGCATGCATTTTATTCAAACATTGCGTCCCAAATGAATGGATGGAGAGCCAAAGAGGCTTGCCCAGGGCTCCCTGGCATTGGACTGCAAGAGCCACAGTTCGCCCCATGTTTCCTAAAATCTGCTCTATTTAGAGGAGGAAGATGGTTAGCTAATTTGCTCAATGGGAGCCATGAGGGAGAAGTTCTCCACCAGAGTCCGACTCAGAATGGGTTTGCCTCAGTGACTCTGGGCCCTGCACATGGTCATGCTTGTTGCGTTAGCAACACAGCTTTCCTGAATCCCTACGTCCTGCAGCCCGTTAGCGGGTCCCACAACAAAGGCTGCTGAGTTGTGGTATCTGCTTCCATCCATGGAAAACCAGGTGGTTTGACTGCACCCGAGATGTTGAGAGAAGGACATTGGCAACCTAGAACCCATGACACTTTCAGCCTCTTCATTACCCTCTCCTTAGGATAATCTCTTCTTCTCACACCTTTATTTACCTCCCTATGGGAGACCAACTTGTAAAATGGTCCCCAAGAGCCCCATCTACCTCCCCAACTCTGTATATGCCTCTCCTCATGAATATGGGTGGGGGTATAATATGATGTGGACTATCACTCTGTGATTAAGGTATGTTCTATGGCTGTAATGAAGGGATTTTCCAGGTGTAATTACAGTCCCAAATCAGTTGACTGTGAGTTAAATGTAAGTGAATGTATCTGGATAGGTTTGGCCAGACCAAAAAAGAGAGAGCTCTCCAAAGAGCCTGGGGCTTTGCTAGAAGAGTCAAAGTGTAGCAGATGCTCTCCTGCTGGCCTTGGAGAAGCAGGGGCCATGCTGTGAGCTACCTGGGGAGGGTCCTGAAAGTGGCCTGTAGGAGGTGGGTGCGGTCCCTGGCTGACAGCAGCAAGAATCAGGCACGCCCGTCACTCAGCTACAAGAAATGAATTCCATCAATGACCCTGTCCGGGCCTTTGGAAGAGGGACCCAAACCTCATCTGAGATGAAGCCCCCGCGTGAGTCCTAAGGGAACATATTTGAGACGCGGGCGGTCACAATCTCTCAGTGTAGGGAAAGGGGAGAAATCCTGCCAAGACTCCTTGAAAAACAAGAAGGCAAGAAAGACTGATTATTCCTTCTTGCTAGTGTAAAGCAACTAAAAACGACATGTTTGCTTTATCGCCTTTGGTCTCCCATTTGATTCCTGACAGCCGTCTCCCTCCCTTCCATGCCCGGCTGTCAGGTGCGGAGCTGGTTTCAGAGCTGGTTTCATCACAAAGGAGGAAGAGGGTGGAGAACAATGGAAGCAGTGTGTCGGAGGCCGCACAGGCCTGGGAGGGGGTTTTTGAAGTTGTCTGGCTCCCTCACTGCCTTCAAGGAACCCTCATTTGCTCAGACTGCTTGATGTTTCTGCAGGTTGGGGAGAGAGAGTCGGGAAGGGACCTTTAAGAGAAAAAAACAAAAAAACCCACAACAACAAAAGCCAATGTCTGTTTCCTCTGAGGTTTGAAAGGGAGAAAAGAAACATCAGACAGAAGTGGTTTTTTGTGTGTTTTTTTTTTAGCCCAGTGCAATTTATGAATACATAATTTTCTCTTCTCTAATATCTCGTTAAATAGGGCCAAATGCAGGCAGAGATCAAAGCTGGGTTTCTGCATTTTACAGTTCTTTCTGCAAGAGAAATCCAAATTCCAGCCTCATCTCCCCATGAGGGAAACCAGAATCTCTCCAAAAAGCTACTGGAACCTTCGAGAGGAACGCATTCACCTACCGCAAATCACCAAAAGCTAATGACCGGGGCAAGAGTTCTGATAAAGAGGGAAGGAGTGGAAATCTATGTCTTCGGTGTGTGGTCCCCTGAGCAGCGGGTCCCAGGGGTCCGTCCTACAGCCGGAAAGAGGGAGCCTGCAGGTACACCTGTGAAAGAGGCTGTCCTCAGGCCGGTCCTTAGGACGGTGGGAGGAAAAGCCATTCCACAATGCCCCCCGAGAGGCCCCGCCCACCAAATTCATGCTCTTAGTGAAAATGAGAATGTCTACTTTTTTCTTTCCGCCCCCTAGAAGCAAGACCGATCTGCAGACCAGCACGTTGGGAAAGGGCCATGGAGCCGTGTCTGGCCCAGGCTTAACTTAGCAGGTTACCACTTAGTGAACAGTGATCACATGGCAGGCACACCGCCTACGCATGTCCTCAGCATACATTGTCTTCTTCAACCTTCTCAGTGAGACTGAGGAGGAGTAGCAGGACTAATGGCAGGATACGTCCTCCTTTACCCAGGAGAAACAGGCTCAGAGAAGGCAAGTGTCTTGTCCTAGGCCACACAGCTTGGAAACAGCAAAGCACAGATGGGGACCTCTGTCTGCTGCAGATTCTGAAGGCTGTAAGCAACCTAGAAGGACCCCCGATTACTTAAGGTTTTAGCGTGAAAATAAGTTCAAACTTACAGTAAAGCTTCAGGGATAAGAGGAGTACAGGGAACACCCATGCATTGTTCTTTGCTCAGATTCACCTATTGTGAACAAGAAAGGCAACCATTTAACCTTGGGCAATGCGCTTCCCTTCTCTGAACCCTGGTTTCCATGTGCATGAAATAGCAGAGTGGATGGACTCTCTATCGCTGGACTGAAAACACCTTGCGATCTGATGCGAAGTGATGGATGAAGGAGGCCATCATCCCTGAAACCACAGACGTGGACGCTGCTCAGTTTCTGGCATCTGGTCCCCCCTTGGCCAGTGAATGCAGCTCTGTCTGCACCCGTGGCAGGTGCTGCTCTGCCGGGGCCCAGCCTTCACCCCTTCGCCCCACCCCACCCCCACTTCCTTGGAGTCCCCACTCCGTCTCTGCATTCTCAGCTTATATTTCAGAACAGTCTCCTACCCTCCATCCCCAAAGGCCTCCTTTGCTGCAGATGTGGCTTGAACATTCCCTCACCTGTTCTTTTCCTTCTAAATAGGATTCATTTGTGTGGGCATGCATGCGTGTGTGCGCGTGTGCACGTGTTTTGTCAGGGGAGAATCAAAAAGAAAAAAATGTACACATCCATACAAAGGAGCACGACATTTTGTTTACGATTCAAGAGTTCTTATCATGATAGAAAAATCCCAGCTTAAGAAACGCCAAATTAAAACAAGCACCTAAAACAAATAAGCTAAACAAGGAACACTCATGCCCTGCTTCTCTCTGCTGATGAATAATAATCAGCAAAGTTTAGAGGGGAAGTACACAGGATTAGTAATCAGAAAACCTGGGTTGCTAGAACTGGTGAAGCAGCCAGTGGCTGGGAAGAGTGAGGACCAGAGAGGGAGGGAGCTAGCCTAAGGCCACACAGCAGCCTACAGAGCTGGGCCAGGAGGCCCCTGCTGGTGCCTGCACTGCTGGAGTCACCCAGCAGTGGTGTCTGCTCTGTCTCCTGCTCAGCACTGTGCCCGGGGCTGGCCATGCTTCTGCACTTTTCATTGGGACCTTCAATTATGCCCTGTCCTCATTAGTCAACAGAGCCAAATATCAACAGTACAACGACTGAAACTTCTTTTGAGAGCCGAAAACCGACTTCTGCGCATGGGCCACGAAGTTTCAATCGCACTGTACGTGCGCGCCCGCATGTGGTATTTTGTGGAAGAGCCACACTCAAGGGGCCAAAGAGCCGCATGTGGCTCGCGAGCCGCAGTTTGCCGAACACTGGACTAGAATGAGCTTCAGACTTGATGACATGAGGCATAAATATCCTTGTATGACAGAGAGAAAAGCTCAGGCTCCAAGGAGGCACGTTTGCCAAGGGTCCCTGGGTGAGTCAGGGTTGGGGCTACAGACTTCAATACGCACCTCCTCATCCTGGGCCCAGTGCCTTTGGCTGTCTGGCATGTCATCTCTGATTAAGAAAGGGCGAAACTCTGCCCACTGGGCACCTACATATCCAGCTACTTCATTGGTTGCTTTTGTAGAACGCCATGAGAACTGGCAAATCCAAGCAAGTGATGGGTTATTTACTTCTGCTTGACAAACAGACCTCTTTAGGCAGCAAGGACATGAGTGACAGGAGACCAGATTCACTTCACAAATCATTGTGACATGTCACCCATGCCTCCTGGACCAGCCCTACAGGTGAGGGCCACCGGTATGGCATGAATGGATTATCTGGGGCACAGGTCAGCAAACTGTTGTATTGGTGTGTTTTGTTGTTGTTTTGCTTTTTGTTTGTTTTTTTGTTTTAGGAATAAAGTGTCAATTGGACACACTACGTTCCTTCGCTTGTGTGCTGTCTATGGCAGCTTTTAAGGTCCAACAGCTGAGCAGAATAGGTCCAACAGTGACCATCTGGCCTGCAAAGCCAAGAAAAAGGCTGCTGATTCCTGCTTTAGGAAATCCCACCAGACACACACCTGGTCTCTGAGTCTCTGTTTCTCAGCCCCTTTGTCTCTGCCTTTACGCCCTCACCATGCTGATGGCCACAGTTCTTTGCTTGGGGATGGGGTTCCGCCTGGCCATACCAGACGCAGCTGAATAACATACCCATTTCCCTTACCAAGAGACTGAGGCTCAGAGGAGCCAGAGGTGATTCTCAGACTATACCATAAATCTCGTGCCCAGTGGATCTTATTGCCCCAAATCAGATTTTAGCTGATTCAGTTTGGGGTTCAGAATATTTTCAAGGAAAGGGGAATTTCAGGAAGAAAGAACAAAATTTTTTGAGCACCTCTGGGTGAGTTCTGGAACCTTCCATCTCCACACTTGAGTACTCTGTGATGTAGGTGTCAACAGCTCTATTTGATACAGAGGCAAGCTCCTGAAAGCTCCTGAATGCTAAAAGCCCAGCTAGACACAGGCGATGAGGTAAAGTCAGGACTCACAGCCAGGTCCAGCGGAATGTAATGTCACTTCTAGCCCTGTCATGGGGCATGCTGAAAATAGAGATCCAGGTAGGAAAAAACCTGCTTGATGTTTTTTTCTCTTCTCCCATTCCTTTGCTCTCTCTACCATCAGCACTAGGTATATCCATCCCTGGACTTGCTACGTCTCTTCAAATGCCACACCCTCCAATGTGCTCCAAGCACCCAGGCAGAGTGGGTTTCCAACATCAGTCCTCAGGCCCTCCTCCCCTACCAGGCATGCCACCTGATGGCCTTCCCCGGCGACCTGGAGGTGGAAGAATGAGCAGGGCTGAGGCCTCCGTGCTGCGCAGCAGGAGCAGGAGGGAGAAGGGAAAGGAGAGTGGACCACTTCCAGCCAGTGACAATGGAGTGAGAGAAAACACGGGGAGGCGCCACAAAAGCAGCCTCCACCCTGAGCACTTATAGCCATCCAGACCCCGGGCCAGGCATGCCTGTCATTCATTCATTCATTAACCATTCATTCACTGAAAGCGATTCACGCAGTTCCCACTCTCAACCCGTCCATGCGGTTGGTGCCCGGGATGGAAAGCTGGGCACAGAGGACAATGCACCCATCCTTGTGCAGCGCCCGGTTCAGTGTGGTGTGCAAATGCAGCCCAGAGGACATACCTGCACATGTAAAGTGAAAGCGGCATGAGGTCTACAGAGGGGAAGAACACAGGAGCTGGAACAGAACAAACAGGGAATTCGGTGTGGGGATGGTTTCCCCAAAGACGTGCCATTTCCGTGGAGATGCCAGTGAGTGGGAGGGAGGCAAAGGGCAGGGCAGTGTGCCAGGAGAGAACATTTGGGAGGTTCTGGCAGGACGGTGCCGGGGAGGAGGCCTGAGTGGGAGGAATAACCGCCCTGGGAAGACGGGCAGGCCGGACCCTCAGAGGTCTGTAGGTGGTAAGAGGTTAACATTCCATCTTCTAAGCAGAGAAGCGACGGGATCCCTACTTACATGTTACTGGGTTGGAAGACAGTTAAGTGAGGCAATTGAGAAGGTGACTTTAGCGGTTTTTAAGCAAAGAATGTAGGTGACAGGGGCTAGGACGGCTATGATGGAAAAAGGAATAACTTATTGCCGAGACTTATAGCTACAAAGGAGATGCCTGTGTTCCCATTCAACCCTCCCAATTACCTGAGAGGGAGGCACTGCCACCCCATTTCAAAGACAAGAATACCGAGACTATTGGCTCACGTGTGTGGATGGGCAGCGACAGAGCCCTACCTGGGCCCAGGTCTCTTTCCAGCTTCAACTATTCTGGGAAGCCCCCATTTCTTTGGTGTCCCCCATCTCTCTCTTTCCTCTCAAAGCTGGGACAGTGAGAACACCCAGATAACATTTGGTTATACTTTTTCTCCCAAAAAGTATATCATAATCTTCCCCGGCACCACTCAGCCCCCTGCAGGGCCCGCAGAAAGAGGGGTACTGAGGACGAAGAGAAAGATGTGGGGGGATCAGAGGTGCAGGGAGAGGGACTGTCACTCTGGACAATACGTGGGGGGCGGAGATGAAGCAAGTGGCTCTGGCATTCAGCTGGCAAAGGGCCTGGAGGAAGGTGTGTGTGGAGGGAGGGGGTGGGGAGGGGTGGGGGGGGAGGGGCACCCCAGCCCTGGCATCCTCGCCATCCTGAAAACACAGCCCGGCCTTGGAGTGTACGGAGGCACTGGGCCAAGTCACTTCCCTCACGTCCTGCGGTTTGCTTTTGCTTTGCTAAGTTTACCTCTGATTTACGAGGAGAACGCTCCATGATGGATGCGTTCCCAATTAGCTATAAATAGCCCAGTCCTGCAGAGGAGACCCACCACCATGCCCAGGCGAATTCTGGCAGCAGTTTGGGGAGAGGGAGAAGACAGGTCAAGAATCATCCATCATCAACTTCTAAATCTCCAGTGCCGCAGACACCAGCCAGCCCAGACACGGGGAGGAGGGGGAGGCAAGGCCACTTCTTCGAATGGCTGCAGAGGCTGCAAAACCTTCCCAGGTGACGTGCCAACCCAGGCACCCCCACGCGGGGACCTTTCAGTGAAAGGCACCAGCAATAGCGAGATATGGAAAACGAGAAGTGAACTGACATTAATAACGTCTACTTCTTTAGCCCTTAATAGATACCAGGCGCCACGATACATTTTTTAATATGTCATAACCAGAACCCATCTTCAAGTTTCTGTGAGGCAGTTATGAGACCCATTTCACAGATGAGAAGACTGAGGTATAGGAAGGAAGATAACTTGCTTAAGAGCAAAAGGAGCCCAGAGAAGCTGTGCCATCTGGGCTCTTGGAGCACCATCACGCACGGGTGGGATGCACGCAGGATCATTTTGTGGGGAAGCCTCTCTAAAACACAGCCACTTCTTGGAGAGGCATGAGGGCCACGGGCTGCCATGTGCCTTGATGAGCTGCCTTCGTGGTTGCCAGAGGACCCTGCTTTTTTTTTTTTAATAATATATTTTTATTGATTTCAGAGAGGAAGGGGGAGAGAGAGAAAGAAAGAGAGAAGCATCAATGATGAGAGAGAATCATTGATTGGCTGCCTCCTGCACACCTCCTACTGGGCATCGAGTCCACAACCCGGGCATATGCCCCTGACTAGAATCGAACCCAGGACCCCATAGTCTGCAGGCGGACACTCTATCCACTGAGCCAAACCAGCGAGGGCAGGACCCTGCTTCTTTCCAGGACCTGCTCCACGCCCTCAGAGCTGCCCTTCATCACCGGGATGCTGGCACCCCAGGTTCTCTTCCAGGAATAAGATCTTGAACTTGCTAATTTCTCATCCTTACAAAAACGCTCAGGGGTGAGGAACTATATTCACAGGTAACTGCCTGAAATATGGTCTATTTTCTCTTCAGAGCACACTTTATCCCCGAGAACGATGGACTTCAGCCCTTGGTGGATTTAGCCCTGCCCCAGCGTTTTGATGTTTACGCGTCATTGTGAGCAATAATCATTGTGAGCAATAATCATTCGGTGACGCTAGTTTCACCTGCTGGAGGCACAGCCCAGAGAATCACAGGGTGTCGTGTTCACAAGGCCCAACTGTCCCTCTGGTACTGGTGTCAGGTAAGTAGAATTTCCTGAATAAATGCTGGTTCTGTCCTGTAGCCTCTGCCCATTGTATTGCCGAGTGTGTTTCCTTTGGCCCTTTGATGGCTGAGAATCCTGCCTTACACCGTCAGCTGGCTCTGAGAACTACCCAGCAGTACGGCACAGGTGACCCCGCAGCGATTTCACCTGCCTTTCAATAACTTCCCTTCTTCCTCTTCCCTTTCCATCTGATTCTCTTAGTTACTTCATTTCCTGTGCTGACTTTTCTGTAACTGTACAAACTTAAAAAAAAGCACCCCTAAATCCTTAGAGGAATGAAGTGGGACAGAAAGCACACAAAGGCTGAAGGGAAAAGGGGTGGTGATGGCCACTAGTCTAGCCAGGGCTTCGCTGCCAAGCTCAGTGCCGACTGGACTGGGACCACCAGGGTGAAGAAGATTCAGGGTCTGTCATTCAACATGAAATCCGCTGCCCGGGTTTTCCTCCTACGAAGTGGTTCTGGAACCTTCCCAAGGCCTCCGTTACCTTTGCTGCGGCGGCGGCTGCGGTACTGCTCCGTGTAGAACGTCAGCTGCGTTTCGTCGTCTGCCTCTGACCCCGATGTCCCCTTGGTTCTCCCAAAGCTGATGCCCCCTGCGAGGAAGCACATCCATCAGTCATCACGGCCTCTGCAGCTTCTTAGACCCACCTCCTTCCCAAGATGGACAACCCCACCCCGACTTCTTTCTGTAAATCCCAGGACCCCCCAGGGGTGGGCGTGGCTTAGGGAAGGAGTTGGGGTTCTAACCCGTGCCTTGGCAGCCCCAGGGCTGTGTGACCTTGAGGAAGCACAACCCTTTTCTGGGCCCCAGGTTCCTTCTTGCTAAAACAGGGACAACAACTATTAACCTTGCAGGATTGCCTTAAGGATGAAAGGAGACAGGTCATGTGAAATGCCTGGCCCATGGTGGCTGCTAAATAACTGATAGCTATATTGGTTGCTTAGTGCGATGAGGCTGCCTCTAAGAAAACACTCCAGGCAACTTCATTTCACACACATTTCAGCCAAGTGCTTACTGTGTACCAGGCCCAGAGCCAGACACTGGACACACAGAGATACAACTGTTCCTGGCCAGCCAGGGGATCACAAGCTAGTCGCGGTGACAAATGGGGTCCCATGGTGATTTAACCTATTTCATGGCTATGCTTTCCACACTTCAAGACCCCAGAACATGGGGGAGAGCAACCCGTCACCACACAGGTGACCTGAGAGACTTTGTGGAGGAAGGGAGATGGAGTCAGGGCTGGAAGGATGGATGAGGCTTCGGTGGAAGGAAATGGAGTTCCAAGGAGAGGTGAGAGCTGGGGCACCCCTGGGTGGGGAGTGTGGGCAGGTGGCAGCCCCATCGGGTGGAGCACTGAATGGGAAGGACATGCTAGAGAACACGTGGAAGGACCTGGAGCACTGAGGATGGATGTCTCAGAAGCTTCTGGAGCAGGAGAATGAGCTCACAGCTGTGCACACCAAGAAGGGCATGATAGTGGCACGCAGGTCTGTGGCTTGCTCCCAATGCCAGTGTGCGTTTTCCACTTCCCATAGCTCCTGCTGTGAACCCCTGTAATTGTGCTATTGGTAGGAACTCACTCAGGCTTAGCTATATCCTAGGGATGCCTCCGGCAATCCACGTGTGCAAGCACATACATGCCATGCCCCTGGCTACCGTGGATGCTTCTCCAGTTCCCCTGCCCGATCCCCACCCATCTGACCCTCACCTCCCCACTTAGCTACCAAGGTATCATTTTCAGAATGGAAACTGAGGCTCAGCAAGGCTGCCTCTACACCAAGCTGTCCAATAAAAATATCATGCAAGCCACACATGCAATGTTCAATGTTCTAGTAGCCACGTTAAAAAGGTAAATGTAAACATTAGTTTTTAGAACGAATTGTATTAAACCCAATGTACTAAAAACATTGTCATTTTTAACATGGAGTTAGTGTAAATTATGATACTGAAATAGTTTATAGATTTTGCATACTAAGTCTTTAAAATCTAGTGTGTATTTTATACATAAGCACACCTCAGTAGACAGTAGCCAGGCGACAGGCGCCCACCGTGGCGGGGAACGCCGGTCTGGCAGCACTTGCACAGCCACTATTCCTGAGCATAATTAAGGACCAGGATCCGGGCACAGGAGAGAGACAAATAAGCCACGGGCCCCACGAAGGTGTTGAATCATTTTTTAATGTGACTTGGAAGAAAAATGGCGCAGCTCAGATTCCATTAAAAGACAATGGCCATTGCTTCTGCCCTAAGGCACTTAGCCTCTAGCAGGTTTCTGCACTGGCTTCATCCACGGGCCCGGGGAGGTCATGCACGTCTGTGGGAAGGAATCAGGGCACTGAAGTCAGACCCGAGTTCTAATTCTTCGTCTCCCTTATTAGCAGAGTGGGCTTGGGCAAGGCACCTAACCTCTCTGAATGCATCTTTAAAAGAAGAGGGACACTAACTCTCAGCTCACATGGATATTATGAGGGAAGGTACGTGTACTGCAGGTAAATAGTTGACACATAGACCACAAACAGGGATGGTAAGGCACATTCATTTATTCGAGGCTTGCCCAAGTTTATTAGGAGGAAAGAAGCACCGATGGGATTGGGGGGTGACTCCCTGGCCTCTGTGACATCCTGGGGAGGTGGCAGCCACCCAGGACGTCTAGCCTCCGAGTGTCCACATAACCTGATGGGGCCACAGACCAGGTACAGTCTGGCTTGGAGAGGATTCAGTCGAATGGCAAAGGGCCCCCTCTGCCAACATTTTCATATGAAATTGTTGACTTCGTGACCTAAAGTACAGCCGTTCATTACTCAGGGCTGCTCGCGTACTTCCATTTAGGAGCCGAGAGAAAGTGAGAACGGCCAGAGACTGGCAGGAGGACAGAAGAGGAGCCGTAAGGTCCCCTGCCCTGTTCCAGGAGCCCCTGGTTCTGCTGGTTCCGAATGAGATGAGGTGGCGCCCTGAAGAAGATGGGCCAAACACAGACCTCCGCGGGACGTGCGCTGCTCTGGGCCCTGCCTATGCAGTATCCCATCCACACTCCACAAGCGGTCTGAGAGGCAGGGATCATCTCAGGTTTACAGAGGGCAATCCAACCTTCAGAATTTCACAGCTGCGTACCAATGATCACATGTGTTACAAATGGCATCGCCCTCAACCTAGCTTCCGTCTCATTGAAAACCCTCTGCTCTCATGAAAAGATTAGTCATTAGGGAATTGCAAGTCAAAGCCAAAGGAAAGCAAGTGGTTCACATCTACCAGGCTGACCACAGTCAACTACATGGGACAAGAACAGGTGTCGGAATGGATGTAGAGAGACTGGACCCTCATACATTGCTGGTGGGAATGCAAGCTGGTGCAGCCACCGTGGAACATAGTTTGACAGTTCCTCAAGAAGTTAAACACACAATTATCACATGACCTAGCCATTCTGCCCTAGGGCTATCCCCAAAGAATTGAAGATAGGGCATTCCAATACACGAATGTTCACAGCAATACTATTTACAATAGCAAAAAGGTAGAAAAAAACACACACCAATGTCCACCCACTGATAAGTGGATAACCAAATGTGGAATATCTACATAATGGAATATTATTCAACCCTAAAAAGGGAATGCTGATATGGTATAATGTGGATAGACCTTGCAAAGGTTCTGCTAAGTGAAAAAAAAAAAAAGCCAGATTTAAAAGTTCATATGTCATACTATTCTGTTTATATAAAATATCCAAAATCAGTAAACCCATAGAGACAGAAAGCAGTGGTGGCAGCCAGGGCTGGGCAGGGGGAGAAGAGAAATACAAAGTGATCATTAATGAGTCTGGAGTTTCCTTCGAGTGTAATGTAGATGTCTGGGTCTACATAGAGGTGATAGTTGCATAAGCTTGTGAATTTACAATATGGCAATGAATTATACATTTTAAAATAGTTAATGGATAATGTTATGTTATGTGAATCTTAGATCAATAAGTAAAATATTTTTTAAAAAATAGATCATCTGTTCTCTTTGTAACAGCACAAGACTGAGCCACACTGAAGGGGACCCAGCTCAGGCACCCTGAGTCTTGATCCCATGCTTCAGAAAGCAGTGGGTGACTCTTCCATTGGTCTTGGACCCACTGGTCATCTCAAAATAATAATAATAATAATAATAATAATAATAATAATAATAACAACTTACTCATTTGCTTGTTCATTCATTTAACAATTCTCAACTCAGTGTCTGTTCATACCAGACACTGTTCTAGACATTGAGAATAGCGCGGCGAACAGCAGTCCAAGACTTCCTGACTTCTTGGACCTTCCTTTCTGGTGAGGAAGCAATTAAGATACTCCAGGCATGATGCTACACCCACCACAGGGGAGTTCTCTCAATTTTACTGATAAATAAACGAAGATATTCAGAGGCATTTAGAGGCTCCCAGAGATGACACACACATATGGCAGCAAACTAGGAACCTGAGGCCAAGTTTGGAGCGAATCGGGGCAGCCAAGCAAGTTGAGAGTCATATGATGGGAGAGGCTGGAGCAGAAGCGAGGCTGAGCGGTCTTTCCTGGGCCTGGGAAATCAACTCACTGTTCTCTGAGGCCTCCCTTCTCTGACTGGGCTGTCCTGCTCGGCAGCCTCGGCAGGCCCACTGCTCCACCCTCCATCGCCCGCACTCTTGCTATCATGATGGATGGTGGTGACATGTTAAATTATTCAGGCTCTGCGTCTTCCTCGAGCTGGTGACAGCGATATTGCATTTTCAGATTGCCCAGGAATGCGCCAGATAGAGAAATATGCAGCTTGGGAATGTAAAAACCCACCTGACCCCCAACCGCCAAGGGAATGCAAATGGTGCCAGTTCTAGAAAGAGGAACAAAGCAGCTATAACTTCCAGTCCCTCCTAAACCACACAAGGGATCATCGTTCTGAGCTCTAGGGCTACACCTCAGATGTGCGTAGGCATCTACCCCTTGAAAGGCTCTGACCTCAACTGCTACCTGCCATCGGGCACTGCCATATGCCAGGCACAGAGCCAGGCACATTATGCACATGTGACCACATATTCTTATTCCTCCAGATGTGGAGACAGAGGCTGAGAGAAGCGAAGACCCATATCTGCAGTCACAGGATCTGAATTCAAACATGGCTTATCTGATCCCTCAGGAAAGACGATCCTGGAGCATTCTGGGGACTCATGTTGAATTTTTTAAACTGATCTTCACGGTTAAAAATTCTTTATGGTAAAATATAATTAAATGTGACTATTTAAAACTTCAGAAAAAAAGTAGAAATGGCCAGAGGCCCACGTACAGGGAACCTATTTAAAAAACGATGGCACGTCTCTAAAACAGACTTTCATGAGACCATTAAATACAGTGACATAGATCTATATTTATTGACATGCAGTCCTCTCCATGATACATTGTTGAGTGAAAAAGTATCCAGGGAAGAATGCCAAGAGGACATTCACGTACACTTACTTATACACAAGTGCAGGTATTTAGTGCGACTTCCACTGAGTGTGTGCAACAAAAACAAATACATTGTAGTCTAAAAAATGGACAAGAGAAAACTGAAAGTTATTCTGAAATGTTCATGATCAAGAATTAGGAAGTGACTTTTAACAAGCATATTGGGAAACTATAAGTGTGAACGATCCTATTCTGTTTCAAAAATGTACACACAGAGAATATGTAAATGTATGCATATATATGTATATACACATACATATAAAAATAAATATATCAAGGTTATTCTCTGGATAGTAAGATTGGGAGCATTTAACATATTTTTCCTTACTGTTGCTCATCTGCATTTTTAATTTTCCTCCAATGAATACTAATAAAAAAAGACAATAAAAGTGATGTTTATTTTTAAAAATTGGCTGTTTACTGCTGCAGGGTAAGCTTATCCCTCAGCTGACATTTTCTATAAAATGGCCATTTCAGAGATGGGCATTCCACAAAACAAGAAGAGAGATCTCTCAATTTATTCTCAAATTCTGGCCCAAAAATCTATCTATGGAGGAGAGGCTCTCCAATCAAGCTCATCTCAGCATGTCATGCAAGGACAGCCTTGCCTTCTGGAATATCCCTCCGCTCCCTGTGGGAGGCTGGCTTTTCCAGAGAAGGCCACAGCACACTCTCCCATCCCACATTTTCTTCTGTAATGGGACTTGGCTGCTCCCCCATCAAAGATGGAGATTAGTTCCAGGCCCCTGAATCTGGACTGCGGCAGGGGTGTGCTTTTAATAAAGAGGCTGCAAAGGAAGTGACTCCTCCGACCCTCTAGGACTGGGCCATATGAGGCAGCGCTTGAAATGCTGACTATAGATGCTGACTCCCTCTTTGGAAACTGGCCACGGCGCTGTGAGAAGTCTTAGCCATGTGGAGAGGCTGAGGGTAAGTGGTCCAGTCAATAGTCCTAGCTGAGCCCAGCTTTTCAAACAACCCAGGCAAGGGGGCAAACATGTGAGAAAAGGAGCTTCTAGTTGATTCCAGCCCCCAGACATCGGAGTCGCCCACAGGTGTCCGAATATTTCCCGCTGAGTCTTGGTCATTGTGGAGCTGAGACAACTTACCTTCCCTTTCTCCTGTATCAATTCATGGCTCCTAGAATCCATGAGCATAGGATTGTTGTTATCTTCAGTCACTAAGTGTGGCAACCAGAACACACCCCTTGGCTAGTCCTATGAAAACATCCATACTCCTTCTAACCTGTCACCTGTCACCATATGGCAGCACTGGGCAATGGAAAGATGAACTGGGTGTCCAGAGACCCAAGTCCTAAGTCTGTCCTGTTACTAACATACTGAATGGCTGGAAAAGGCATGAACATCTAGCAAATACTATATAGCACTTAACAAACCTTTACTTTCTCCCCAAAGATAGCAACTCATGTGACCCTCAGGATAATGGAGGAGATAGGTTTTGTTGTCCCCAATGGAAATATGAGAAAACTGAGTGTGAGAGACACTACAAATGACATGCTCAAGGTCACACAGGTCATAAATGGCAGATATTAGAATGCAGAGGCCGATCCAGAAGGTACAATAGAATGGAAGAGCAGGTTGGGCCTGTGAGGTTGGCCAAGAATCAAGTTCCCTGCAGTTTCCACCCTGTAGGCTCTGTCCAGCCGGTTGGAGTCACAGGCTCAGGCTATTTCGTACCCCATACGATGGCCCTTCAGGTGGCCAAAGATTGCTCATGTGCCCATTTGAATCTTTCCATACAATTTAGTTTCCTACTAATACCTTCAACATTCCTCACATCATATGCTTTACAAAAATTATGTCTATTTTTGGATTACAAAGTCAATGCATATTTATTGTAGAAAATTTGAGAAAATAAGAAGAAAATAAAAATAATACTATCACTTCCATCTGACTTCTCTATTTCTAGTTTCTAACCATGCATCTATTTGCAAGTTTTTACAACTGGATTTTACTGTCTTATAATGTGAGTACATTTTGTAAATGTTGTTTAAAATATTTAAGCATATATCTATTCATTCACTTATGTCAGAAATACATACTGGGATCCAACTATATGCTTTGCACTTTTGCTATTGCATAAATTACACTATATCATATATGTATGTATATGTACACACCTAGATATACATCTAGATTTACGTGTGTATCAACATCTTTATCTGTAACTATATCTATACCTATCTCTACCAAAGTATTAATAGTGTTTTCTGAACACTGAGATTTTCATCTTTTTGTTTACCTTTCTCTCTTCCTTTTTTTTTGTTTTAACATGAACTGAGATCACTTGTGGAAATTAAAATTAAGCTAAATAAAAATATATCTATATCTTACCCATTATCCCATGTCATTAAGTATTGATTAAAATAACATTTAATGTCTGCAATATCCCACTGTATCAATGGATCATCATTTATGTAACCAATCCCCTATTGTTTAATTTTTATGTTGTTTTTATTTTTTCACTATAATATTGCATTGCATGCTCCTAAAAGATATCTCTTTCTACACATCCCTATGCATCCAAGTGTAGAATTTTTTTTTAAAATATATTTTATTGATTTTTTACAGAGAGGAAGAGAGAGGGATAGAGAGTTAGAAACATCGATGAGAGAGAAACATCGATCAGCTGCCTCTTGCACACCCCCTACTGGGTATGTGCCCGCAACCAAGGTACATGCCCTTGACCGGAATCGAACCTGGGACCCTTGAGTCCGCAGGCCGACGCTCTATCCACTGAGCCAAACCGGTTTCGGCAAGTGTGTAGAATGTTTTGAGAGTAGAAGGATGAATGGCTTGGTCAAAGGATAGTGACATATTTAAAGGTTTTGATCCATGTCAAGATGTCCTCCAGAAAGGTTACACCAATTTCATCCTGACCAGCTGTCCACAGGAGTGATTATCTCACTATATCCTCTACGACTCCGGCTATTATATCATTGTTCAGTCTTGTGATTTTGATATGCATCCCATATTTCAAATTCATTCTGTTGAATTTGCTCAAGTCCTTTTTGAGATCTGATGCCCAGAACTAGGCATGACAACCCGGGTGTGAGCTGACCCACACAGAGACATGGACTCTCACCACCCTTTCTGTGAACATGAGACTTACAATAATGCGGCCCAGGACTGCGTCTGCTGTGCGGGCAGCGGACTTGTACTCAATGTGCCCTCGGTTCTTTCTTCACACGCACTGCAAATAATTCTGGTCTTTCCCACCCTGTATTTGAAGAATTGATTTTTCTAAATCAAAGTAAAGAATGTTTTGTTACCACCAAATTGCATGTGTATCTTTTGGCCCTTCTTCTAATGTCTCAAGTTTGTTTTTTGCTCCTAATCCTATGATCTCATGTTTTCCCTCTTCCCTGATAGCACGCCCTCTGTGAACTGGATAAATATGAAAGGAACAGCATGTAAGGAAAAGAAACAATAGTTACGGAGTGTTTACAGCATGTGAAGCCACAGACTAGCAGGTTATGTGTGTTAAAAGCATACAATGTATAGGAGAATATAATTAGGTTGGTGCTGATATCCTTGTTTTAATATTAAGAAACTAGTGGCCCAGTGCACAAAATTCGTGCATGGGGGGGGGGGGTGTCCTTCAGCCTGGCCTGCACCCTCTCCAATCTGGGACCCCTTGGGGGATGTCCTACTGCCGGATGTCTGACTGCCTGCACCCTCGCAATCCGGGACTGCTGGCTCCTAACCGCTCACCTGCCTACCTGCCTGATCGCCCCTAACCACTCTGCATGCTGGCCTGCTTGCCCCCAACTGCCACCCCCCTGCCAGCCTGCTCACCCCTAACTTCCCCCCTTGCCAGCCTGATTGCCCCCAACTGCCCCCTGCTGGTCTGCTCACCCCCAACTGCTCCCCCACTGGCCTGATCGCCCCCAACTACCCCCCATGCCAGCCTGCTCACCCCCAACTGCCCCCCCTTGTCAGCCTGATCACGCCCAACTGCCCTCCACTGTCAGCCTGCTTGCCCCCAACTGTCCCCCCCCCGCCAGCCTGCTCACCCCCAACTTCCCTCCCCTCCTGGCCTGATCACCCCTAACTGCCTCTGCCTTGGCCCCACCACCATGGCTTTGTCCAGAAGGACGTCCAGAAGGTCTCCTGGTCTAATTAGCATATTACCCTTTTATTAGTATAGATATTAAGAAACTGATGTCTGCAAGGGTTTTTAGTCTTGGGCAAGGCCACCCAGTCAGTGAGGAGAAGGGGTTGGGTGGGAAGGCTAATTTTGGTCCTTGCTATGCCCAGTCTTCCACGCCAGTCTTCCCTGATCTAAGGCAAAGGCATCAGCGTTGAGGAAGCCTGAATGAGAACAGACCATGATAGCTCATGGCTAGAGAACTTCCTTCAGGTTGACATCAGCCCCATAATACAAACTCTTCCAGTACATGTAATCAAATAAATATGAAGCATCTGACCCTACTACCAAGCAGTCTACAGCCTCCCTCTTAGGAAACAGAAACTCAGTAAATATCTGTTGAGATTCTACAACGGGCCAGGCAGAGGGGCAGGGAATATGCACGGGCAAGTGAAACAGACATACTCCCTGCCAGCACAGGGCCTGCACTTACCTGGGAGATAGACAATTCAGATAAATACATGTAAAAATTAATACACTATGCCCAGCCAGTGTGGCTCAGTGGTTGAGCATTGACTTATGAACCAGGAGATCATGGTTCGACTCCTAGTCAGGGCACACCAAGCTTGATCCCCAGCAGGGTGTGTGAAGGAGGCAGCTGACTGATGATGTTTCTCTCTCATCGATGTTTCTATCTCTCTATGCCTCTCTCTCTAAAAATAAATAAAAACATAATTTAAAAAATTAATACACACACAAGAAAGCTCTATCAAATACCTTGCTGACACTCAGATCCTGTGCCGGTGGCATCTCCCTGTGCAACAAAGCTATTCAAAGTTGAAATGCAGTCGGCCTGGAGACTTATTCTGAGTGAACCCATGATGGCTTCTAGCGCTCTCAGCTTCCCTCCCTGCGCGTTCACTATGTACACCGACCTTACTGTTCTTGAGAATGAAAATAAAGTTTCAATGGTGCATCATCAACTATTGGAAAGCAGGATAAGATTAATTCTTCTTTAGAATGTTAGAACCTCTTCTACCTAAAACTCTGATTCTTCCGTGAGTATAACTAACTCTGTAGTTCTGAAAACATCCTTTCAAATTAATTTAGCCGGGGAAAAGTAATTTGTGGGGTTGGGTCTGGAGAAGGAAGTTGAGGCAGACACTTCAAAGTAAAGGCTCAGAACCTCCTCTGTGTGTTAGCACTCCATTCCTATAAGCATCTTTGTTCTCCCTTTCCTAGTTTTTATATATTTTTTTCTGATAAAAGTGACAGATCTGACAGATTCAGAATGAATTTAGTTTTGTACTTTCATCTGGTAATAAGGTTTCGGTTATTTCATGCAACGGGACAATCATATTCTTGTTCTTATTGTTTCAAAACCAGTTTTAAAAGTTTGTTTTAGTTTTGTTTGTTTTCTTTCAAATGTTCCCACTATGCATTGACAAATTTGAAGTTTCAGCCTTTTGGGGAGTATTTTCATAAGTTTGGACTAAACTGTTACACATTTTTGGGCCTTTTCTCCATCTTTTAGTTTCTGTGCAAACATATTTTCTTCTTCATGCTCCCCAAATTCCTCCTTCATTGTTATTCACTTTAAATATTTGTTCAGATTTTCATTTTTCGGAGTCTTCCTCTCTTAATACATGTATTTCATTTTAGACTCTCCAGTCATAAAACCAGAAAAATCTCTCCTCTGGCATGAAAATAGTATGTGTCTTCATAAATACTTGGTTATAATTCTTCCTCTTTGAAATAGAAATGTTATTTCTTCGTTTAATAATATCCAGTGCTGACAAGGGTTTTATGAAATAATTATTTTCCCAAATTGCTGCAAGCAGTGTAAATGTGTACGGCCCTTTTGGGAAGCAATTTGGCAATATAAAGAAATGCCTTAAAAATGTCCATCCCTCTTGACCCACTTCTGGGAATTCACCCTAAGGGAACCATCCTAAATACAGAAAAAGAGTTATGCAGGATTATACTCATTGCAATGCTATTTATAAATATAAGAAAATGGAAAATAAACTTAATGGGAAACTTGAGTGGAATGGTTAATTATGTTGGAATATTAAATGAGCCTAGATGATGATAAGATATTATAGAAAATGCTTGTGTCCAATACTAATTTCAAGAAAAGGGGGGGGGTGGCAAAAAACATACATTCTATATTGCCAAATGAATACTACTGAATATAGTGGAGATTTTGCTTCTGCTCTGGAAGATATTCACGGACCAACTCTCCTACAGATAACAATAAATTCTGGACAAAATACAAAAACAAACAAAAGCACTACTCGAAGGCTCTGGAAATAACAAAAGCAGGTATGTTTTAGAAAGGAGCTGAGACATGGGGAAAGCAGGCAACACAGGAGAAGCCTCCCATGCATCCAGCTTTGCCCCAAGGTTAGGTTGCAATTTCCATATGGCTCAGGGCAACTGAAGCACCAAGAGAAAATCTGCCGTCTTTCCAAACTGAGGACCCAGTGGATGGATCCCACTCAGATCAACCAAGTCCACCAGGGAGAAAAGGGCAGCCTAGGGAAGTCCTCACACTCAGTGTGTAATCTCTGCAACCTCTCCGGCTGACCTCTGAAACACTCATGTGTAAGGCAGACTCCAACCGGCTCAGTCAGCTAAGGAAAAAACAATGGCTGCTCTCCCCAGGCACGGCAGCCTGAGTCTAACCAAGTCAACTGCCTGCGAAAAACAAAACATCAGCATTCTTGGGAGAAATAGAATCCAAAAAATCTTCATCCAATAAATTCACAATTTCTAGCATTCGATGCAAAATTATCCAACATGTGGCGAACCAGGAAAGTTCCATCCATTCCCAAGAGAAAAGACAACGGGCAGAGGCCAACCTAAGATGACCCAGGTGCACAAGGACTTCAACACAACACCACCTGTGCTCAGGTAGGTTACTCAAAGATGATTACAATGAACATAAAATATGAAAATTATTAGCAGGAAAATATATAAAATCATTATGAAACAGATTTATGAATATTTTTTTAAATCACTGGATGGGCTTAAATAGAATGAAGATAACACAGAAAATAATCATTGGCCTTAAAGGCCAATCTGAAGAAGAGAGAGAAGAAAGATTGCAAAAGAGTAAATAGTGTCTAAGGGATTCAAGGGACCACATCAGATGTTCTTAATATAGATAAATGGAGTCTCAGAAGGTGAGGAGAGAGAACAGAGTCTTAAAAAAAATAAAAATATAATGACTACAATTAACCAAATTTAGTGTAAGAGATAAAACACCAAATTCATAAAGCTCAGAGGATACCAAATGGAGCCTATACTTATAGTCAAATTGCTGAAAATCCAACATACAGAGACCTCTTTACTCTAACCATTTCAATAGGGCCAACAAAATTTTTTAAGCAGACAGATTAGAAACGAAGGAATAAAACTATTATTTTCGCAGATGACATGGTTTTTAGAATTAAAAACACAGTAAGTGACTTTAGAGTGGTTGAAAGATAAAAGATTAATATATAGAAGTAAATTATATGTTTAGATACAGGCATCAAATAATTGGAAAGTAAATTCTCAAAATCAATTCTACTTATGATAGTATAAGAAACTCTAAGTAATTAATAGTATGTTTAAGAAAAGGCATGTGAGAGCTCTTCATTAAGAATAGAAAACTGTTAAAAGAAATTAAAATAAAAAATGTAAATGAATGGAGATATACAAACCATGTTTGTAGATTTCAAGACTGAACATTATAAAGATGTGATTTCCCCGCCATCTTACCTGTAGATTAAGTATAGTCCTACTTATAATTCCAGCAAGCATTTTTTGGGGGAGGGATGGAAATTGACAAGATAATTCTAAAATTTATATGGAAATGCAAATAACATAGTATAGTCAAGCAATTTTAAAATAAAACAAAATTGAAGGACTTACACGACCTGTTTTCAAGATTTACTATAAAACTAGAGTAACCAAGAGTGTATTATTTTTTAATTTACTTTTATTGGAGGCAACTATTATCTAGGACACATGTATATATATCTTGTCAAATTAAAAGAAATACTTTTATAACATATGAGTTTCTACAAAATACTACAGATTATTGTTTTATGGGTTTCTAATTGTCATATTGTTTGTATTTTGTAAATTGCCACTTGCTTTGTTCCCTTAATATTATAATTTCAGAATTTAAATGATATATGTAGATCTAAGTCATTAATTTTAAAAGCTGTATTATAATTCATTATATATTATCATATGTGTGGCAAGAGTATATTATTGGCTAAAGGATAGACCTACTGATCAATGGAAGAGAATAGAGAGCACAGAAATATATACAACTGATTTTTGATTATGATATCAGGAGACAGTCTTTCCAACAAATGGTGCTGGAACAAGTGGAGAGCCACTTGCTATAAGAAATGGACATAGGCCGAAACCGGTTTGGCTCAGTGGATAGAGCGTCGGTCTGCGGACTGGAAGGTCCCAGGTTCGATTCCGGTCAAGGGCATGTACATTGGTTGCGGGCACATCCCCCGGTTGGGGGTGCGCAGGAGGCAGCTGGTCGATGTCTCTCTCTCATCGATGTTTCTAGCTCTCTATCCCTCTCCCTTCCTCTCTGTAAAAAATCAATAAAATAAAAAAATAAAAAGAAATGGACATAGGCCCTTAGTTCACAGCATGCACACATATTAACTAAAAAATGGATCACAGAACTAAATGTAAATGCTAAAACTACAAACCTTATAGAAGAAAACAGAAGAAAAATCTTTGTAACTTTGGCAGAGGTAAAGATCTTAAATAGGAAACAAAATGCATAAACCATAAGAGAAAAAAGTATGGTTTTTGGAAATTTGTAAAAATGAAAAAAATTTCCTCTCCAAAGGATACCAGTAAGAATAGGTAAAGTGAGGCACAGAACAGGAGAAAGTACCTGTAATACATATACCCAACCAAGGACTTGTATCCAGAGTATAAAAGACTCCTGATAATCCTATTTTAAAAAGATAACCCAGTTTTAAAAACTGGCAAATAATTTAAAGGATCACTTCAACAAACAAGTGACGAATGGCAATACTCACTGAAGAATCTTTGGTCACCAGGGAAATGCAAATAAAGCCGCAGTGAGATACCACCCCACAACCACCGAATGGCTAGGTTTTTCAAAAGGATCAGCCTCACCAATTCTGGCAAGATTTTGGAGCCGACCAGACTCGCACACGCTGCTGATGAGAACAGGCATCCTGCACCTTCTTTCAAATAAAAACGGTTTCTCAAAAAGTTAAAACTACAACAAATATAAGACCCAGATATTCCAATCGTAGTTACTTACCAAACAGTAATGAAAGCATGTCCATACAACACCCTGTACATAAATGCCCACGGCAGAAGTATGCGCAAGAGCAAAAACCTGGAGTAAACCCAAATGTCCATCCACAGGTGAATACGTAGAATAAAGCAGATTCATCACTAAAAGGAACTTCTGGCATGTGCATCCATACCAATGCGCCTCAAAACCATTAAGCTGAATGAATAACACTAGACTTAGAAATGACATGCTGTATAATCCCATTTAGATGCAATTCTACATGAGGCAAATCCAAGTTCGAGTGACAAAGGGCAGATCTCGGGGTGCCTGGTGTGGGTGGGAAGAAGGATGTGCTACCAAAGGTCCCAAGCAATCTCTATTAAAAGAAATTAAAATGAAAAAAAAATCTAAATAAATGGAGAGCTATACATATCGTGATGGAAATGTTCACCGGTATATAAAGGTTCCAAAACTCGTTGAATTGTATACTCTACATTGATGCAGTGTACTTTATATAAAGTACGCTTTAATAAAGTTGATTTTTAAATTGCGCATAGGAAACTATAAATCGAGCTTGGAAAGAAATTAGAGCGAGTTTTAAATGCTGGTAGTAGTATGTGGGTGATGATGGCATTACAGGAAATTTGTATTTTTCTGGTTGCACTTCTAGGAACTTTACAAACTTTCCTTAATGAATATGAATCGTTTTAAATTAAAGCACATAAAGTAGTCTATGGCATTTATTAGATTAAGGCCAGTATCCTGTTCCCGGTTAAAGGTATGACTAAGATATATATTTTTGCCCAAGACATATTGTTTCCAAATAACCCTCTTCCTGTTAGTCAGACTTAAGGGCAGATAGGTCATCCTGGAGAGATAAGTGTTCTCCCTTCTCCTCTACACTCAGGCATGACATTGGAACAGAGACAATTTAATAAGTCATCAAAAATTGTATTTTCAGTTGAAGAATATCCACCATAGGGTAACAAAAAACACACACACACAACTGGATTTGGAGTTTGGTTCTTTAATTCGGTTACTATATTGTGCGCTTTTTCAATTTTGCCAATTTTATTTTATTTATTTTTTGCTGAGAGAGAGAGAGAGAGAGAGAGAGAGAGAGAGAGAGAGAGAGAGAGATTGAGATTCTTGTAAGTGCCCTGACCAGGGATCGAACCCACAACCTTGGTGCATCGGGACAACGCTCTAACTGACTGAGCTACCCAGCCAGGGACAATAGTGGTTATAAACATAGTCCCCAAAGTCTTTGCCACAGCTCCCATTGAGAGATGGGACCTCCCATTCTTGAATCCGGGTGGACTAAAAGAGAATGACAGAGGTGAGGCTGTAATCTTCCTAGGCCCTGTCGGAAGAGCTGTGCAGCCTCACCTGGTTCTCTTGGGAGGGCTGCACTGAGTAAGCCAATCACCATCCAGGAAGTCTGCCTGCCCAGAGACATCCATGCTGGAGAGGCCAAGGGTAGCAGCAGCAGTCAACAGCCCCAGCTGAGCTCCTAGCCAACATCTGGTGTCAGCAGCCAGCCATGCCAGTGTCCCCCGGGAAGTCCAGCCCAGCTGAGTCTTTGGATGACTGCACCCCACCTGGTGTTTGACTATAATCACGTGGGAGACTAAGCAAGAACTGCTTGAATTACTAACCCAAAAAATTTGGGGCAAAATAAAAGTTGGTTTTAGCCAGTATGTCTTGGTATCATTGATCATACAGCAATACTAAATGGCACCATGATCTTGGGTGAGTTATTTGACCTCTTTAAACTCTTAAGCCTTGCCTGGCTGGTGTCACTCAGTGGTTGAGCATCAATCTATGAACCAGGAGGTCACAGTTCAATTTGGGCTCAATTCCCAATAGGGGTTGTGCAGGAGGCAGCCAATCATTCTCTCTTATCACTGATGCTTCTATCTCTCTCTCCCTCTCCCTTCCTCTCTGAAATCAATAATAATAATGATAAAAACAGTAATGACAATAAACAATTTTTAAGCCTTACATTTCTAATGGGAATACCATCTACATTTTTTGCAAGACTTAAAAGGATGCTGTGAATCTTGGAGTACTGAGCAAATTCTTGCCATTTTATTTCATTCTCTTATTTATATGTTTAACATGTTGAGTACATATGTGAAGCCTGTGTAGGAACCATTGATAAGATATGGAATATGATTCTTCACATCAAGAACTCACATTTGGATTGAGAAAGTGGTCAAGAAATAAGGTGGTAGAGTGTGATAAGGCCACCAGTCCAGGTCAGTGCAGGAGCTGTGGGAACCACAGCAGGGGCAACCTCCGATTCTCCTGGGAGCAGAGAGAATGGTCAGATTCTGGAATCGGTGTGAAGGTGGAGAGGCCTAGGAGTGGAGAGAAGATCATTGCACAAGAGAATCAGGGCATCTGGCTTAGCTCTGTAGCAAGTGAGTGTAAACTAAACAAGGGATGCAGACTGTTGTGGTGAAAAAAGACACGTGTGAGCATGATGGAGACTCCCTAGTGTCTATCTTCCATGCATCTTTCTGGCCACATGAGAATCTACACTAATAAAAGAGAAAGATGCAAATTGACTGTACCTTCGTGACACCCACCAGCCAATCAGGAGTGAGTATGCAAATTAACACAACAAAGATGATGGATTAATTTGCATATGCAGGCACCGAGCGGCCGGAGGTAGGACGCAGGCGTTCTGCACTGCCCCAGCTGCTCAGGGCCTCTGGGCAGCATGGGAAGGCGGAAAGGCGGCTCCGCGCTGGAGCGAAGGCGGTGACGGCAGCCAGGGCAAGGAAGGCCCATTCTTGCACGAATCTTCGTGCATAGGGCCTCTAGTAAAAGAATAAATAGGCAAACAAATAATCAAGAAAAACAGACTTAAATAACTGCTACCTTGAATAGTCTTTGTGACTTTGGATCTTCAAAGCATTACACAGGGCTCAGGTATGAGATTTCATTAGTAACGTCCCATTCTGCTGGATGCAGTGATGGACAAAGGGGATACTGGGAGGCAACAGGAAGATGGGTCAAAATCTTTGCAAAATCCCTTTTTAAGTCAGATTTACACAGGGATTTTCCTGCCTCCCATGGCCTAATGGCTGTCCTGTGGCAAGTAGAGTTATTCCTTGACCATAATCATCAGTTGTGCAAAGAGTATGCGTGTCCGTGTGTGTGTGTGTGTGTGTGTGTGTGTGTGTGTGTGTGCGTGTGCGAGCACGTGCCTATGTGTGTGTGTGTGTGTGTGTGTGTGTGCATGTGCGAGCACGTGCCTATGTGTGTGTGTGTGTGTGTGTGTGTGTGTGTGTGTGTATATATGTTTGGGGTCAGCAAGAATCCAGGCATCAGAAAAAGAAAGCACCTTCCCATTCGTCATTTAAGTAGGTCAATTTACCACCTCCATGATGGAGGCAGAATGTCATATAACTGATGTGTAAGGTCATGTGTCTAGATGACGGAAACAGAGCTGATTCAATATCAACTCCTAGATTTCCATACCCAGTGCTCTCCACCTGTACCTCCTGTGAACAATAATATAGCTGAGCACAGGGGTGATAGCAGTGAGGTTTTAGACATCAAGGCCTCAGCCAGACGGAGAAAAGCGAGAAGGAGGACCTATTTGGAACGAGGAACCTGGGCACCCCCTTCGCTGGGAAAGGTCCCTGATTCTCTGAGGCAGACACACGAAGGACTCTAAACAAATGCCAAGTTTAATTAGCTCAGATCCAAGTGAAATGGACTAAATTCAATTTACTATTTGCACACCTTCTTTTCTCCCCTGGACCAGTTTAGGGTTTTAAACAGCTCAGGGAGATGGGAAAAAAGTAAAGTCAAAAAATGAAGGAAAGAGATAAGCAAAGCAGCAAGAACACTCCGAGTTGTGCCCATGAGGTTATTTCAGGAAAGAGTGGGAGGATTTGCTGGGCGATGGGAAAATGCCTTCCACGGGGTCTCATGATGTGGACAAGGGGCCTTCCCCTCCTTTGGTGGCACCTGGCACACAGAAGGGCTAAAGCGTATTGGCCAGAAGGAACTCGGCAGGAGGAGCTGTGGTGCCCTAAACCTCTGAAGAGAAGCTCTGGGCTCTAATGCTGTGTGCTGAGGCATTAGTCGGCTGACCTCAAACAGAAATACCTCACCGAGTGGAGTTTTCCCTTTCCCCTCCCCACCCTCCCCCAGCAGCACCCCACATTTCCATCCCAGGAGAAGACAACTTCTTTCCAAAGCTGCCTCCACACCGCACCTTGCTTCAAACATGGCCATCTCAGGGTGAACTTGCATCCCTCTGGGGTTAAGCTCACACCCAAAGGTCCCTGCATCTTATGACATCAGGGTACAATGCAGGTGAAACCTCCTTTTAAAAACACTGTTCTTCAAAACCACACACAAAACAACAACAAAAAACACATCATTTTCAGCCTCTCTTCACCAACCCTAACTCCACCAGACCCCCCCATCCAAGGGCAAAAAGGCAAGTTATGTAGTTATACAGGTTCATTAACTAAGACTTAGGTTTCCTGGGTCCTCATCTTGTTTCTACCGATGCTGTGGCTTCAGGTAAGTCATGTGACTTCCCGTTTTCTTATAAGAGAAAAAATAATTCCATCTGCCCCATACATTCTGCAAAGCTACTATCCGGTTCAGATGAAACACCCCCAGGTGGCCACAGTGTAAATCTTGATGACCCATCCTAAACCTGCTAAACTTCCCATTTTCCCCATCCTCAAAAATGATGATCTCCAATCATGCATTCACTCTGGCCAAAATATGGCAGCCTTTAATGGCCCCTTCCTTTCTCCCCCAGAAAACAGCTAGTCCAACCTTATCTCTTTCTCTCCTTTTTCTTATACATGGGCTCCATTCACCCTCACCTTTCTGCTGATCATCGAACACATGAACCTGGTTCTTGCCTCAGGGTCATGACATTGCTCTTTCCGTTCCTCTCCAGTTCATGCAGGCTTCTATTCAAATGCCACCTCCTCTGAAAAGCCTTCCCTGACCACTCCTATATGAGCAACCCTCTTCTTCCCCTTTCATACATTCTACACCAGGCTTTGTTTTTCTTCATAACGTTTATTGCTATCTGAGATGATACCATGCTTTGTTGCCTCTCTCTTCCATCAGAACAGAATGGTCAGGAGATTAGGATATCTATCTTTCCATCACCATACTCTCTATACTTATTTAAATGCCCAGCATACAGTAGGCACTCAATAATTATTTGGGGAAGAAATGCATATATAATGCATGTGAAAATACATGGAAAAGTTCAAAGCTGCACAGTTGATAGGAAGATTACACATTATCAGCTCTGCCTGCCCACTGTAATGAAAAGAGGATTTGCACGTAGGTTTGGAAATTTCTTGAAAACAGGCAGGCAGGTTTCAAATCTGCAGGTTGCAAGTATTTGGGGGAAAAAATCCCAGAGAATTTCAAAAAGCAAAAATTGAATTTCCCACGCATTGAACACTATGCCAAATTCATGTGAATGAAGTGGTGGGTAGGTATGTCCTACTGAAGCCTATATGTAAATACAAACCACGGGGGATTGGTTCCAGAACACCTCCATCCCATGGTTATCAAAATGCACTGATGCTCTCAAGTCCCTTACATAAAGTAGTATTTGCATATAACCCATATTTGCATAGAAGCTACAGCAGGCTACGCCTACATATCACTTCATTGGTATGGATTCAGCATATAGTGCTTGGTGCCTGGCAAATTCAAGTTTTGCTTTTTGGAACTTGCTGGGATATTTTCCCCCAAAATATTTTCGATCTGCAGTTGGTATGAATCCTGCAATAACAGGGCTGACTGCATAGGTTGTATGCAAATACTATGCCAACCTATCTAATAAAAGAGTATATGCAAATTGACCATCACTCAAACACACAAGATGGCTGCCCCCATGTAGTCAAAGATGGCTGCCCCCATGTGGACACAAGATGGCCACCAAAAGATGGCCTGCAAGGGAGGGCAGTTGGGGGCAATCAAGCCTGCAGGGGAGGGCAGTTAGGGGTGACCAGGCCAGCAGAGGAGGGAAGTTGGGGGCGACCGGGCCTGCAGGGAAGGGCAGTTGGGGGGGACCAGGCCTGCAGGGGAAGGTAGTTAGGGGTGACCAGGCCTGCCGGGGAGGGCAGTTAGGGGCAATCAGGCTGTCAGGGGAGCAGTTAGGCATCAATCAGGCTGGCAGGGGAGTGGTTAGGGGGTGATCAGGCTGGCAGGCAGAAGCAATTAGGGGCAATCAGGCAGGCAGGCAGGCAGGCAGGCAGGCAGGCGAGCAGTTGGGAGCCAGCAGTCCTGGATTGTCAGAGGGATGTCCGACTGCCCGTTTAGGCCTTATCAGGCCTAAACGGGCAGTCGAACATCCCTTGAGAGGTCCCAGATTGGAGAGGGAGCAGGCTGGGCTGAGGGACACCCCCCTCCCATGCACGAATTTCATGCACCGGGCCTCTAGTTTCCTATAAGGAACTTGAGTATCTGTGGACTTGGGTATCCTTGGGAGACCTGGAACCCATCCCCCACGGATACTGAGGGACTTGACTTTATATGTTCCAGGAACTTGCCTGTCTGGTTACATGAGGAACTCTCGTTAGATATGAAGGATATGAAAGAAATGAATTTCTGTCTGCTAGGCATGATGTGTTATTTCCCAAATTGCTCTGCATTTCCCAGGGACTGGATTTAGGCTTAGGGGTGAGAGTGCCAAGGCTCCCTGCAGCCAGAACAGGAGGCCCCTGCAGAGGACCAGATGGGCTGTGTTCTGAGGGAGTGGCCTCCAGGGCCAGGCCCCCTCCAACGCCTCCCTCACCCACTAGTCCCAGGGTTTCTCTCTCCAGCTAATAACAAAGCCTTTCGTTATTAACAGCCTTAAGTGCGAGCACCCTTAAGTGCTAGAAAAAACACATGTCAGGGACTAGATTTGAGCTCTGGCTCTTCCTTGCTGTGTGACTTTGAGAAAATTACTTAACCTTTCTGATTCTTTTTTAATTAGAAAAAATGTTGTTGTAATATGAAAAATAGGGACACTGATTCCTGTCTCCTAGATCATCTTTGAGATAAGGTATTTGTAAGAGATGTTAGGGAGCCCTTTGTGACGCGTCTGGTACCCTGATTTTCCCCAGAAGGTGAGAGCCCGATTTTAAACAGCTTTTCTGTGGGTAGACTTTGCCAGGTGGATGTGAACAGATAAATAGCAGGGGAGCATGAAGAGCTAATTCCACAGCACTGCACGGCTATTACTCCCCATTAGAGGAAATTTGTATTAAAAGATTATGTAATTGTGAAATGCCGAACAATTACAAAATATTTTGGCTCCTAGTGGGTACGGGGGAGGGATGCAGAAGCCCAAAATAGAAGAAGGTGGTGGCTCAGAGGGAGAGTTTGTCATATCTGCTGGTGAATGACTAAAAACTCCACCTTCCCACACACATTGTGAACACTTCCGGCAAAATGAGTCATTGTGTTATGATGGCGAGTATTTGCTGAGCCTCCACCATACGCCGGTTTCTAGATCTGGCCTGGCCCTCAGAGCTGTGGCAGGCTGTTTTCAATCCACCGACTGAGGGAGAGCCTGAGTGCCTGTGAGAAAGGCTGCGAACCCACAGCAAGTGCACATAGCAACCTTCCTCCAGGCCTTCCTCAGAGGGCCCTACGCCATGTACATGGGTCACCATCACCCAGGTAAGAGGTACATCGTATTTTCCTTTTTATTTTTTTTTATTTTTATTGATTGGTTTTTAGAGAGAGAAACATCAATTTGTTGTTCCACTTATTTATACATTCCTTGTATGTGCCCTGACTGGTGATTGAACCCACAACCCTGGCATTTAGGGACGGCCCTCTAACCAACTGAGCTACTGGGCCAGGGCAATATTTTTCAAACACAGTAGAATACAAGTTGACACAGATACTGAGGGACACAAGGCCTATGCAGATGGGGGGGTGTATATGAACTGCCAGGTAACAGAACCATCGTTTTCCCAGCCCCCACATGTATAATTCACATGGACATATGTAATATGTATTGCTCCCTTGGTCTCTATGAAAAACTGTGATAGTGGGAAAGGCAAGTAAAGGCATTTCCATCCCCAGCCAAGAGAGGAAACCCAGACCAGTATCTCATCCTCAGAGGAATGGGTGTGATAAGTGACCCTCTTGAAGACCTTGAAGATGCAGGGTGTCATCAATGGGGTCCCTTAAAAACTCATTCGGGTCCAGGGATGGCAGTGAGCAATTGGTTTGACAGATGCAAACCCATTGTCAGCTCAAGTGCAGCCGCCAGATGTGGTGTCCATGCTGCAGCCAGTTCACACAGCCTCGGGCAGACAGTCTGTGGCTACTGACCTGGAAGAGAGGGTCTTTTCCGTCTCAATCTGGAAGGAGGTCAGAAGCAGTTTCCACTCCCATGGGGTGGGAAGCACTGCGCATTTACAGTCTTGCCCCACAGCTGTATTAACTGCCCTACCCGCTGGCATGGCGGTCTGAAGGGATTTGGTAAGGCATGTCCTGGAAATCCGATGAAGAATCGGGGTTTGCCACGTCAGTGAAGAGTTTAGGTGCCTGTGGTCTGTGGCATGCCACGCATCTGTCCCAAAATAAATGAGAAAGCCCTGCATCTTATACATCCAGGGGGGAAGCAGAAGGCTTGGGGGGCCTCTTTGGGCTCTGAAGGCAGCACATTAACTACTTGGGGATACTGCCCTGACCCTCTTCCCAGTGGCAGGGAAGGCTGCCAGCTCTGAGTGCATCGCAGAGGAAAAGGCTCTGCCACAGGGCAGGCTCGGGTACAGACCCTGCCCTTCGCACTAGATGATCCAGTGGACCCTGTAGTCCAACAGCCGTCGGTGGTAATAAATACAGCGTGGAGTTAATAACAAAAGTGCCAATTAGGAAACTTAGAATGCAGACCCCTGAGCTTCTGGAAGAAGGCCAGGCCATCTGGAGAATAAAGCTGTGCATTTGCGGGGGGAGACGGTCCTGGTAAGCTGCTGGGTCCAATCAAGACACCAGGAAGCCAGAGCTGCCTATCAAGAGCTGGATTCTGTCACATCCACTAAGCCAAGTGGGAGTGTTAGTGTAGGGAGCTACATATTAATACAGGGAGGAAGCAAGGGAAATCGGGCACCATTAAGCATAATAAACTAGGGAGCATAAGCCTGCTTAACCAGGAAACCACAGCTTCACACACTGCAGAGGGCAGCAGCATTGCCCCTCCAAGGGGATTAACAACCCCCTTCACCCATCCAGGGAGCAGCCCACCCTAGGAATAGGATTGTAGGGGGGGGGAGGGGACGGGGTGATAAGGGTATACTCAATAGGAGCGCAATGGCACCCCTAAAGGTCTGCCACTCTAGCCGGGGAAAGGACTGGATTGAATAAGGAACACAGAACCTCAGAAGATCTAGGAAATGGATTGGTTAGGGGGTGGAGCCATCAGAAGTCCCGAAAGCGTGGGAAGCTGATGGGTCACTCTGAAGAAGCACCTAGTCCTTCCCAAGCCCGAGATGATATAACCTAAGCCTAACAAGACAAAGGCCCTTCTTCTCTCTCTCGCCTAGAAACATACGCTCATCCCACTGTGCACATGCTCTCTGTGTCGCAGCCATGTGGCCCTAGCAACCTCTTCCACCGTAAGGTCACAGCTGTAGTGTACTGGACAGAGAAATAAGCTGGGGGTCAGTAAAACAGGGTTGGGGGCCCAGATCTGTCATTAGCTCAGGGTAGGGAAGTCACTTCACCCTCCCTATGCCTCAGTTTTCTTGTCGGTATTATGGGGTCATTTCCAAGTACTCATTTCCCACTCCACAATCCTGAGTTCCTAGAATATTTTATTTTAGGCCTCTTGGGGCGCAAGGTCAAGGCATTTACCCAGTGGCCACATTTTACCGGAGGCCTCTCGGATCTTACTGGATGAACTCTCCCATAATAATGCAGAGTAATAATGATCATTAATATTGCATGTGATCGTTAAAGTAAGTAGCATCATATTCCCCTTCATTCAGATGGCATCTTTTAGCCGAGAGTCTGCTGATGCTTGAGCAAGACCAAGGAAGGCAAAGAGGGGTTGCTATTTGAGCCACTCCCTTCAATCTTCCCTGCGTGCATTTTCAAACCCTAAAGGGAGGTGGCCTAGGTGGTGAAGAAAGCCTGGGATTTGGCTTTAGATGCTGGAGCTTCATGGCCAGGTTCTTCTACTTTCTAGCTGTGTGACTGTGGGCAAGTGCCTCAACCTCTCTGAGCCTCAGTCTCCTCATCTGTGAATGCTTCTCCGCTCCCATCCCAGGGCTGTTGCAGAGATCACCTCCGATAACGGATGTGAACATGTCTTGTAAACTCTTAGTCTCTTTGCAAACACAGGCATTGCCATCCTGGTATTCAAAAGCAAATGGCACATGGATATTTCACAAGCATGGACTGGAGCAGATTATTTGCAAAGTATGCCCGTCTAATGGGGTTTTATAAGTACACACCGCCCCCCCTCCTTATTACGATTTTCCTAATAATCTCTTTCCAAATCTTATCTTTACACTCCCTTTGTCTCTCTCCCCTGTCATTTCTCTTTAATATCTCCTCTCTCTCCGAGCAATTTATTACTGAACACTGGGGTGGCATTTGGGGAGACAGTTTGTTAGGAAAACACACAAATACATATTTTGTACAGAGACGCAAACAAAACGAAGCAAGGACACCTCGATTCTAAGCTAAGATATTAAAAAATATACATCTTCCTTTTGGGCCTGTCAGAGCCGCTCCTATTAGTGATACTTAGTCTGAAATTAGGTTTAACAACCCCATCCCCGTAGGTGGCCTCAAATCCATTCACATGTGGCACTAACGTGGGAGGGAAAGAAATGAAACAGGCTTAGACGCATTTCTTTTCCTCTTAAAAAACAACAAAAAAAAAACAACCAACCTATAAGAGTTTTTACAAAGCCTTTTGGATCCTCTCTTGGCTAAAAAAGAAATCCTTTTGCCATTAACGGCCCCTGCAGTGAGGGCTCGCTAGCTGCAAGATTATGATGAGGGTAAGCATTAATTAAATCTACTGCGAGAGAACAATTAGGTACACAGACCCGTCAGGGCGAGTTGTCACCATCCAGTCGCAAAGTTGGATAGGCGCTCCATCAGCAGAACTGTCAGGCGGCTGTTAAAAGGATATAAATGTATCCCCAAAGTATCATTTCATTTGGGGGGAGGGGGCGGGGAGATTGGATTGCGAAGGATTAATGAGGCGAGGGGTTTGTGTTTTGAATTGGATGTAAAATGCAAACCAAGTAAAGTTGTGATATAATCATTTAACCTTAATGTTTCCTTACATTTGGGTTTCTAACACATGGCGGGGACAATTAGACCTCGTACATCAAACCAACATTTCCCGTCATGAAATGACACGAAGGTTAGATTTTTTAAAAACGAAATTGCACACAAGTTTACAGCAGAATCATAAAACCTAATTTACACAGATGGCATATTCTTAATAATAATTAGGCGAGAAAAATGAATGCGAATCCCACCAGGGCAATTAGGGGATGGAGGGAAGGGCCCTTCTGTGCGGCTGCCTTTATTCCTGCCAAACTTTGGTGCAACCTCGGAGGCCTGTGTATGTGCCCAGCCCCACGCGGGCGACGGGAATGCAAGTGTAGGAGGTAAGCCCTGCAAACAGGCAGAGCTATAGTGCAGGGGAAGGGAGCGCAGCTGGGGCAGGCGGATCTGAGTTTATGTCCGGGCTCCACCACTGCCTGACCATGTGAGCTCGGGCAACGTAACCTCATGCCTCGGAACGTCCATTTCTTTTACAAGTTGGGGAAATGCAAGGGTGGTTACCATTACACAAGGGAAAGCACCCACAACAGTGGCTGGCACAAAATAGGCAGCCAGTTATCGCTGTTGATTCCTATCAGGGACCTATCCCAAAGTGAGAAATGGAATAAAACAGAACAGTGCTGCCCGGTTTGTGTGGCTCAGTGGTTGAGGTTGACCTATGAACCGGGAGGTCACAGTTCAATTCCAAGTAAGGGCACATGCCTGAGTTGTGAGCTCGATCCCCATGAGGGGATGTGCAGGAGGCAGCTGGTCAATGATGTTTCTCTTCCATTGATGTTTCTATCTCTCTATCCCTCTCCCTGCCACTCTCTCTAGAAATAAAAAATAAAAAAAAAGTATATTTTTTAAAAAGCACCATGCTGGGGGAGTCATGGGCCCTGATGGCTTGCAGCCAAGGCAAGGAATAGGAAGCCTGACTGGTTTCACTGCAGGCCGGGTGGACAACTTAAATGGCCAGCACCAAGGTCATGTCCCCCAATGCACTTAGAACAATTTGTAATTGTCGCACATGAATGCTTCCTTGCTTGATAGATGGCCTGCCTGCCTCCTCTGCCATGCCTTGAGTCCACAGAGACAGGGACATTGTGTGCCTGGTTTTCCACTGCCATCTCAGGACCTAGCAGGGTGTCTCCTACATGGTAGGCACCCAACTGAAGGCATGATGAAGGTCATGTTGGAGGTCATGGATAGGGATCTAGCAGGAAATCCTGGAATCTAGGAAATGGGACTCAGCAGCAGCAGCAGCACTAGAGAGAACTCAGGAAGGACTCTCCTAAGACAGAGGAAGTACTGGGACCAGGGACGCTGATCTTAGCATGAGGCCAGAGAAGCTACCAGGGATCTTGGGAGGCTATAATTATCAGTGTAGCGACCTGTCTCAAGATCGTGTCCATTTATTCCCATGCATTCTGCCTGCAAGCAGAATTTCGTCAAGACCCTTGCCCATCTTGGACTCTATGAACAGAGCTACTGACATCACAACATTCCACTAAAGGGATAGCACACCGACCTTCTCAGCCAACATTTCCAGGAAGGTAACCAGGGCTACAGATGCAGGGGGAGGTCGGATGTCACAGCTACTCCCCAGAACCTTCACAACTAGACCGCACATAGGGCCTTTTTATTTCTAGAAGCTATTCTGACAAAATGGACTATTGCTATGGCCTGAAGGAGAAATATGAGGACTATGCACTGAAACAAAATACTGCCACTCTGTCTGGACAGTGCCCATCGTTTCTGCAAGTGGTCTCTTTCAGCCCCAGTCCCTCCACAACGCCTTCTACCCCGAAAAGCAAGATCTAAATAAAACCAGCACACACAAACCACTTCCCCCTCCTCTCACCCCCGAGGGAAAGAATGTCTTGCAGAGGCATCAAAATGAAATCACATTTAGTCATCAACGTTGCAAAGAGTCATCGTGGAAAATAAAATAAAATTTCATGAAATGGGGCCAAAGCCGGATAATTGAAGTTATAAGATGTCAAGGCCCATAAAGAGAATTTCTCACTTCCTGAGAAAAATCTTTAAACTCTGATTCTTGGGGACAGAATTGTATACATGCCCATATGATTATATTTTTAGCAGCAGAGTTCAATTTATCTAGATTATTACTTTGCTTACTTGATCCACTAGGAAGAGATCTATAAAATCTCTCACTTAGATTATATATTCATCAACTTGCTGAACATCTCTCACTTGTTTTCTTTACCTGTTTGGGAGCTGTGCTGTTCCAGCACATAAGCCCAGATTTCATTTGTCTCCTGGTGAACCGTCCTTTTAATAATTAATTAGTGACATTTTTTAGACCAAAAAAGCACCCTTTATTCTGCAGGTGACATGATTTAAATATATAAAATCCTAAAAACTCCACCAAAAAAACAACTTAGATCTAATTAACACATTCAGTAAAGTTGCAGGACACATTAGCGTACAAATATCTATAGCATTTCTACACACTAACAATGGATTCTCTAAAAGGGAAATAAAGAATACGGTTCCACTTATAATACCACCCAAAACAATAAAATACTTAGAAATAAATTCAGCCAAAGAGGTGAAAGATCTCTACATTGAAAACTACAAGACACTGCAAAAAAAAAAATGCAGAAAATTTCAATAAATTAAAAGGTATTCTGTCTACAACAACTGGAAGAATTAATGTTGTTAAAATATCCATACTGCCCAAAGCCATCTATAGATTCAATACAATCCCCATCAAGATTCCAAAGGCATTTTTCCCGGAGTATTTTGCTATATATTCATATTTCTTCCCCAGCTTCCATTTGATTCATGTTTGCTTAGTATATATGTTTTCTTTTCCTTCTCTGTCAAACTTCTTGTTTATATTTTAGGAAAATAATATTTCTGAACTTTAATATGCAAATTATATTTACTGTGATTCCCCCATGCTCTTGGCTTATTGCTACGTTACTTTTCATCTTTTACTTCCTTGTCCTTTTCTCTTCCCTTTTATCCCATCCCACCTTCCTGCCCACCAGGACACCAGCTTCTAAGCTCAGAGCGCAGGCTTCACATTTCTTCCTCATTCCTGACACCTGAGGACTTCTCTTTCTTCATTTTGAATTAAACTTCCATTTATTGAAAGAAGCTATATTTCACCCAGCATGGCGTGTGCGTGCATGTGTGTGTGTGTGTGTGTGTGTGTGTGTGTGTGTGTGTGTGTGTGTAAGGAAGAGGACCCCATCAGCTTAGAGCACCAACTTGTTCAAAGTCTAACCCATTTGCCAGCTTTCTTTCCATATAGGAATGGGAGCTTCTGTCACAAATAAAAGCATTTCTGTCTTTCAAAACATATGTTCTAGAATTGGGACTTTTCCCCAAAGTATTGAAGCCCAATATAGAAGTATAGAATAGGAGCTGATGAAAGAGCCCCAACTGCTCAGCAGCATCCTCCACACCCTGCCCTGGAGCACAGCTTGCTGAGGCCCCTGCATTCCACCCCACATCCTCAGCAGGTTTAACCATGTCTTCCCCAAACATGGGGAAATCGGAGCTTCTCCTGGTAATCTCCTAAGGGACTTAGCGGTTTGATTCCAGTTGTATTGGAAAGAGCCCCCGCTGTCAGCTTTTAATAATGTGTTTTACCCCAATGCCCCAACAGTCAATTCTACTGCAGGTTTTAAGGCCTATGGTACATGCTTTCACACGTTCAAATGGCATGCAGAGAGGGCAGTTTTGTAAGTGGGGGAGACCTCCATTCTGGGGTCTCCTAGTTCTGTCTGTGGCATGGATGAGGTCTCCCCTCTACATTCTTGGCATCTACAAGCAGGTCAGATGAGATGACCTTGACTTTCATTTCCATCTCAGATGAACGAAGAGAACGTTGGAAACTGTTTTACCCTCGGTATGTGCTCGGGAGGCTGAGGCAACAACGACTCTGAGACATCAAGGCTTTGCCTAAAGTCACACAGCCGTTAGGGTCAGGTGGGGTTGGATCTAAGATTCTCTAAGGAAAAACCTGAGATGCCCCCTTACACTGGGGGTTGCAGGACAAATCTGGCTACTGCCAGTTTTTGTATCATCTACAAGCTAAGAAGGGTTTTTTACATCTTTAAGTGGTTAGAGCAATCAAAACAAGAATATGTTAAGATATGAAAATTATATGAAATTCACATTTGAGTGTCGTTAATAAATTCCATTCTTCTCATTAAAACTTCATAAAAATGGTACTTGATAATTATTATATATTGAATTCCATCAATAAAATTTATAGAAAATGTTCTCTCATTGTATAAGTGCCTTCATACTATCCTTAAGTTTGCCTCTTGGTCAGCGACGCCTCAAATATTTTCTATCTGGCCCTTTACTGAAAACATTTGCTGATCTTGCACTAGACAGATCATAGGCCTTTGCCAGGATGGAGCCAGGATCCAAAGTCCATACACCATAAGCCAGGCTGTATCTCACTAGCAATGGCTTGAGATCCAAACCTCTTTAGCACAGTTATAGACAGGCAAGGTAGGAGAGGTACAAAAAAGTATACCACCATACCTTGCAGATATTGCGGGTTCAGTCCCAGACCATCGCAATAAAGCCAGGTGTAACCTTTGTGCTGGTGGAGGGCCATGCCACCCACGTGTAAAAGACACAGCACCAGTGGAGCCCAATAACGCAAGTGCAATAACACAGGCGTGCCTGTGGCTTTCAGATCACCTACAAAAGGACGAGGATCAGAGGCTGGGTCCCCCCTTAACATTATGGTTTTGTCACATAGTTCAGCCTCAGTTTTTCCGTCCACAAAGTGGGAGTGATGATGCTTACCTCAGGAGCCTGTGAGGTGCAGCTTAGGTTTTACCATGAAACAGAGGCTTCATGGAATATCTATACTTTCAGGTTTCAAAATTCACCCCAATATTTTGTCACTTTCTCTTTCAAAAAGTGAAGTCTGTTCCTCCACTCTTTGAGTCGGAGACGGCCTCGTGACTCTCTCAGCGATAGAATGAAGCAAGGAGAATGATGCGCACCTTCTGAGCTTAAGCCCCAAAGGCCCTGCACCTCCTTCTGCTGTGCTTGGAGCCCTCTCCCTGTGGCCCAGCCTCTGGTAGCTGGCTGATCCAGGTCAGATTAGCCTGCCCCACCCGGACCAGAAGGCCTGCCCAGCTGGGCCCCAACCCAATCCCTGAATTAAGAGCCAGATGAATGGTTGCTGTAGTAAGTCACAAAGTGGCAGGGTGATTATTTGCCACTACTCTCCCTCACAGAGCACGGGAGCCCTCCGAGGAGGGAAATAGCCCTGAGTTGTGTCGGCGGACCCCGCCAGGACCACATCCAGAGCCTTCTGTTTAAGGCTGTTTGCAGTTGCCTCTCCACCCGGCCATTCCAGACGGAATGCGCTGACAGCCACCTGACATATTTCAGACGAACAAAGAAAACCGCCTGGAGGAGACACACACTTTCAGGAACGCAAACTTCTCTGAAAGACACATCAGGGAAGATTTATGGAAGCAGCTGTGTGCTCAGACTACCAATCAGCTCTCCTCTGCCTCAGTCCAACACGACCTGGGGTGGCTGGGTTGTCGTGGTATCGGCCCTGGCAGCTTCTCTCAGGAGGGGCCCGAGGTCAAGAAAAGGAAAGCCAGAGGCCCTGGAAAAAGGCTCCCAGATAACAAACAACAACACACACACACACCGTCCCGTCTATAAAGAAGTCAGGGCTCTGATTCCAGGATGCAGCTAATCTGCAGTGTGCGTCAGAGGAGCGTTTCCACGAGCATTCCAACACGTACTCACCGCAGCCCTGGGAGACAAGAGGGCAGGTATTGTCACGCCCCAGGTGCTAGGGATGGAGTCCAAGATCGAGCAGTTTCCTCAAGGACCCACTGAACTTAAGAGCTGGGTTCAAATCAAGTTTTCTGACTCCAAATACTGGGCTTCACACGAGACAATAGATGCTTCCAATCTGATTTATAATCAAAGGCCATTTGAGCTGGAGGAGACCCGAGGAAATGGTCCAGCCCATCATCACCTGTGCTCTCCAAATGAGCAACCAGGATTCATTAGTGCTCACTGTGCTCAGTGTGGCCTGCTGAGCTATTTGCATACATTAACTCCAGTGCTCCCAGCCTCCTTAGAAGGAGGCTGACTGTACTAATTGCAGACTGTGTAATGGGGATGTAGCACAGTAAGTCACTGCCCAAAGTGGAGCGAGCCAGAGGCAGAGCTGGGATAGGAGTCCATATGGATCTGACTCCAAACCCTTAGTTCATTTCCACAAAGCCACGCACCTCCTTAGATGGGAACCTTGAGGCCCGGGAACTGAAGGTCTTGTCCAAGATCACGCAGCCCGTTTGAGTTAATTGTCCATTAACTCATCACGCATGCACTGAGCATCTGCTATTTGTCAGGGACCAAGGCTGGTATGTGGAAACGAGACACGACCTGGAAACAGTCACTGTGCTTAAGGAATTAATTAAGGGAGAAGAGAAGTGGCCATAAATTACGCTAATGAAAGGTAATACATGACAAATATCATAAGGAAGATGGAGAAAAGGTTATCGAAGTTTGGAGGGAGTTTGCATGGCTTTTATTCGGGAAACTTCTGAAAAGACTTCATGGACCCCTAGCTGGTTTTGCTCACTGGGTAGAGCATCGGCCTGTGGACTGAAGGGTTTCAGGTTCGATTCTGGTCAAGGGCACGTGCCTGGGTTGTGGGCTCGATCCCCAGCAGGGGGTGTGCAGGGAGCATCAGATCAATGATTCTCTCTCATCATTCTATCTCTCTCTCTCCCTCTCCCTTCCTCTCTGCAATCAATAAACACACACACACACACACACACACACACACACACACACACACATATATATATATATATACACACACATATATGGAAGGCTGCTGAGGGGGCACAGGGCTCGGGGGCACCAAGACGGGAACCACAGGAATAAAGACTTATCCTGTTCAATATGCAACCCAACAAGGCAAATGATGTAAAGCCATTAACGTCTCTGAATATTTTTCCCAACTAAGTGAATAACTTATATACAGTTACTAATAAACAGGAAAAAAAACATGTTAACGTCAGCCTGCCTTCCGAGGTCAGCGTTGCACAGTGATAGAGCATGTTGGGGCTAACCTATCAGGGCGGAGGAAGGAGCGGAAGGTACCTCTCCCCAGTGTGGAGCGCCGCTGTGAACTGTGGAGGGACTTCTAGGGTCTGCCCACCTCACCAGCATCTTCTTTGTTCATGGTTTCCCCCAGATATTCCCATGATGCCCTGCACAGTGTCACTCCCATGTGCCTTCCCATATTGTCTTTCTTCTACCAGCAATGCCTTCCCAACCGCTCTCCCTGGTCCACAGGAATGCATTCTTCAAAGCCCACCTCCGCTGTGAAGCCCTCTTTAATTATTTTCCCAGCCTAGTCAACAGCCCACACCGCCTTCCCATGGATCCCACTGTAGTGCAAACGACTAATGCCCTGCCCTTCACTGGAGGATGAAGTGCTGATGGGCAGAGATCTGGGTGGAACACCTTCTACATGCATGACACACCAAAAAAAGTGGAGTGAGTGCCTTCCAATCTCACGGAGCACGGGACAGTGCATAACCACTGGGGTTGCCACTCCTGAGGACTTGGCATTGGGCTCCTGGGGCCAGACGCAGCCTGCCAGGGACAGTCCTGACGGCTCGCAGAGAGATGCCTCCTTTCCTGAGCCTGTAGCTCCTACATACCCTCCCAGCGGCACGGACACTACAGAGACACCTGCCAGGGCAAGGAAAGCTACAACTTACCCCCAGCATGTACAGTCTTGCACAACTTCACAGCCCGGAGATCTTGGTCTGGCTAGCTAAGACTTAAACTCAACTCATCTGAGAACTGAGATGTGGGCCCTGCCGGGGCTCTGAATTCACTAGGGCAAGTCAATGAACCCAACTGAGCTTGAATTTCCTCTTTTGTAGAGTGAAATTTGGGGGAGTTTTAAAAGGAAGTATACTTGATGAGCATAGAGCTTAGAACATACTAAATGCTCCATAGATGCTGGTTGCACCACATCTTGTTAACCCCTTATCTACCATGAAAATCTCAATTATTTTCTTCTATCCATCCACCAGCCACCCATCTGTCCATCCATCTATTCAGATATCCTTCCATTCAGGCAGCACTAGTCTATGCCAGTTCTGTGTTAGGCCTTTGGGCTACAGAGAGACATACATCACTGCCCTTTCCATCGCAGGACTGTCAAAGGAAGGAGGCAAAAGATGCGTCCACGTGTATTTATGCCGAACTGAGAAGGCCTGGGACAGAGAGCAGCACAGGGCTGCAAACACCTGGGAAGGAGTGGCACGCTCCGCTGAGAGAGGGCTGAGGGCAGGCTGGGGCCTGGGCGTCTTCACAGAGAAGACTTTGAGTTTTGAACAAATGAGTATCGGTTTATTGCCTGGAGAAGAGCGAGGGAGAAGAGGGAGATTGTGAGCAGTGCACACACTTGGAAGGCATGTTTGGAGAAGGGAGAAAGGGCCAGTATGCTGGAGGCCACAGAATACAGTGACCGGGGCCTGGCGGGGGTTGGAGGGAGGCTGGAGTCCAGACCAGGAAGGACTTTGTGTAGCAGGCGATGGTGACTTAACCCTATTAAACAGTGTGCCATTCATCCTATAGATTTTGCTTCTCAAATTGTGTAAATGGATCCCTACTGGGTAGTGATACACACAAAATTAACAGTCATAATAAACTAGTAGTGATAAGAACAGTAAACAATAAAGCAACAGCCCACAGGTGCAATGTGGCCATGTGCCCAGTGCTTTCCCAGCAATATCTCATTTGATCCTAAGGGAACCCTTTGAGGATGAGACATTATCACCCTAGGGCAGTGGTCGGCAAACTCATTAGTCAACAGAGCCAAATATCAACAGTACAACGATTGAAATTTCTTTTGAGAGCCAAATTTTTTAAACTCAAACTTCTTCTAACCCACTTCTTCAAAATAGACTCGCCCAGGCTGTGGTATTTTGTGGAAGAGCCACACTCAAGGGGCCAAAGAGCCGCATGTGGCTCGTGAGCCGCAATTTGCCGACCATGGCCCTAGGGTAATCTTCTTCCTAGGATCCCCATGTTCCCTACAGATTTGAGACAATCTATATATATAAAAGGCTAATATTCAAAGTGTCCCCTCGGGATTTCGACGGGGAAAATGGGAGTTCAATTGCGCACTGTAACATGCGATGACCACCAGAGGGCAGCACAGAACATGGCGGGTGACCAGTGGTGATGGCAGGGCACCAAGGGAGGGAAGGAAAGGGTAGGGGGGCGGGGAGGTAGGGAGAACCGCGTCGTGGTGGTGCATGGGTAGCAAGGGATGGAGGAGGCCGGGAGGCAGGGAAGCAGAGAGGTGGGGGAACCTGACCAGCCCTGATGGCTGGCCAGGCCTAGGGACCCTACCCATGCACAAATTTCATGCACCAGGCCTCTAGTATTAAATAATCTGACAATAAAACTTAATTTAGACTAAAATAAGCATCCTTTGTGAAATAGAATATCATGGATTATTTAAAGATGGACCCTGGGATTTTGGCCTTGGACCAATGTCTTTGGAGCACAGCTGCAGACCCTGTGGGGGTGTGTTGATTCTCATCGGCCTTCACTGCTAATGCTTGAGGAGCGCCCCTGCCAGTGACAGAGCATCAGGAAAGCGCCTGGGCAGGGGAGTGACACGGCCAGATTTAGTGTGTTTTTAAAAGATCATTCCAGCCGTCTGGAGGGAAGACGGCTCTGTGGATGAAGAGGCTGCTGCAAGATACGAATGAGGGATAATGAAACCTCTACCAAGTCCGAGGCACTGGCCCGGACATAGGGGATAGAGGTGTGAGCCTCAGGAGGCAGAATGAGCAGGGCCTTGACAACAAGAATCTTAGCTACTCTTGCTCAATTGGCATGGCTCGTGGTTGAGCGTTGACCTATGAACCAGGAGGTCACAGTTCGAGTCCCTGTCAGGGCACATGCCCGGGTTGTGGGCTCGATCTGCAGTGTGGGGTATGCAAGAGGCAGCCAATCAATGATGAGAGAGCTCATCATTGATGTTTCTATCTCTCACTCCCTCTCCCAAATCAATTATATATATAAATATACACTGAGTGGCCAGATTATTATGATCTCTGAATGCATAATAATCTGGCTATATATATTAGAGGCCCAGTGCATGAATTCGTGCATGGGTGGGGTCTGGCCAGCCTGGCCAGGGGGAGGGGACATGGGCGGTTGGCCGGCCTGCCTGCTGGTCAAACTCCTGGTCGAGGGGACAATTTGCATATTAGCCTTTTATTATATAGGATATACACTGAGTGGCCAGATTATTATGCGTTCAGAGATCATAATAATCTGGCCACTCAGTGTATACTATAAGAATATTACTACTCTTTACTGAGAGGGTCAGGTATGTGCCAGGCACTGGACTATACCTTTTGCAGGCATTGCCTCACAACTTAAATAGGATGTTAGTATTACTAACCCTATTTTACATATGAGATAAGGGAGGGAAAACACAGCTTCTTCATTTGCTTAAGGTCATTCTATAATTGAACTACATGTCAAAGACAAAACCCTGCTTTTAAAGACCCCTGCGTCTCAGGAATCCCTTCCTCACATCCCTCAAATCTTACGCTGCTTTATTTGAAAGCCAAGGTCTCCTTCACAAGGCACATGGCCTTGGGGGAGTGACTACCCAACAGCTGCCCATGAAACCCCACAGGGATATGAAGGCCGCAGTCAAGCCCTGCACTGCCTCCCCGCCTGCCTCCAGACGATGCGTTTCAGCATCCACTGGCCTCTCAGGAGGGGGCCACTGCTACCAAAACACATTGGAGCCGCTTCTAACCATGTATTCAATTCCACGACAACAGCTTTTCGCTTCGCACTGTGCCATGTACCTCTGGGCACCGTGGACTGGGCGCAGAGCCTAATGAAGTGGAGGGAGGCCAGGTGCTCCCACTCTGGGCCAGCAGGCCCTCGGCCACCTCCGTGGCAGGAGGAGGAGAGAGACAGTGACAGATTGAGGATTTAGACCATCGGATTTGGAATTTTTGACCAACAGTGTAGGCTAAGAGAGCACTTCCAAAACTGCATTTCTATGTTTGCTTCTGTTCCTAAATGTTCCGGGTGGGGGTGGTGGTGAATAAACTCTGTGGCCAGGATGGTTTCTCAGACACTGAGGTAAACAAAGCAATTCAGGTCTCTGGGCTGCAGGACTTCCCAGGGTCTGAGATGCATTTGGAAATTTCCAAGGGGAAGTAGGCATGTGCAGAATTCCCCAGACTTTTATGAACCATGACGTTCTTTTGACCATGGAAATCCTGAGGACCTGCGGTGGGGGGGGGGGGGGGGGGGGAAGCTGGGAAGTGCAGGGCTGCTGCCTCCTCTCCTCGGACTCGCTCTTGCAAAAACCTTACCCAATGGCGGCAGTACATCACGGGCTCCATGTTATAAAGCCATGAAAAAAACTGTTTTCACAGCACCCACTTGAACACATTTAACACCCTATGTACCGGGCAGTCCATCTCCGAGGAAACGGGATCCCCGGAGGTCTGTACCGGGAGGTGTTGGTTTATGCTGGATCCCTCGGAACCATCCATCCAAAAGAGATAAAACTGGGCCACTTCCCAATGATCCAACATTGAGGTTCATATACTCATTTATTCAACAAATATTATCCAATACTTTTTATGTTATTTGGTTTAAGAATATGAAATATATTTTAGAGAGAAAAACAGGAAACAAGCAAACAAATAAGATACCTTTAGAGCATAATATTACGGAGGAAGTAGGGGGTGATGTCACAGTAGCAGGTGGAGGGTGGGAAGGAGGAACACATTAGAGGGGTCCTCATGGAGGACAGTTCTGAGGAGTTGACATTGGCATTGAGAGCTGGGAGGTGAGATGGGGCCAGCCAGCCAGGGGGTGGGGGTGGGGGGGCAGCTGGGGAGTGACAAGAGGTCTGGCCCGGGGAAGGGACAGGCGGTTCTCCGACTCTAACATGGAGAACCATTTGCTGGATTCTTGCAACAGGAAGGCAGTCCCTGTGGCTGCAGCGTAAGGAAAGGCTAATCAAGCGAAGAGAGCAGGAGCCAGACCCAGAGGGAACGGGGTCTGAAGGCTGGGCATGGAGTGGGGATGGTCTTCCCCGGATAAGAGGAAACCACTGAATGATTTAAAGCAGAGGAGTAACCTTCTCTGGTCTATGCCTCTGAAAGGATTGCTCTGGCTGCCTCAGGAGACTGCATCTGGAGGCGGGGATAGTTGCAAGGGGGAGTGGAGAGGTGGCAGTGGTCAGAATGGTGACAAAGAAAGGGAGGGCGATTTCAGATGCATTTGCGGGAGGGCGGGGGGGGGGGAATGAATGTCTTCCTGCATTTTCCTAGGCCCCATTTAACTTGTAAATTAAAATAACTTGATAGCTAATTATGGCCTAAGTCAAACAACAGATTTTCTTTAATAATCTCATTCTGAAATTCGGCTCTAAGAGAAGGAAACAGATTCCGAAGTGAAGGCCACATTTATGCCAAAAAAAGGAAAAGGGTTCCATGTGGTAGTGTTTATGATGGCGAACTATTATTACAAAGAGCCCAAATGTGTAATGATGGGGGCCTTGTTAAGACAGTTGTGCTGCATAAAAGGAAAATTTTGAGGAAAGACTTGGGTGACATAGAACATATTTAGGATATAACACTGAGAAAATGGATTCAGGCTGGTAAAGACAAGGAGGTTATGAACTTGGAATAAAGCGTATTTATGGGAGCTGTATTGGTAGAGACAAAGGAGCGTGATTCTTGGTGAATGGTGGAGGAAGGAAGATGGATAGGTATGGCTGAGCAAGATTACAAGTGACCCTGAATGTCCAACCCAGAACACATATAAGACAGCATTTATTCAGGTCCTGATACACATTAGCTGAGCATTCCAAGGTAGTCTACACTCATCACTTCATCAGATTTTTACAGCAATCATCTGATGTAGGGATTGGCATACCCATTCTATAGAACAGGAAAACTGAGGCTCGGGGACATCCGATGACTCTTCCAAAGCCATGCAGGTTGAAAGTGACTGGGCTGGGACTAGCACCCAGGCATTGCTGACCTTGAAGCAACTGTTCTTTATCATTCAAACAGTTCAACCCGGGGTTGACCACAGGAGTCCAAAAAGGGACTTCACCATCTCCTTCTGCCTCAATGTGTGACCTCAGCATCACGTGTGGATCTTGGTTTTTCAATGGACTCAGCATCTCACAGGGTTAGGACCAAGACATTCTCTCAACAAATAGCCAGTGTTTACCATGTGTGCAGGCACTGATTTAGGCCCAGAAGTGGGAAGATAACTCACACCATAAGATAATTTCCTCTCTCAAAGAACTCTCTGTCTAGCTAAGGAGAGAGCCAGACAAAAGGAAATTATATTACTAAAAAATGAAATCAGGGCTTCACACATGTATAAAGATATGGGCGAAGTCACACGGGAGAATTCAGAGTGAACTGTGACAGTCAGTGACGTCTTCATGGAAATGTTCCATTAAAGTGAAGCTTGAAAAGACAGGTAGGACTTCCCTAGCATAGAACACAGTGGTTTAATGGAAAAGTCAGGAACTCAGACGGCTTAGCTCTTCCTGGCTCTAGTACTTATTAGGGTGTCTCTTTGAGCAGGTTACTGCAGCCATCTGTACCTTAGTGATATCATCTGTAAAACGGAAATTAACATTGTGCCTGCTTCTTAGGGTGGCTGAGGATCAAAAGATTACACACACACACACACACACACACACACACACACACACACAAGCATTTAGCCTGCTGCTTGGAATAAGTGTCAATAGATGGCAATTATTCTCAGAGTCCAGGTAGGAGATTTCAGGCAGAGAGAATGGTATGGAAAAGAATGTGGGAGTGGAAAACATGGATCCAGAAGAGACAGCAGAGAGGTTGGAGCTCTGTGGTAGCCTCAGATGTCATCGTCCTAAGCCTGAGCACTTCTGAAGGTACCAGACAGCCAATGAAGCTCAGAGAGAGGAGCAGTGACATAATCAGAACCAAGTTCATAGGGACTGGAGAAGTGACAGGCAGAGAAGACTGGCCAGCTGGAGACTACTGAGTGGATTGAAGGAAATGAGACTTGGAAATCAGGTAATGCTAAAGGGATCTGTCCCCATGCACAAAGTCACACAGATGGTCGGAGGAGGAGGAGGAGGAAGAAGAGAAGGAGGAGGAGGAGGAAGGAGTTGGAGGAGGAGGAGAAGGAAAAAGGAAGAATGAGAAGGAGGACAAAGAAGAGGAGTTGGAAGAGGAGGGAGAGGAAGAAGGAGGAGGAGGAGATGGGCAAAGAGGAGGAAGAAAATGGAAGGAAGAGGAGAAGGAGGTGGTGATGATGATGATGATGATGATGATGTGGAGGACAGAAGGGGAGGAGGAGAAGGAAAATGAGGGAAAGATCTATTTTCTTTGAAGATCTATTTTTTATTGCATGGTGGACTATGTGCTAAGATATTATAACAACTCTGTGAGTTGGGAGTAGCTTGGAGAAGCAGAGTGACTCTCCACGGTGACATGAATTGAACAGAAATTCAAATCTGAACCCAGTTTGAACCAATTCTGTCTAACTTACAATGTTCCCACTCCTAACCCCATATTCAGGCTGAGAAAGAATGAGCAGGAACTGTGCTCTGGGACCCCAGCCTGGGGATCCCTCCATGAGAACATTCTCCCCTCGTGCCATCCCCCACATGACACCAGCCTCCATTTAAAGAGCATCTGCTCTGCTCGGACCCTGGGATGAGCACTTTCCACAGACTATCGCTAACCTCTCAACCGCTCTGAAAGATGCACGCGGCGTTCTCATTCTCAGAGGGGGCAGCAGACTCAGAAACCCTAGCCTGCACCCAGGGGCACAGGTCTGCCGTCTCCAAGGCCCCCGCTGAGAGGACCCATCAGGGAGACAGAGGCACAACTACCATGAGCACAGGGCAGCAAAGGGAAGAAGGTTCAGCCCTTCCTGGTATCTTCAGACACAGGGGGCAGCCCGCTGATGCCCCGCAAGAGGTGGAGGAGAGCCTACCTCGAGACTTGCTCCTCCGCTTCCGCTTCCCCGCCGAGGCGCTGCGAGGCGCTGGCTGCAGCTGACCGATCTCGATGGGTGTGTTAGCGCGGAAACTCTCCTTGAACTTCTGCATCAGGGACTCCACGGTCTCCTGCGTCGCCTCTGCTGTGGCTACAGAGTGGGCAATGGGGCTGAGGTTAGGGCTTGCTCCACCTCCAGTCCCTGGAGGCCTGGGACTGGCCACCCGGAGTCCCTGGAGTTCCCTCCCAGACCCAGGGATGATACAGAAGCCACAGGTGCCAGTATAGAGGCATGTACTGGCTTACACACTTATTTCTTGAACATCTATTATGTTCCAGGCACTGCCTCTAACCCTTGACATCTGGTGAGGAAAAGTTAGACACAATCCACGATACATGGAAATCTCAGCTTGGCAGCAATTTCTAACCTTGTGCCAAACCTCTGTGATAAGAAAGCACAGAATATGAGAAGAGCAGCGAGAAGCGTCATCTCTCCCATTCTGGGAGTCAAGGCAGGCTTCCTGGAGGAGGCAATATGGTCACTACGATGTTAAGAATGAGTAGGAATGAGCAAAGAAGGTAGGATTTGGGATATGAGTGCTCTGAGTAGAAGCAGAGGCACGTGTAAAGGTCTGAAGCCAGAAAGAGCACAGCACTGGAGCGATGGAAAGGAGTTCGGTGTGGCTGCAAGAGACTGTGCGAAGAGATGAGGCTAGAGAGGCCAGATCACCTGTAAGTCACACTGAGGAGTCTGGATTGTATCCTAGTGGCAAAAGTTCATCACCGAAAGGTTCTAAACAAAACTAGCATCTTCAAGTCCCTGGGATAACAATTACGAACAAGAGGATGAACAATCCAAGCATTGGTGGTGAGAGAGGCCAGTACAAAGCCTTTTGCGGTAGCTGGCAGAGGCAGCGGTGGCTTGAACCAGAACAGGCCAGTGAAGATAGACAGCAGTACGTGGGTTGAGCAACATTTCAGGAGATAAAATTACGGTATCGTGATACGTAGATCACTTGGCACAACATTCCCATTTCCCTTTTGTAAATGTACTTAAGGAAATCGAGGCCCCCAAATAAGGCATACGACTCACTCCGAGCTTGCACGTGGCCAAGTCAAGCTTTCTAACTCCTAGTCCAATGTTCCATGTGTCTCAATACTGTCCAGCGATTTATCAGTTAGGAGCCACATTACCACAAAACTGAAAATAGCAGAAAGTTCCAGAGAACAGACAAAGTGAGGTCAGTTGGCAGAGAAAACAAGAACAAAGATGAGAAAAATAAATCAGAGAAGCTTGAGAAGGGAGGAAAGCGGTCACATCAAAGGCGAGGAGAGTAAAGGAGAAAGGAGGAGGAACATGGCTGAAGGGCCAAAGTGCCTTTGTTCTGAGAAATTCCCAAAGAGAGCCCCAACTCTGAAATCTTCAAACGCAGCCCCCACCCCACCCCCCTCCACCTATGCCTTCAGAGGCTGGGGAATTTCTCCAGTCTGAGCTACATGCCGTCTGATGCCAAGAGATGGGACGAGCCAACGGTTCCTGTTCCTTTGAAGGGGTTTCACTAGACTGGACAAAGGAGGCTCTGAACATCCCAGCACGGACTCCTGAGGCACTCCTGTTGTCCCTGGAACGCTTATCGGCTGAGACAGGTGTGTCTGCGGGGAAGCGCCTACCCAGAAGGCAGGCTTGTGCACTGGGCCTGTGAGAGCCCCATCGCTGGGGACACAGTGGAGAATCCATGTTTGCTGTGGAAAAGACAAAGGGCAATACAAGCAAACCATGTGGTGGCATCTCCACTTGCTCACCTGCCTGTCTTGCCGTCCCTCTCCCCAGGTAATCAATCTCCTTAAAGGTGAGCAAGATCCCAAACCTGGACCCCTCCTCCAAACCTGTGACACAGAGCCCTCCAGCAAGTCGCTACAGTCCAATTCTGAGAAGCATGGTCAGGTTCAATACTGATGCTTTAAAACCAGCAGGAGAGAGATTTGCTTAAACTTGTAAGAGTGGTGCTATACTGCGGTCCAGAAACCTAGAGCAACTAAGTCTACAGCCTGCTGTGGATTGAACTGTCTGCCCCCAATGTCACATCTTGAAGACTTAACTCCCGATGGGACTGTATTTAGAGATAGGGCTTTTAGTGGGTAAAGTTAAATGAGGTCCTAAGGATGGGATGCTAACAACAGGGTTGGTGTCTTCATAGGAAGATGAAGAGGAACTCTCCTGATGTGCACACCAAGGCAAGGCCACGCACGCGCACGGTGAGGAGAAGGCTGTCCAAAACCCAGAACCCAACGTGCTGGCCTTCCAGCCTCTAGAGCTGAGAGAAGATTCATCCTGGTGGTTAAGCCACCCCGTCTACAGCGTCTGGGTATGGCAGCCCAAGTAGACAACACAGTCACTTGGAAGGGAAAGCTTCAGCAAATGAATTGGTGGGGGATACAGATATGTGTCCACTACAAGGTGCAATGTTGAAAAACACACACCAAACAACCGTCTTGATGCCCACCATGTGGACAGGAAGGCTAATATTAATGAAATGGTTGACATAGAACTGTGAAATTTACAAACAAGATATATACATATACACTGAGTGGCCAGATTATTATGATCTCTGAACGCTTAATAATCTGGCCACTCAGTGTGTGTGTGTGTGTGTGTGTGTGTGTGTGTGTGTGTATTAGAGGCCCGGTGCATGAATTCGTGCATGGATGGGGTCCAGCCAGCCTGGCCAGGGGGAGGGGACATGGGCAGTTGGCTGGCCTGCCTGCTGGTCGAACTCCTGGTCGAGGGGACAATGTGCACATTAGCCTTTTATTATATAGGATATACACTGAGTGGCCAGACTATTATGCGTTCAGAGATCATAATAATCTGGCCACTTAGTGTATATATTAAAGGAGATGTGGATGATGATTTAAGAGGTTCTATTAGAGGAACAGGACCTAGTCTAGGAAAACTATGGACACTTCCTTAATGAGCGGTGTGAAGATCTGAAAAGAATATGTGTTAATCAGGTGAGAAGGAAGTGGAGGGAGGGGAGTGAGGTGAAAGGAGCAAAAGAGGCAGAGGGAAGAATCTAAACAAAGACTTCCCTGGGAGAAGGAGTATGAGAAAGAGCTACAATAGCCACTGGGCTTGAAACACTGGTGAGTGACCTGAGATAAAGATGGAGAGGTAGGGAGTCCTAACGCTGACCCTGACATTAACCTTGACCCTGACCCCGACCCAGACCCTAACTGTTCTGGGACTTGTTAAGGATAGAACATGTTGATTTCCATGGCTTATTTCCTCCTGTGTATCATTATCCCTCCAACCCCAACCCTCCCAATCCCATTCAGTAGCTCTATCAATATCAATATCAAGTTGTCCATGTCTTCATTTAGGGAAGACTGCTCAGACAACAGAGAGAAAACTCATTGCAGAAGGACAAAAATGGAAGTGAGAAGATCAAGTAGGAGACTGTGCAGAAGTTCACACATGGGATGACATATATACCTGGATAGGGTAGTAGAAATCAAGTGGACAGAGTAGCAGAGAGTAGAGACAAAAAGAGTAGATTAGTAGAGAGAGATAATTGGGCAAAATCAAATAGTTATTTTTTAGGTACAATTCCTCCGAATGTGGCGAGTGACTGGAAAAGGTGGACATGGGGGAGGGAGGTAAAGAGGATGACTCCTGATCTTCTGGAATGATGGTATCTCACAGTCTGCAGAGGAACCCTGGGAGAACAGGTTTGAGATAGGAAAACGTGTGGTGCCTTCCAGATGTCTAAGTGGAGGTGTTGAGTAGACAGTAAGTTATGTGGGTCTCACCCTCACAGGAGAGAAATGGGCTCTATGGAGACCCCACAATGCATCCCTTAGAAAAGGTAGAGGGAGTGTGTGCATGCTCAGCATGTGAGCTTCTGGCACAGTACAGGCAAGAGAACAATTTCCTTCCTCATCTACACCGTCTGTTCTCCGTCTGCACCCCCAGATTCACCCTCCACCCCAGGTTCACTCCGCCTCACTCTATGTCCTGGAGGCAGACCCTCTGTGGGGTGCTGCATGGCTCCTTGTTACCTGGCTCTGAGTTTCCCCAGTGAGATCTCTGCAGGATGTGGAAGGACAGAATCTGGGAGTGTGTCTTCCCATGCCCTTCCCTGTCGCTGTGTCATATTTCTGATAGGGCCTGGGACCCTCAACCATGACAGCTTCTGCCCTTTTTCACAGACCCTCTTCTCACGGCTCCAGAAAAATTGTTTCCTCTCCCTGCCGGTCCACAGTTCTAGGGGCGGGCGGTGGTTTCCTGAACATTCTTGTCCCTGGTTCCTCAGTGCCCCAGGTTGATTCTCTTCACTCTGCGTGCACCTCAGTCAATAGTCACTTCAGTGAATTTTTCCTAAAACTCCCATTGGAGGGTGCCTTCTTTGTCCATCTAGGTCTAGAACCTTGACGCCTCCCTTTTCATCGTGGCCCTGACATTCAGCAACTCCTAAAGGTCAGCTTCTCCCCACTCTGCTATCTCTGCTTTGCTTTCTCCTGAGCTGATGCCCATAGCACTGGCAGGAGGAGAGGAAGACACACAGAGAGGGAAGGCTCGCTGAGCTGCGGGGTTTCTGATCCCGACCACAGCAAATCCCTTCCATCTGTTTGGCTGTTCTTGCCTCAGCGACAGTGCCAGAAGCTTAGAGGGGGAAGTGCTTGTGCAAAACCCCCTCCATGGATCCTTTCCTCCTGGGCACCATTCTCCCTCCCACACCAGCCCTCCCAATCCCATTCAGGAGCTCCATCAATATCAATAGATCAAGTTGTCCAAACAAGCCACAGCACCTCCTGGTACCCGCTGAGCTCTGCCTCCCCAGAGCAGCAAAATGTTTGCTCGTCGCCTGGCTGAATGCAACAGATGGTGCTTGATCTGAGCATCGCGGCAGGCCCAGGCAAGGGAGGGAGGGAGGGGGCTGCCTCCTAATTGACATATGAGAGATTGTCAAGTTTAATGAGAATGAATGACTGGGGCCTGTGCAGAGGAGCCCTGGTCCCCAAGTCATGGCAGAGAGGGAGCGGGAGAGAGAGAGGAGAGAAAGAGAAGAGGAGAGGAAAAGGGGGGAGGGAAGAGGAGGAAGAGAACATAAGAGTGGAAAGTAAAACTGTGTACAATAATTAAGGATAGAGGTAGGAAAGGAAGAGGCAAAGAAGAGTGGAGAGAAGAGGAGAGAGAGGGCAGGAAAACTCTGGATAGAGAAACAAAAGGGAGGGATGGAGGGATAGGAAGGGCAGGCGAGGAGACAGAGAAGGCACGAGAAGAGAAGGAAGGAAAGAAGGTGGGTCCTGAGTGCCTTTGCCAGGCATGTGCCTGTTTCCAGACACCGGCAAGCTTCTGCCTGATGCTCCACCCCGCAGAAGGCACCATACGCTGTGTCTACACCGATACTGGGCAGTCCTGAGACCCAACTCTCACCTGCTCTTCTCTTCCCCTCGCAGCCCGGGATGCTTTACCACTAAACCTCGTATATGTTCAGGATCAAGTGCCTGTAGCACTTTAGCATCCACTTTAAGTTTTCTAAACTCACCTAGCAGCTGTAGAAAGAAAAGTCACCATTCTTGAATACCCATCAGCCAGACAAGAAGCTTGGCATTTTCTTGTGTTCTCTCACTGATTCCTCCTCATACACCTGAAAGGTGAGCATCCTTAGCCGCTGTTCAGAAATGAGGAAACTCGGACTCAGGGAAGTAAACCATCGCCGAGGGTCACACAGCTTAGAAATGGCAGAGCTGAGGTTTGGAGCCAGGTTATGGGGACTCTGATGACATGGGCCTACCCACTGTATCACCCAACATATTCTCTCTCTCTCTCTCTCTCTCTCTCTCTCTCTCTCTCTCTCTCTGGGCTGCTGGGTGGGTGGAGATGAGAATCTCAGTCCTGGAGTTTGTCTGTGACCTGGAAAGTGATGTTGACAGCACAGCCCCTTTTAACACCTGGGCCAGGAGCCCCAGGCAACCGGGCTGTGGCTGGAGTGGGGGCCAGTGTAACTGTGCTCAATGCTGACGGTCAAGACTGTCCATCCTGGAGGTGCCAAGCTCAGCTCATGCCCCATTTCCCCAGTTCTGTCTCTTACAGACTCTGCTCAGAGAACCAAGACACAAGTGGGCATTAGTTGGCCATATTGCCCACCTGTGCCTGTGCAAGTAAAAAAGGGTCCCAATGTAAACTCTGCCTCTGTGTACCCTTGAGTCACTCCCTTCTCTTTTACACCCCTTAGTCTCCTCCTCTGTAAATGTCTGCAGGTCACTGGCGGATGAGGGTAATTATGTACGTAAACTGTCTCCCAGAGCTTCAAGAATGCAGTGAGCGCTCCAGAGGCCGTCATTACCCACCTTTCTCTCACCCTTAAGCTTCATACTGGGTCAATCAATCAGTTCATTCATTCATTTTGAAAGTCGCCTTCAGTATAAAATATCCACTTTGGAGATTATTTTAGACAGTATATACTTCCCCTCGTATTCAGATGTGAAAACAGGAGCAGCGGGAGACAAGTCATGATAAAAATAAGCAGTAGCCCATGGTCCCGCATTCAGGTCTCCTATTTCCACTACTCTTCCGCTCTCCCAAGTTCTAGGATAACTTCAGCCTCAGATCTTGTGATGTTTCACGTATGTGTCAACTTGTCTAGGCCATGGCACCCAGACATTTGGTCAGACGTTATTCCAGACATTTGTATGAAGGTATTTTTTAGTTGAGATGGACATTTAAATTAGTAGATTCTGGCTAAGGCAGACTATTCTTCATAATGTCGGTGGACTTCATCCAATTAGCTGAGGGCCCTAACAGATAACAGACCACCCTCCCCCCAAGGAGAAAGGAATTCTGCCAACCGACTACCTTCAGACTCGAGCTGCAACATCAACTCTGCCCCTGGTCTCCAGTGGACCAGCTAACCCTGAACATTTTGCAATTATCAGCCTCCACAATCACATTAATCAATTCCTTAAAGTCAATCAATCAATTTGTCAATAGATAGATATAGAGATGATATAGAGATATATAGAGCTGATCCTTGAATAACACAGTTTGAACTGCATGGGTCCACTTATATAAAGATTTTTTCAATAAATACAGAGTCAAAAACTATGTGTGTATTTTTCTACTGTGCACGAGGTCAGCATCCCTACCCCCACATTGTTCAAGGGTAAATTCTATAGAGAGAGGGGATGCATATAGCCAATCTATACCTATATCTCCTATTGGCTCTGCTTCTCTGAAGAACCCCTAATATAACCTCAACTTGCATCCCTAGGCTTCGGACTGGGCACACTCAGATGCCAGGATTGGAAGTGCAGAACTAAGAGAAGACCGCTCCGGCCTAAAGCACACCTCAGCGGGGAAGACATGATGGAAATGCAAAGAAAGACGAAATTTGGAACCGGTGAGAGCCCAGTCACGGACCCAACATTGCATCTCACACCTCACATTACCACCTCATGAAAAGAAAAAAAAAAATTAAGTAAGAAAGAAAACAGTCAAGTGTTTCTTAGCCAGAAGAGAAGAGTCCCCCAGCAAAAGACATTTAAAACCCATGTACACATTTTTAAAAAATTGCCACCTCTTCCCAATTCTCAGGGATAAAAAGTTGATGGATAGAATTTTCTCACTTTGTAGTTTTTTCTCCCACATTTTTTTCTTAAACCTTTGAGGCCTGGCACAGCTTATCTTCAAGCAAGTGCCTGCAGACAAGAAAAATGGACAAACAGCAACAAATATAAATTGGAAAGCGTAGAAATAGCCTTTTCTTACGTACACCACCCCGGGCCTGCCGGGGAATACAGCGGATGTGCAGGGTGGTCATATTTCTGCCGGAGAGCTGCACTGAGTTCGAATGATGGAATTGAACTTAGTGATATTCTCCTCCGCTCTGTTAAAAACACAGCCCCTTCCCGGTTCTCTGGAGCTGGCTCACTGCCCCTCCGGGGACACCGAGGGCCTCTAAGATTCTGCCTGCTCCACGGCCCTGTCATTCCAAATGTCAATAAACTATAAGCTTTCCACGAGATGGATGCAGTGAGCACCGGACTGCACACTTCAGTTTGCAATGCCTTCTCACCTCTTTCAACAAATGCCGTCCATACAGGTATGGAGCCAGAGAAGCAAAGGAGGTTTGCAAAGGTCTGGCTGGGGCTGAGACCACAGGCCCACAAGTCCAGTTCAAGAAAGAAAGGGGCCAGCAACTAGACAGGATGGGACAGAGACTTCTTGGTCACTTATTACCACCTTGGTGGCAGGGCGCGACTGTGGAAAAGGCGCCGGAACCAGGCACAGTTTGGAATATTAGCCGTGTTTCTTCCCAGCTGTGAGATGTGGGCAAATCGTTGAACCACTCAGAGCCTCAGTTTCTACGAGTGTTAAAATGGGGATTATATCTCCAACCCCATCAAGCTGCTTTTGGATTAAATAAAATGTTAAACTGGTATCACAGTGCCAGGTAGAGACAGGATTTTCAAGATGAGAGTTACTAGTATTATTGCCCAAAAGATCTTAAAGCAGCAGTCAGAGCAAATCCAGATTTTCCACCCAACCGGTGGCCTGCGCATGCCCAGAATCCTATGGGACTCCCAGTCACTAGCCCGATTCCTCTCCTAGACTCATCCCTTCTGTAAATGGACGGGAAGGCCGTGTGTGTGACTCAGCACCCCTTGCCCCTGGAGGGCACCTCCGGGACACATTTGGAATTCTCCATCCAACCCTTGACTGAGCAGTGTATCGGGGGTGGACACGGGGGACACAGTGATGAGCTGAACAGTGCCCCTTCTTGCAAAGGTGACACTGTTTACTGGAAGAAGCAGGTAAAGACAATGAAAATTGACTGTGCTGAACATCCAGATAGAAAGAGACGTGTGACGAGAACACCGAAAGTGAGTCCTCCAGCTCGGCTGAGCCTTAAAGAATTCAGAACCAGGTAAAGAGGGCGATGCAAATAGAAGCATCAGCAGGCGGCAGGGGCGATGACTGTAGAGAAAATGCCACAGAGTTTGGTTCTTCTAGAGCTTACAGTGAGAGACGATTTTATTACCCAGAAAATCCACCTTCGAGTGAGGAAGGAGGGCGGACTTGCCCAGATCCTAGCTCAAAAAGCCAGTTACTTTGAGAGCTCTGCTTTCCACACTCACTGTCGTCTCCTGTCCCTGTTACTGTCATCTCAGACACGCGCAGTGTACAACAAACCTGGGTTTAAACCTCCCTTCTACCACTTACACAGCATGGGCCTGGCTATTGGGTATGTTCCTTTCCTTCTCTAAGCCCCAGTTCCTCATCTGTAAAACCTTAAGCAGAAATCTCCCTCAAGAATTGTGAGTTTCTGTAGGTTTTTGGTTTTTTTTGGCATTTAATTCAATGTAATAATATATGCAAAGTTTTAGCACAGAACCCCCAAACGGATTAAGCACTCAATAAAGTAGAGCCTTTGTTATCATTACTGTTATCCAGCTTAATTGAGATAAGCTTGTAGAGGGGGCCTGCACCAAGGCAGAGCTCAATACAGGCTAAGTTCTCCATTTCCCTAGTGGGTAACTCTTGGCCTTTGATTAACTACTGGACTCTAATTCCCCATTTTCCTCTCATGTATAAATTTCACTATCATCCCCGGCCTCTGTGACAAGCGTGGATTTCATCAGCACTATACGTCAGCCCATCCCCATCATGGCTATGCCTCCTATGTAGCTATAACCTGGGACCTGAAAATGTAGTTCCTGCCCATGGTCCTCCGTATACTCTCACCACCGCTGTGCCATGCTCATCAAGTCTGTGCTTCGACCTCTCAGAGATCAATCACCAGGTCCTGGTTTCAGTTCTATTGTGGCAAACACGTGGGAACACATATATCCATTGCAGACGAAGGTCTAGCTCCATCATTAGGAGCCAGAGCAGTTGTTTTTCTGCCAGCTGGTGGGCAAGGAGAGGAGAGTCCCACCCACACTCTTACCCCTAGTCCTTTCCTCCCCAGACATTTAACCTCCTCTTGGTTTCCTTCTGCCCCCGGAGACTTACCCTGAAACTGGCTGATTTATCTAATCGCAAGGTTCACCTGAACCTACCATTCCAATTTGCCAATATTATCTCATTAGTCACGCAAGCACAATCACGACTGTAGTAATGACATTTACCATTTATGGAATCTTTATAAGGTGACAGGTATTATTTTAAGGTAAGTATAACCATCATGGAATGTAATTCTCATAACTGACTGTAGTCTATAGAACTATTAGCCTCGCTTCTTCACCCCTCCCTGCACCCATACCCTGGGTACAGTCTCCGTCAGTAGAGATGGAGTGTGCTTCATTGACCTTTGACTTGTGCCTGGCTCTATGACCTGTTTGGGCCAATGGGATGTGGGTGGGAATCAGCATGTACCAGTTATGAGCCTGAGCTTCCAGAGGCACCACATATTTTTGCTCACACATGTACACCTGCCACCAGCGCGAGGAGGACCTGTCCCAGCGAGCCTCCTGGCTCGAGGAAGAAGAGCAACTCCTGGGAGAGTCACAGCTCTACAACACAGAGGAGTCACCCGACCTACAGCCCAGGTCACTGACCCCAGCCACCCCGGGGAGGATGAACAAACCCATCTGAGGTGAGCACAACACTCTCTCCCATCCGATCCTCAGATACGTGGCAAGTCAATGTTTATAACTGGATGCCACTGAGATGTTGTAGTTATTTGTTATATAACATTCTGTGGTAAGAACCGACTGATACACAACCTTCCAAAGTAAATATAATTATATCAAGCTTACGAATGGATAACAGGCGCACACCAAGGTTAATTAAATTTTCAAGGGTCATATAGCCTATACATAGCAGAGCTGGACAAATACCTTCAAATACTATTTTGTGGCTTATTTTGGAGTGAGACCAACGAGCACGGCTTCATGAAATGACTTTGGAGTGGGGGAAGGAGCCCTGTCAGCCAGCTTCCCTTTAGACCATATTACTGATAATTATGAGGATGATCCCAGAAATGGCAGCCATCTCTTCACGGGCATAAAGGCTGTTAACACATCCTTTCAGAGCCTTCAGGATTGGCTATGCTTGCTGAATGAATGAACACACATTTTAGAGTCTATATAACTGGGCACTGCATGAGAAATATGAAAAAAAATGTGTTGTGACGTAGGTACCTTACTGACCCATGCTGTGGTGGTGGGGGGCGGGGCGAGGAGGGAGGTGGCTGACCAGAGAGTTGACTATGAACCTGTACAGTTCTCACTGCTTCAACAGGCGGCTTTTCCCACCCATCTTCCTTTACACTAAGGGCAAATCTTCCCACTGCAAAAGGGTGGTTATAAATTTAAACACATGTAAGTCAACTATAGCAAATGGCAGGGACTGGGGAGTAAAATTAATGCAGCTGCATTATACGTATGTCCTATTTCTCAATATTAAGCTCTTAAAAATAGACTAGCTAAATATATAGACAATAATGGATGGTGGCTGAGTTGGCGTTACTATGAGGCTCAGGATTTTCCATTTAATGACTTATAATTTCAATTTCCCATTTCTACATGATGGCTAGAGCAGGCTTGCTTTATTGCTTGAGATTACATGGAACCGCCACACAAAGACAGAAGCAGAAAGCTAGAGAGCAACCTCGGGGGAGGGGATAGCACGGAATCCTGAGTCAGAAACTCAGCAGACCTGGGGGAAGACCAGGTCTCCAGTGGGAGCCTCGCTGCTGTGTGACCTGGGACACCTCACCCAGCCTGTCTGAACCTTGGGAAATAAACACTTCTATGAGGTGCATGTGAAAACATTTGCTAAGCCAGGTCACTATAAAGTCTGCAACATTGCCACTTCACTATTACTAGTAAAGACTGGGGTTCTAAATTCTGCTCTTCACATCCCTAATCAAATAGACAGTGTGCATACAAAGAAAGGAGACAAAACAATGTGGTAAACACACAGTGTCGACTTATCTTATTATGTAGCTAAGGTTCAAGTCCTGGCCCTGCCTGTTAGCATCTGCTCACCCTCGTGTACAAAGATAGAGCCTCAGCTCTTCCTCATTCACTAAGGAAGAGGAGGACAACTATAAGATAGATGTAAGTGAGCACACCAGTGATACCATGAAGCCATACTGCTGACTTGTTGACTTTACTCAATGCCAAGGCCCCACGACCTCATATGCTGCTCACCATGAGCCTGGGAAGTGGGTGATGCTAGTTAGCCCCATATGGGGACAGAGCTTGGCCTGGAGTCCAAGCTTGTCTGACACCTATGATCTCAACCACACTGGAATGATGCAAATAGGAGGAGGAGTCAAAGAAGGACATGGAAGGAACAGAAAAGGGATCAGCCTATGGAATGGTGGGGCCATCCCAAGCACCCATGGGTGGGTACCACGTGGATATGGGGTCACACATGCATCTTAGGAGTTAGTTTTATCCCCTGGCTCGATAATCCTGAATTATCTTCTTCCTTCCTTCCTTAGCCCTGGTTACAACTGCCTCAGCTCAGGTATGGATACCTCTTTTATTCTCTATCCTTTTCCCAAAAAGCAGACAAAAAACTAAGCTACGGCAGTAGAGAGGGCAGGAAATCATGCCTTTAGTGGAGCAGAACAAATTCCTCCTCTGATATTTTTGGTGAAATAATAGAGATCCATCGCAGGGAGCCATTTGTACAGAGAGCCTGCAAGCATGGGCGGGTAGGTCTTGAGGAATACTCTCATTTTGCTAGATGTGCACAGCGAGGTAGCGAAGTGTGAGAAAAGGAGACAGACAGAGGGGCTGTGATAGAACCTGCAAACCAAGCTCGTCTGGCAGCCCTGGGAGGAGGCTCCCGTGCCAGCTGCTGCTCTGATAGGCTGAAACAGCATTCTCTCTCTCTCTCTCTCTCTCTCTCTCTCTCTCTCTCTCTCTCTCTCTCTCTCTCTCTCTCTCTCTCTCTCTCTCTCTCTCTCTCTCTTCTCTCTCTCTCTCTCTCTCTCTCTCTCTCTCTCTCTCTCTCTCTCTCTCTCTCCTCTCTCCTCTCTCCTCTCTCCTCTCTCCTCTCTCCTCTTCTCTCTCTCTCCTCAGAGTGGCCCCCTCTTCTTGCTCACCCTTTGTCTCTTATCTGTCATCTCCTAATTTTCACCTCCAGAATTTGGACACCCCATGCCTAGATTAGACAGGGTGCCCAACTAGATCTTGGGGGACTTTTCTCCAATAATGTAATAAACACACGTTCTGCTTGGGTGTCTTTCCTCCTCTCCTTACTATGATTTCCATTCAGTAATTTGGGCATCAGAGATCTCAATGTGAGTTAACAGTAAGGTGACCACTGAGAAAGTAACATATATTTCCTAGGCTACATTCATAAAAGCATAAAGTCTTAGGACCAAGAAGGGGGCATCTCCACTGTGCACTGCTCAGACCACACCCGGAGGACTGCATTAAGGCCTGAGTGTCATGTTAAGCATCTTATTAGCAAAGTAGGAACAGGTCCAGCTATGAGAAGCTAGCCCGATATGAAGGCTGTAATGATATCATAAGAAACAAGTAAGACACGGTAAGGGAGTAAATATTAACGGCTTCGATCATCTGAATGGCTATAGTACTAGTACAACTTTTAATACTAATGGTTAACATTCTTACTATGTCCCATGCCCCATGGTACATGACTTATATAGGTGATAATTACAAGAGCTAATTTTTTGAGTGCTTAAATTGGGCCAGGCACCTGCTAAAGTGGGTGAAATAGGGAAGAGAATAAGAGGTACAAATTGCCAGTTATAAAAACAGTCACAGGGATGTAAAGAACAGCATAGGAAATGTAGTCGATAATATTATAGTAACTAAATGAAAGCTGTCAGATGGACTAGACTTATCAGGGTGATCACTTGGTAACTTACATAAATGTCTAAACACTATGTTGTACACCTGAAACTAATAGAACACTGGATGTCAACTGTAATTAAAATTTTTTTCTTTAAAAAAATAAAGTGATTTGCCAATATAATTTCATGTAATTCTCAACAATACTGTGAGGCAGACTCTACATTTCTCTCTTACTGGTGGGAAAACTGGCCCTGAGACAGGTAAGGTTCTGCACTAAGACAGGGTTTGCGATCTCAGCATGATTGACATTTGGGACTGGACAATTATTTGTTGTGGGGACTGACCTGTGTATTTTAGGATGTTTGGCAGCATCCTAGGCCTCGGCTAATTAGATGCTAGTGACCAAAAGTGTCTTCAAATATTGCCCAATAGCCCTGGCAGGGTAACAATCAACCCTAGTTGAGAATCACTGAACCAAGGTAACCTAGGGGGTAAATGGAAGGGCTGTCTGGAACCAAATCCATGATCTTAAAATTAATAATTACAATAAAAATAGTAACATTTATTTTATAGGCCCACTATATGACAGAACTTTCTAAACATGGAAAGAGGAGCTTGAGGGGTGGGGGTGGTGGGTAAGTCCTCTGAAATGGGAAGAAATAAGGCAGAGGTGTCACATTGCAAAAATAACACAGAAGAGATTCAAGTATTACATAAAGTCAGGGAAGACCAGCAGTAATTCTAAAAGTCCATTATTCTGTGAATTTAAAACTTGAGGCTCTAATTTTTATTCTAATTGCCTTTCAATAATTATAGAGGAATTTAAAAAAATATTAATTTGAATTGCCTTCTTCTTAGCAGAAACCCAGAGAAATCCACCTTGCTCTTATAAATTCAAGATTAGGAAGATGCCATTCTCAACTCCTTCTTCATCCCTCCAACACACACAGACACAAACCTTCTTGTCCATGCACCTGGGCTCACAAAGAATTGATTAATTATTGAATGTTAGGCAGAAGAAAGCTGAGATAGAACAGCAAGTTATCAGCAGCGGTGCAGCAAATTGTCAAGTCTCCAATGGCATGGAATAAGTTAATGATGCCTGAAAAAGGAAGACATCGACAAGAGAAAGCTCACACCTCCCGCCTGCCTCTTTTCTACAGGCGGTACATCTACATCCTGAACTGTATTTGAACACAGAAAAGGGAAGTGGAGGGAGAACATGAACTCTCTAGCAATTAGAGGCTGGAACAAAAAAAGTCCCATAGATCCAAGTCAGTAGAAAACCCATCATCCAGGTGGCATTTCAGAATCAGGTCTCCAAAAAGCCTGATGATGCAATGAATGGCACTAAGATGAAGTTAAATTAAGGGTGGGATTAAGTTGGGCTGGACAGGCAAAATAATTCTTCAATGAACTGGCAACTCAATCACTAAAATAAACAAGGACAAGAGGAGGATGTGAAGTTCTACTTCCAGAAAGCCGAGTGGAAAGAGGGGTCCACCTGCCTGGTTGACTTAGGCAATCACCTGCAAAGCACAGGGACGGAAGCAGCACATGGATGCTGGCTGTGGTAGACCACGGGAGGAGGAGAGAGCTTTCCTAGGTGGCATATAGAAAGATGCAACGTTTAAACTCATCTTCAGCTCAAAAGATGCCAAGTCATTTCGCATGGCTGCAATTCAGTATTCCGGGAGGTGCAGAGGAGGTGAGAGAGATGTTCTGACTACATCAGGAAGAGATCTGAATACCAAGCCAAGCATATGAACTTTAGTCTGTAAAATAAAGAAGCGTATACATAATTTATTATAAGATATATGTGTATACAGAAAGATTTTGATCAGAAGAGTGACACTGTCAGAGATATAATTAAGAAAGATCAATGTGACTGTCGGGGTGGAAGAGGAATCTGAAGGGGAAGAATGAATAGAGATAATAATGATAAAACGAGCCAAAATGTATTGAGCTACTCAGCATGTGCCAGGAACTGTGCTAAGCACTTTATCTGAATTTTGCAATTTACTACTCACAACAACCCTATGAGGTAAGTACGTCAATAAATTGCTTTTTGTAGAAGATGAATTTAACCTTAGAATTCAAATTGTGTTCAGGGATCCAAACTATTGTTAAAGTTAAGATACTAACCAAGATTCAATTCTGGTAACTATGCATTTTATTCCAAGAGGATGTATAGATCTAGACAAAAGACAATGCAGGTCTTGACTATAGCAATGTCAAAGCAAATAGAACATAATATTATACACACACACACACTCACACACACACACACACACACACACACACACACACACACACACACGTTGATATGGACAGGAATAACTGAATTTAGATCTAAATTGGAGGAGACAGGGAAAAGCAAAGAATGCATTCTAGTTTTCCCCTCAGAAGGGCATATAACAATATGATTTGAGAGTTAACTACACCCCAATATATCCAAAAGTTACCTGAATGTTCCCATATTCAGTAACAAAAGGATGACTTTTCTGTGATGCTTCCTCACCATGATCAACTTGCCTACAAAACTAATCAAAACATTCATTACAGAAAAGAAAAAAGTCACAGCATAAATAATTTTCTTTTTTCTAAATATATTTTTATTGATTTCAGAGAGGAAGGGAGAGAGAGAAAGAGATAGAAACATCAATGATGAGAGGGAATCATTGATTGGCTACCTCCTGCACACCCCTGACTGGGAATTGAGCCAGCAACCTGGAAGTGTGCCTTGACCTGGAATCTTACCATGACCTCCTGTTCCATAGGTCAATGCTCAACCACTAAGCCACACTTTCTGGGCATGCATCAACCTCAGGGCAGAGGTTGTTGGGCAAAATTACGAATAAGACTCTGGGATTTGGGCAAGACAGACAGTCAAGGGCATTCAGCCAGCCAGCCAAAGCGGGCATGACTGCATGAATGACCAGGAGGGCTGGTGGAGGATTGAACTTGGAACTGAAGTAAACAAAACTCATGTAATTATTCCCACTCACCTGTTCAATACGCTTCTGAATATCTCCACAGCTTGTCCTATAAGACCAGTCCTTGAAGTTTCACTGCTCTTCCTGAATATATTGCCTACTCTGACCTTCAATATTTTCCAACTTTAACAAAGTCTAAATCCCTTTCTCCACCCTCAGGCGCCTGGATGTGGCTGACCCTCCCTACCTACCTCATGCTCTCTCCAGTTACAGCCCTCATTCACTTCTAAGCTAATTGTCTCCATCCATGTGTGCCGACCAGCCATTTGTGGGGAATGCCACGGAATGTTAATTTCATTTGGAACTGGGTAATTGCAAAGTGCTTCCATTTTATTTTTTATTCTATAGAATGAATAAGTATTGTATTAACAGTACCATTTCCAATTATAACCACAAGCGCAGGCCTGTCATCCCCTAACTGTGAGTTATTTTTCAAGGAACATTTTTCTGAAGTTTTCTCTTTAAATCCTCTGCCTGGCTCCCTTCCTCACATAATTGTAATTAAGATAATGCAGCATAATTATAAACACATAGTGGAAGCTCAAATGCCAGCATGAACTACGCAACTCTTGCTACACGCTTATTGAAATTTCTCAAGCAGAAAGAAAAAGTGTTGAAGTGATTACTGAGGGACAAGCATGAAGACTGATGAAGGCGGCAGGGAAAAAGTCAGCGCATCCAGAAGACCCAGCAGAGTCCTTGTGTGGGAAGCTGAGCTTGACTGAGTATTTCTAGGAGGAAGTCAAGAAGCATGCTCAAAGCTTTTAGATATTGAGAAAAAATGTATTGAGCATCTACCATATGCCAGATGCTTCATACACATCGCCTGATTTCTGCATGAAAGCAAATTCATGAAGTTTGCTTTTCATTTGTTTACTTTTTTTTGTTTACCATTTTATAGATGAAATAACTGAATATCTAAGAAGTTAAAGAAGTTGTCAAAGTATTGGCCAAAGTAAAGAGCTAGAGCAGTGGTCGGCAAACTCATTAGTCAACAGAGCCAAATATCAACAGTACAATGATTGACATTTCTTTTGAGAGCCAATTTTTTTTAAACTTAAACTTCTTCTAACGCCACTTCTTCAAAATAGACTTGCCCAAGCTGTGGTATTTTGTGGAAGAGCCACACTCAATGGACCAAAGAGCCGCATGTGGCTCGCTAGCTGCAGTTTGCCGACCACGGAGCTAGAGTGAAGCTAAGTTTTATTTAATCCTTGAGTCTACTATTAGCTAGTTACTACCATTAAATACCACTCCAGCCTTTTTTTTTTTTTTCTCATTCAAGACTGTATTCATCTATGTGTCTGTGGGTCAAGTGAGGGTCAGATTGCTCAGACCGGGTTTTGCTTACTGCAAGCTGCAGGTTGGGTTCAGGTCTACCTCACGGGTGTCTCATCCTCTTTGGGCCAGCAGGCTACATGGGGCATCTTCCCACAGAGATGTGAGAAGGCACAAGAAGGAAACTCCACGGTGCAAGCACATTTCGAGCTTTTGCTGTGTCCCACCTGGTAATAAGCCAATGATCAAAGTAAGTCAAGTGGTCAAGCCCTGTATGGATGGGAAAGGAAAGTATGCCTGGCTCACAGTGGCAGATGGAGAGTGAATACTTGCTGAACAATAGTCTAAGGGATTGTACCTATAACTCTTTCAAGTTTCCACTACACCATGACAACCAGAGCACTTCAAGTTCAAGTTCCTGGAGTGTAAGGGGTCAGTCCACGGGAGCTGGCCATGATGACACGGAAGCAGTATTGAGGTGTATGACTGGAGCTTTTCTCACCTGTATAAAATGACAATAACTCAGAACGAACCTTCCTAAGAAGGCTGTTGGAAGGTGACTGAGATGCCTACAACAGAGTTGTAAAACATAAGAGTGCTCATGTTCTAACACCTTGTTCTGCTTTATTTTTCTTCATTAAACACATCACTCTTGACATTATACTATGTATTTATTTATTTGTCCCCCTCAGCCCTTCTAAATGCAAGTTAGATAAATGAAAAGACTTTGTTTATTTTATTAACTACTAGGGGCCCAGTGCCCGAATTTGTGCACCTTGAAAGGAACTGTGGGTGGGAGGCTGTGGTAGGCACAGAGGCGGGTCTCGGCCCATCTTCCACGCACCCGCCTGGCCCCTCCCGCTGTGACCCCCGGTCCCCTGTCTGCCAGTAGCCCCGCTTCCACGGCCGCCACTCCCATGCACGGACTGCGCCAGCCCTGCTCACACCTTAGGAGCAGGGGGAGGTGGAAAAACCCTCAGTAGTGATTGGGGCTGGAAGCCGCTGCTCGCACCCGCTGATGGCACCAAATGATCGGGACTGGAGCTGGGCACCAGCAGCAGGTGCAAGTGGCAGCTCCAGTGCCGGCTGCAGGTGTGAGTGGGCAGGTGCCGGCAGCTGGTGCAAGTGCCAGGCAGGACTGCAGCATGTGGGAGCAAAGAATTTTCAGTAACCACCAGAGGCTCGCCCCAATGACAGTGTCCAGCGCCCCGCCTTGGTCTGGCGCCCCCGCTCACCTGTTCCACCATCCCGCCACGGCCAATGCCTGCCATGTTCCGCACACACCCACTGGTGGTCAGTGCACATCATAGCGACCGGTTGTTTGGTTGTTCTGCAGTTCAGTCTATTTGCATATTAGCCTTTTATTATATAGGATTATATTGACAGCACCTAGAGTACTGACTGGATGTAGTAGGCTAGCAATAAATATTTTTTTAAAAATGAAATGTAAAGTATGTGACCTCCAGTATATAAATACTCTGTGCATGCAACACAAAAAACTCAACCTGCACCAATCCAGGTATTGTCTTGAGCTCTGAAGAAGGGACAACGACTTGGAGAGCTATAATGGAATGAGGATGATGATGATGAAGAATCATGGTGATAATGATCCTCTACGTCTGTAGTTTTTCTTGGGAAAGGTTTCTAATCATAGTTCTTGTAAGAGCAGGCAGAATGAAAACCTCACAACAGGTATAGCACAGGGTTGGGAGTTAAGAGTTGAAGAAAGCTTCACAGAGTAAGGGGCTTTTGAACTAACTCTTAAAGATGATGTAAGATTCATACACAGAGAGACGAGAGAGCAAGATCTCAGAAAGGGCAGGACAAAAGAGGAAATTCCCAAAGGGAGAAAACGGTTCAGGTCACAGTTACAATGACCCCAAAAATTTCCACACTTATTTTAGAATTTTTGGTTTACCTATCCTATTTCAGATTTATTATATAAGTTGATCCTTATAACAAGGATCAACTTATATAATAAAGATATATAGAGAGTTATTTCTATGCTATAGATGAGGAAACTGGCTCAAAGACATTGCATAATTTAACTCTGCCACTCAATAAGAAAAGGCTCAGTTTTTGTATCTGTAAAAATAAGGGTGATTATCATACTGACATAGGACAATGTGAGGATTAAATGAATAAAATATTTAGCACATCATAAGTGCCATGTAAGTGTTAGCTGCCAAACTTATCTGAAGTTCTGAGAAATATTCACTCTAGACGGGTGAACAGACCTCACCAGAGAGAAGCTGGAGAAATGATCAGAGTCTGAGAATGACTGAATGAGCATAGGGAAACAGGGATGCACCCAGCTGCCTAAAGAGACCTCAGTGAAGGGTCATTAGGATAGGGGCTGGTCTCTGAGGAGATCTTGAAAACACCTTCACACAGACAGCGGCTATAACCCAATCAGGCTCACTAATGTAAGCACTACAACATATCCAGATAAAAATTACTTAGAATGGAAGTGGCAGAATTTGACTTGAGTCTATACCTCCCAACTCACGAGCCACCTTCATACCATGATTCAATTGATATGTACAATTTGTGGTTCCAAATAATGCATTTTTCCCCCTCAAACTTGGATTGACCATTAAGTCTTTCTTCCATTGTGTAACTGATTGGTTTGTCTATATACTCTATATTGCCATGGTCTCCTTGCTCATGTAACTTCTCATATTTGCAAGATGCATGGCTGCTACCTTTCCCAATGGAAGTGATTTTCACATCAGCAAAGACTGGGCTTGCATAAAATATTACTACTTCTCCAGTTTTCCTCTAGGGCATGGAGTGCCTGGCGCAGAGCCTGTGATCGGTATATGTCAGATAAATGAAAGAATAAATTGATTCTTTAACAGGGACTCACCATGTTAACTCTGGCTTTCAAAACACTGATCTTTGTAGATTAAGCTAGTATTTTTATTTGTAAACAATTGACTTGTAAATTATTTAATATATAAAGTTCTGTGTGAAAATACATTCCCAACTAAACTCACTTCTATTTGTTTCTAAAATCCATTTTAGAACTCCTTTTAGAAGTATGTGAGGCCTTCAAAACCATCTTTTACAGGTGGCAACACTGAGTCCCAGGGAGTGGGAATGACATGGGAGGCTGGGACAGGACAGGTAGGCGGGCGGACAGGCATCCACCTCTTAGTCAAGGGCGCTTTCTGCTGCACCGAGATGGCTGAAGAGCACTTTGGCCTTGTGTAAACTGATTGGCTTCATGGCTTTACACTCCTGGGCATCACCTGGTCACCTGGTAAGACTATCACTGGGTGTAAATGAAAAGTGAGCAAAAGCCCGGAGCAAGTTTCCACTCTGGCATTAATGAACACACGGCACAATCCCAGCCTAATGTTGCATGAAGTGTGGGGAAAGATCAATAATCATCAAGTCAAAACAGATCTTCAGCCTCCTGGTCTCCCGTGATGGCCAAACTCACCCCTGCTGGGCAGCCAGTGGGCCCTGGGTGTGTTATTCATGGCTGAACATGAGGCTGTTCATAAAACCTCTTTATGAAGCATGGGTCTGAACCGAAGCAGGCAAGGTTCTTCTGAGCACAAGACACAGGGATTTCTGACTTTGCTATAAGGTGTCAGGCTTTGGAAAAAGTGTCGTCCCTCTTGTATGAACTCTGCTGGGAGCTTTTCCCTGTCCCCAGCAGGCATCGGATTCTCAGCAGACATGCAGGATGACAAATGGTGATGGTCAAGGTCGTCTCAGTGCCTTCCCTACATTGGCACTGCACTCAGCACATATTTGGATTCTCTTACTTTCCACAATAATCCTCTAAGTTAAGTTACTTCTTATTAGGGCTCTTTCACAGACGAAGAAACTGCAGCTCAGGAAGTTTAATTAACTCCCCCTAGCTCACAGAGCTAGCTGAGGGTAGAGGACGTGTTGGAACACACAGTCTGACTTCAGAGCCCACGCCACATCCACTAAGCTTCATAACTCCCACTGTTAGCGTAGGTAGCTAGATATTAATAAAGGAAAGGAGCAAAGGGAATCAGAAATAAGAAGTCTAATAAACTGGGAAGCTAAATCAAATATTAGGCCTGCTTCACTAGGAAGCTCCAGCTTCACATACTCCCTAGGGAACCACCTGTCTGTCCCCCCAAAAGACTACTTGGGGGAAGGATAGAAAAATAAATGGGAAATTCCTGTGCTGAGTGAATGCCCAGTAGAAGCCAAGATGGTACAGGTGGAGGTGCTTCTATTATATGCATATGTGTAATCGAGCCACGATGGCAATCATAAAGGCCTGTCTGTCTAGCCTGAGAAAAGATCGGATAGGATAAGGGACAGAGAACCCCGGAAGATCTAGGAAATTGATTGGTTAGGGGGAGGACCCAATGCTGAACCCAGGACAGTCCTTTGTGTTTGTTGCTTTAATAAACCTCACAACTGCACCAAAACCTCCCCCATGTGAGTCTCCTAAAATGCTATTCTTGTCAAAAGGCTACTATTTCCACCGGCAACCCCATTGCCCATGTGGTGGCCATGCAATAGCTTGCAGAGGTCAGGAACTCCTCCTCAAATACCCACATGCTACCCTGCCCCTTCCACCTCTCGCCTGCCATTCACATATGCACTCGGGTAGAGGATGTGTGTCATTTCCTGAACACTTACCACATGCCCTGTGTCATTTAAATACATTAGCTTCAACACTTTATTTCAACCTCTGCAAAGTAGGCATTGCTGCCACTGCCTCCCAGAGAAGCAAATGGAGAGTCAGGCACATGGAAAAACTTAGCCTTGCCAGCAAGAAGCAAGGGTGAACTGCCGCGGGGGAGGCCTGGGATCCCTTCCAAGGGCCCCAGGACAACTCTAGCTGTCCTGGCTGAAAGAGAGTCCCTCACCGGGCAGCCGCCAGTCCTCTGTCCCTGCTCCTCTCCTGGAACGTGGGACTACATAGCACGAAAGTTCAAAAGTTACTCATGCTGATGAACTGCTTATGCCAAAGGACTGAAGACTGAGGTGGTTCCTGAGAGCAAGGGCCATGGAGTTCACTGAGGATTGATGATTCTTGTGTGTGCCCTGAAAGGGAATTAAACCCATCAGGACGATGCTCTAACCAACTGAGCTACCCAGCCAGGGCACAAATGGCATCATGTGATTCGCCAGTTTAAGCACCTGTAATGGTTTCCCACTGCCCTTCAGACAAAGTGAAAAGCTTGCACATGGCTGGCGAGGAAAGCCCTTGATAACCGGGCCCATAACTTGCCACCATCCATTCCTCTGTGATCTGCACCCGGCCAAACCTAACTTCTTACCACCTCCCATCTCCCCCTAGTGAAGTGCTACTTGTCCTTTAGATCTACAACCAGGTCTCTTCTACTCAGAAACACCTCTGCTGGACTCCCTATTAAATGGCCCATAGCACCAACTAATTCTCCTCTCGGTGTATATGCTTATTGTTAAATATCTTCTTTTTCACAGCTTACAAAATCCCCTAGAATCAAAGATGGAAGTCCATGGCTAAGAGTTCAGTACCAGGCACATATGATGTTTGACACCTTCTTTCTCTCTGCTTCAGTTTTCCTGAAGGCCAAATGATGTGGAAACATCCATTCTTGTTGTTACATTGGGTTGTTGGGAAAGAAAAGGACACAGATGACAAATAGAGAAAAATACCATCAGCTGGACCCTGAAACGCCCAAAATTGCATAAATGCAGTGTAATCTGTACCTATTTCTTTACATCTATCTATCTATCTATCTATCTATCTATCTACTAGTATATTGTGTTGTTCATAATAAATTCTTTTTCTGAAAATATCTTTCCTTAATTGCTAAATTCTTGTAAGTTTAAGGAGAAATGAAATCTGTGGAGTTCTGAGTCATCCACCATTAAATCATTAAAACATGATTTAGCAATTACATTTTAATGTCTGGGAGGTTTGGGAATGATTTAAGTAGATTCCCTAAAACTACTGTATATTTTTTTCTTCCTTCACTTTAACTACCTTTCAAATACAATGTCGTGTTAAGCAAAGGAGCAATGCTCAACATCAAATGATAGTGAATGCTGAAAAGAATGCAGAGGCATGAACTCATCAACCAAGAAGTGACTTTCTGGGAGTCTGACAAGTTGGCTGCAAATATGAGTGTCTCTCCTCAAACCTGAGTGTGGTGGACAAAACAGACTGTAAGCCAGAATTTCAAAAGCCCAAATCATTCATTCAGCAAATATTAGACACCTATGATACAGTAGGCTCTGAACAAGGAATACATTGACCTTCTTCTTACAGGACTTACATACCAGGAAGAGAGAGAGACATCAACTCAAGCCATCAGGAATGACCTGCACTGCCCAGGGGACTCCGTGAGCAGGTAACGGGAATCTGATGTGATCTGAGAGATCAGCACACTTTCTCTTGAGGAAAGAATATCTGTGCTGGCATTTGACTCTGAAACAATGTTTTTTAGTCATGAGAGTGGTAAGACTTGTCTGGAGACATTATCAGGACAAAGGACCACAGGCAGTGGTGAGTGTGACAGGGTCACCCACAGTGACTACCAACCAAGGCATCTCCAACACTCCATTTCCTCACCTCTAAAATAGGGGTGACAATTCTTTTGCCTCTTTTGCGAAGTTGCCAGAAGGAGCTAAGAGGATTGTGGGAGGGGCCAATAAGATGGTGGGAGGGGCCACAATGATAGTGGGAGGAGCTCTGAAGATGACAGAAAAGCTAAGGGGATGATGGAGGAGCTACGGAAATGATGAGTATGCAAATACCTCACAACCTGAAAATACTACACACATTAAATTAACAGGAATAGAAGTTGCTTTATCATTATCTTTATTTCCATAATTAAATGGACAGTGTAATGGCTTATGCACACAGTCAATGAAGGGGGACCTGATGAAGTATAGGGGTCCTTAACTTTTGGGAACAATTCTAACATGGTGGGAGCTCAGCATCCTTGAGAATTTAAAGAAAGAGACCTTTCCTTAGAAAATGCTCAGTACAAGACAATGATCTGCAATCCCCGCTGGTCGTCATCCATGGACCTCAGGTGGAAGTCCAGGGGTAGAAGAAAGCATTTGGTGGCTATCACAGCAGGACCTTTCCAACTTGTCAGATTAAAGCCCATCATGAAGTATGCACCTTCTACTGCTGCCCGAGACAGCAATTTTCAACCTTTTTCATCTCCGGGCACACATAGACTAATTACTAAAATTCTAAGGCACACCAAAAAATAGATTATATTTTTGGCCGATCTGACAAAAAAATAGGTATAATTTTGATTCATTCACACTGGATGGCTATTGTTGTGTTGGCTGCTGTCATTTTTTAATTTGCTAGTCTAAGGGAAAAGAAGTCAGTGCCCCTGACAAATAGGCAGGTATTGCCTGTTTTAAATAAAATTCCTGTGGCACACCGAGTGAAAATTGCTGGCCCAAGAGAACAAAAGTTGCATGAAGCAACAACTAATATGATATACTACTGTGTTTTCTATTTTCTCCGACTTTATTGTTCTCTGCCTTATTTCATCGCAGTTTGTTTCTTCGTGTTTTCAAATGCTATGACTCAATAAATGGAACCTGACTGGCAGTCTGACAAACACTGGTTAAAAAATGACAAGTATACTTTTGAGTTCTGCTTCTGTCCATTCATTGTTGGTGTGATCTCTGACACAACACATCCTCTGAGTCTCCATTTCCTGAACTGTGAAATGGGGATAATAATGTCTACACTTCAAGAGTTGAGAGCGTTTAAGGTAATAGCATGGGGAATTACTACACAGATTTCCTGGCACAGAATAGGTGTTCAATAAACATAGTGATTATAAGCAGAGGCTGTTAATGGGGGAATTAGAGCAAAGCTAAATCCCTCTCACCCAAGGGTGGAAAAAAAAGAAGAAGAAAATCACATTCGCTGTCTTCCCAGGGGGTCTTTCTGTCTTCCCAGTGTAACTATTTGCTGCTGGGAGGGGAGCCGGGTCCAAATGCCTCTTTGCTGTGACAGGCTTTATAAATAAGTGAACGGCTTCATGAAACATTTATGGTTGTGTGTGAGTCAAAAACATAACAAAAGGCACATGGGCTTCGGGTTTATTTATAGTGACTCTCTGTTTTCCCTCTCCGCCACAATTTCACAGTTTAGCTTTCATTTGCTTACGATTGTTCTTGGAGACACTTGACTTGCAAGCAGAAGGTATTAATTATTAAAACACAGACCAGAAAAAAAAGAGCCCACGCTGCTCCCCCAAACAATGACAGGCTGAGGCGGCAGACGGGAGGTGCCAGAGAGAAGGGCTTAGCATCGCTAGCAAGCGCTTTCCCGCGGAGCCGACCTGAGGCAAGACTCATGTTAACAGTCTGTGGGTGCAGGCTGACACGCGGGGGGCTGCACCAGCCATGGCCAGGGTGAAGATGTCAAAGATGAACTGGACTAGTTCCAACTCACCTCCCAGTGAAGGGCGGGACCTCCCAGCCAAGGAGGGAGGAGGCATAAAAGCACCACATACAAGAGAAGGGACTGTGCCTCTGCATAAACTGAGCTGGGAATGCAGAACAGAGGGAATCCCTCTGAGGAGCAGCTGCCCTGGGGAGACAGCAACTTTGATATCAGCCCATTTTAAGGTCCAATCCTGGTTCCGTGTCCTGGGGCATGGCACAGCCATCCCATTGGTGACACAGGGATGGTAATACCTCCCTGGCAAAGGTCAACGCTCTGATTAGACACAAAAATTCATGTGACTTGTTAGCCATACTGAAAGCATTTATTACAGAGAAAATATTTAATAGTAATAACAGGGGTACCTATTTAACACACAGTGGGAGCTAAAAAAAAAATAGTACTTCCGTCTTCCTTCCCTTTACTTGAGAATATCAATTTGATTCCAAATCTTACCCACCTCCTGTTCGCTCCAAATGCAATATGCTCATATATCGCCGATATCCGCCCTTCCTCAGTCAATGTACCCCCCTCACCTGACACAGCTTCCATGTGGTTCAGAATTTGTTAATTAATTCATTGATTCAGCATCTGATATCACCAATATTGATTGGGCATTTGCTATGGGACAACACTGGGTACGTACTTGGGATTCAAAGAAGAGAGATAAAACCCCCGACCTTCCTGAACCTTCTCATGGGGGAAAGAGGGTGATAAACACATCAATAGGTAGAATACAGGCTATGTTGGATGGTGCTGACACTAAAGAGAAGGTAAGGCCAGCCAGAGGAATTGCTGAGAAAGGGGGATGCTATTTAAAACCAGGAGGCCTGGGAGGCTTATGGGGAAAGCAGCATCTGTGCAGAGACCTGAGGACTCACTAAGCAGCCAGGTGGGTATCTGAAGGGAAGAAAATCCCAGTAGATGGAACATCAGGGGAACATGCCCTGAGTTGGGGGCTGGCTTGCCCCCCAGACCATCCCTCACTTTGCCCTTCGGATGGGGAGAGGGAAAAGAGTAAGCTGATTCTGCAAAATCACTCTGCTTTTCCCACACACGAATATGTGTCCCGTGCCCACACTGGGTTCCACAAATACATGTAGAAAGAGACAGACTTCCGGCTGTGCTCCTGGTTCCACAGGAGGAGGGAGTGTGGTTCTGGGCGTGGCTCAAAGGGGTTGGTGACTGCACTGTCCCTCCCACCACACCATTCGCAGGCCCTGGGTACCACGGGGACTTGAAGTGTTTTTAAATAGTCTTAATATACGAGGAATAAAAGGGTAATGATTTTCAACAGCTTCCTAAATTTTTTCAGCCTATTTGGTTACCTACCAACATCTACAGAAACATGATACATAATGGTAGGATTTTAGGATTCTTCCCTTTAACAGAACAACAACAAAAATGACATGTTGCATCATCATTTTTATTCAATACTGAATAAAAGTCCAGGCCTATAAGAGCAATAGGACAAGAGAAAGCAAATACAAGATACACAGATTTGCAAAATAACTGTTAATGGTAAATTATGTGATGTTTTTCACATGGAAATTAAGAAAAATCTAGAGGCAGAAAGTAATAAATAATGAATCCCATTTTTTGGATTCAAGACCAATGAAAAACTAGTATTCTTACACACAAGAAAACAATTAAGAAATATATAATAAAATGGAAAGATATAATTTGTAATAGTAACAGAAGTGGTGATACACCTAGAAACTAGATATAATAAAAGTGGTGTGGTTTAGTTGGGTGTTGTCCCAAGCATTGAGAGGTCGCTAGTTCGATTCCTAGTCAGGGCACATGCCCAGGTTGCTAGCTCGATCCCCAATAGGGCTTGTACAGGAGGCAGTGTAGGATGATGTTTCTCTCCCTCAACAATGTTTCACTCTCTCTCTCCCTCCCACTTTCTTTCTCTCTAAAAAAAAAATCAATAAAAACATATTTTTTAAAAAAGAAAAGAAAGGGTGTGTGTGATCTGTGTACAGAGAAAATTTTAAACCTGTATTCAAAGACATAAAAGAAAGCCTACATAAAGAAATATATTATTTCATGAATGGGAAGTCTGACATTTGTGACTTTTGCAAAGTAATCTGTAAATTCAAAGCAATCCCAATCCCAATCACAGCAGGGCTTTCCCCCAAATCGGAGAAGTGTATTTTAAAATTCACATGGAAGGGTAAAGAGAAAAAGAGTAACTAAGACACTTAAGCCAGAACAATGAAGGGGTACTGACCTATCTGATAGCAAAACTATAATAATTAAAAGCAGCGTGTTACTGGAACAGGGCTCAATAAACAGACCCATAAAAACGAAGAGAGAGCTGAGAATCCGACCTCCGCATATACAGTTTCATAAATCAGTGAGTACAGATGCACGTTTAGAGAGCAGACAGAACAACGAGCTGTCCTCGGGAAAACAATCAAGCCAATTAGATCTCTAAATCCTCCCATATACAAACAAGTCCACTGCTAAAGACCTAAGTGGGACAAGCAAAATCTTCAGAATTTAGAACATAGAGGAGCATCATTAAGACATTAGGATAGTGAGAGCTTTCTTCCATAAATTACAAGAAGTATGAAGTAGAAGTGGAAAAATAATGGTGTGGCACTAAAACGAAAATCTTCAGAATGAGAAAATGATTCTCTTAACGAAATAAAATGTAAGTCATACATTGGAAGGAGATACTTTCAAAAGGCAAGGGGCTACTTATTTTTAAAATGTGATTATCACTAAGAAAAAGAAAAACGACCCATTAGAAAAAATGTGCAATGGGTATAATCAGGAGGTTGACAGAGGAAGAAAACATACGGCAAGAAAAGATGTTTAACCTCATTAGTAAACTCTGACATGCAAATCAAACCAGCATCGCAGTTATCGTTTTACACCCCACAGATGGGCGAAACGCAAGTCATCTGATAATAAGTATTGTTGAGAAATTTGGAAAATGGTAGTTTACACATGCTGGTGGGAGTGTGAGAAGATACTACATTTAAAAGCACCGAGGGCAGTCCGAGTTAGGAGCGTGGGTACTACATATGAAGTAAAAGTATAAACATTCAAACAGGAGAGAAACGCCACATTTAGGGTACTGAGGCATGGAGTTGATGGTGGAGATGATTTTAGCTGTGTAATTCGTAAATAGATATTTGATGTGGACAACAAAGTATTTATATCTGTTCTAATTTGGTAAGAATATGTGTATATTATTACATGTATTATGTGATTAAAGTAACTTGTAATTTAAAATAAGATAAAGTTTAGGGGCATTTTTAAAAGGATGCAATTCAAGAGACAGAATAAGCAATACAAGGTTATCAAGATGAAGCCAAGGGGAAGGGCATTCCTCAAAATGAACACTTAGAAAGCTCAGGACACTTCCTAGAATTTCAGCCTCAAATTAGGCTCCGGGTGTCCCAGCAGACAGCACAAAAGGGGGTGGGGGGGCTGGTGATTGAGATCCAGATTCCCGTTAAACTACCTGTCAACACAGCCCCCTTGGTTCTGATTCCTGGGGCTGCTGTTCATACCTCCTGCCCTGTGCAAGCAGGGAACAATATCCTTCCACTAGACCCTCTCAGAAGTTAGACGAACTGCAACAGAGACTAATGATAAAAACAGGACTTACATAGGCATGCCAGGGCTCTACACAGGTTTATGCTTTATAACGTATTTAATACTCACAACTAGCTTTATTTTATTATCCCACTGCAGGTATAAGGACATTGAGGAAAAGGGGGTGAAGAGCTTACCTGCACCCTGCAGCTATGAAGTGGAAAGACCTGGAACAGAACTTGGACAATGTGACTCTCCACTGTCCTGCAGTCATGTCACCAGAGCAATCTAAGCCCGTTCCAGAAAGCCGTTTCCCGATCTCAGAGTAAGGGGGTCGGGTGTGTGGCAACTGCATTTTTGGAACAGCGAAACCAGTGCTCATTACTCTTGCTTGCATCTAGGAACTAGGGATTCTATGGCCAAGCAATGGAAGACACCCCAAGTTATGCAAAGAATTTTAGGGAAAAACTCAAACATGATCCCTCCCCCACCCCCATGAAAACCCCTATTCTGGAGAGGAGTGAACAAACTGCATAGGCTCAGGGACTGAACCGTGGATATCAAGGCTCACCCCTGGGTAGCCTTACTTTGAGAGGCGTGTGAATGGAATTCAGAGTGCACACGTACCGGTTGTGTTTATAGTAGTGGTTATGGTTATTGTATATGCACCAACTTCCTAACCGTTCTCCCAGCTCCGGGCTTGTCCCCCACATCCCCTGTGTTCCCCGGAGCAGGGGGAGGAACATCCGTCGGAACTTGCGGCTCCCTAGCCTGACACCCTCCAAGGGCTGCAAGTCACCCCTGGAACAGAACCCAGCTCTTCACCACCACCAGTGTAACCTGGGACCATGTTGGGTCTCCAACTTCATCGCCTATAATTCTCTCCTCTTCTCACGCCGCTCCATCCCCACTGTCTCCCTGGTTGTTGGAACCCATCTCCAAGCCTTGGGAGTTGCACTCTGCTGGGCGGGACTCTTGGCAATAGCAGGGCTACATCACATCCCACTCTTTGCCCCACAACCATCTCCACTTATCCCCACCCTGCACTGACATTTCTGTGAATGGCTTGCTGTGATTATGTCTGTCTTGCCCTCCACCACCTCCTTAGAAGGTAAGCTCTCTGAGGACAGCAACTTGTCTATTTTGATCATGGCTCTACCCCCACCATCTGAAATATGCCTGGCACACAGTAGGTGCTCAGTGATGATCGGTGAACAGAAGGAAAGAAGGGAGAGGGAGAAATTAGTTGGTTTTTACAATCGTGATTTCTGGACACTGTTTTAGACCCATCTGTGTGCCCAACCTTGATGGCATTATGGGGTACACTGGCTTTACCCCCAGAACTTAAAGGATAAGAAAAGACGTGTGTCTAATACTAGGGGACGTCATAGACAGAACATCGTGGCAGCAATTTCCTTAGCACCCGTCACGAACGGCTCAGGGGCAGGCAGAGAAGTGACAACACAAGGCTGGAAGGCAAGAAACAGAAAGGAAAAGGTTCTGGGGTCCAGCCGGCAGGGCAAGGGGGCTCCTCCGGGGACACCCGGCCCGGCACCAGACCCTTTGCTTTCCCATCTAATCTACAAGGCCCCAGAGAGGAAGCAGGCCAGGGAATCAAAGCACCAAGCACAGCAAACAGCATCTGCGGCGTGAGAGGGCAGGGCCCCGCTGGGCCTTGCCAACCGTGTGGGCCTTAATTGAGTGATTAGACACACGCCGCTGCAGCCAGGATGCTCCTGGGCCGGGCGCCCACGGACGGGGCTGGCTGGGGGAGGATGACACGGAGGGTGGGGCCTGGGCTGCCTCCAGCTCTCACAGCCCCTTCCCCCTTCTCCTTCTTCCTTTATTCTTTTGTAAACATGACAGACAAGACAGGTACTCCCCCACAAGGGTGGCGACAGATAACTGGCATGTGCACAACCCTCTACAGTCTACATTCCACACCATTAGCTCATATCTTTTAGTTACTCAACCCATTTGTGTTGAGGGCGTACTACAGGCCAGGCACATTCTAAGTGCTGGGGACAGAGTGGGTGGGAACAGATCTCAAACTCCATCTTCCTTGCGGCTTGTTTGTACTTTAGAAGGGGTCACACTGTACATGTATATACTTACATGTGTGTGCATGTATGTGTGTGCATGTGAAAGCTGTATACAGTTGATTCTTGAATAATGTGGGGGTTCAGGCTAACTCGCTGTGCAGTTGAAAATCCATACATAGCCTTAGCCGGTTTGGCTCAGTGGATAGAGTCAGCCTGCGGACTGAAGGGTCTCGGGTTCCATTCTGGTCAAGGGCACATGCCCAGGTTGCAGGCTGGATCCCCAGTAGGGGGCATGCAGGAGGCAGCCAATCAATGCTTCTCTCGAATCATTGAGGTTTCTATCTCTCCCTCTCCCTTCCTCTCTGAAATCGATAAAAATATATTATATTTTTTTAAAAAAGAAAGTCCATACATAGCTTTGATGACTCAAACACTTAACTACTAATAGCCTACTGGTGACCAGAAGCCTGACAGATAACATAGTTGATTAACACATATTTTGTGTACTATATGTATTATACACTGTATTCTTACGATTAACTAAGCTAGAGAAAAGAGTCTGAAGAAAACCGTATTTACAGGAAGAAAAAACCTGTCAATAAAGAAACCCATTCAGTTCACACCATCTTGTTCAAGGGTCAACTGTGTATTTTACAGATAAAATAACACACACATGTTAAGTATGAAATTCTACGTGTATGTACAATGAGCTGGAGAAGAGATAAGGGAGCCAGCATATTACCATTTCCATCTCCCACAGGAAGGGACAGAGTCGCCAAGAGCTAAAATGGGCCACACAGCAAAATAGGAGACCCTGCGTTTGTAATGATAGGAAAGAGATGAGGGATGTTGTCCTTGCTCCTAAAAGGAAGTCTCACCTTCCTCTTCTCAGATGCCTCCCCTCTTGCACCTCCCCCTTACCCCATCTCTCCCCTTCGCCTCAATAAATCCAGGTGCAACAGGACATCAGGGATGCCCCGCCCCCACACGCAGCATCCCAGGCTGGCTGGGCCAGGGCAGGGGCAGGGCCTGTCTTATTCTCTCTTAGGTCCCCAGCCCGGGGTTCCCTTCCGGCCTCCCTGTAGAACGTCCTTCATTCACAGATGTGTTGAAAATCAGCGTTTAGGGACTTATCTTACTCCCTCCGCCGCCATCTCCTTACCCCAGACTCACCCTTCCTCTCTACCCTCCTCCTTAGGATCTAGGATCTAGGATGCAGGAGGTAAATGCTCCCCGGCGATCACTGGGTTTCCTTTGACAGATGGCACAATGAGGACCAGAGTAGGGTCACATCAAATGGCACGTCTGTAGACGAGCTTGAATAAAACGCAGGAGGTCCGTCCCCAGACATACGGTGGCGTCTGCTGCTCCTCACCTCTCACTAGATCACAGCGGTGGTCTCCCAGTGCGCTCCCTGCCCGTACTCTGACCTACACGCATGCTGCCACCCTGATAATCTTGCTGGGAAGAAAGATAGCTGGATGTGGCCCTCCCTACCTCAAAGTTTTCAGTAGCTGCCCAGTGGCACGGATAAAGCCCAAGGTCCCTGTCTTTCTCTTCCTTCTGCTGTTCCTCTGCCTGTCCCCTTGCTTCAGCCGTGCTGGGCTTCTTGAAGTCCCCAGAATATGTCCGTCTGCCATACATGCCTCAGGGCCTCTGCACATCCCCTCCCCCTGCCACTGGGGTTAATTGATGAATTTCTTACCTTCAATATTCAGCTCACGTCACCCCTGCGGGAAGCCTTTCCGGCATCCTCGGCACATTGAAATGTTGTTGTTTTTTCCTGTGTGCTCCTAGAAAACCTGTTCATACCCATATTCCAGCACCTGCCCAGCAGTAATTTATGGACACTCACTATGCAGCAAGCAGTGTTCTAAACACCTTACAAGGAATGTCCCACTTACTCTCTACAGCATTTTAAAAATTGATTTGAGAGAGAGAGGAAAGGGAGTGAGATAGAGAGATTGAAACACTGATGACAGAGAATAATCCATCAGCTGCTCCTACACGCCCCTTACTGGGGATCGAGCCCGTAACCAGGCATGTGCCCTGACCAGGATTTGAACCAGGGACCTCTTGGTTCATGGGTCAATACTCAACCACTGAGGCACACCAGCTGGGCTCCACAGCAATGTTTAATCCGGGTATGCTCATATACCTGCTGCAGAGATGGGGGCACTGAGGCCCAGAAAGGCTCACTAACTTGCCCCAGGTCACAGAGCTGGTAAATGTCAGAGCTAAGACTGTACCCTCTCAAATATTATGTCACCTGCTGTGATTACCGTTTACCAAAATCTCTCTCACACGCCATGAACTTGCCAAAGACATTAGTCCTCCCCCAAGCCCCAGGCCTTGACACGGAGACCTGGGTCTCTGCATGGAGTGTGCAGCCTAGAGACGGCCAGTAAGTGATGAGACACTCTCTCTTGCTTTCCGGTTTTCACAGCATGCTCGATAGCAGGATGGTGTGGTGGCTAAAACCCCAGGCTCTGGCGTGAGACCAACACAGGGACACGGGTCCCGGTCCTAGCTCCTGAGTCCCCCTTTCACTGGTCTGTAAAATGGGGCGTGTGGTGACACTACATAAAACAGCCATGAGGATGAAATACAGAAATGCATCAACAGGGCATAGCATAGCACCTGGAACTCCACAGATAGCAGGGGGTCCGCTAAGTATTGGTCACGGTGGCCGTTATCACTCATCGCTCAGGGTTTTCCTTCTCTTGCCAGTTCTCGCTCTCCCTCCCTGTGGCTCACCTTAATCAAGAGGCATGCCCGCTCAGCAAGTCTCGCCTGGGGTCTGTGAAGGCCCGGAGGGGCACAGGGCTGCTCTGGCCCACTGAGCCCAGCGCCCTCTTCCCACCCCACACGGCCACCTCCCAGCTGTGAAATAGAGTCCCTGCTCCACTGGGCCCGGAGCCGTCAAGGGCCTGCCAATTTCACAGTTCACGAGACTGCTGCTCCCCCCTGATTAATGGGGTGCCAGCAGCCATGGGCCGGGCCGTGACACCGCTCACATGGGGCTCTCCCCATCAGCACCCCCGCCGTCATGCTTCCTCGGGAGGAGAGAGCAGGCCAGCCTCATGCATATTTATGAGGGGGAGATGATTTGGTACTGCATGCCTTCCAAAAAGTAAATAAGTAAATAAGGTTTCACCCAAGTCTATGCATTTCCCTCCATGAACTCCTCATGTCGGCATGCCTCAGGGAAAACACACACACACACACACACACACACAGACATATGAAAAAAAAACCCCACTTCATACCCCTGATCTAAGCAGCGCGCTCTCGTGCCAAGGATGAACCAGGCACACAGGAGACATGAAACCCTGGAGCGTGGATGGGGGCATTCTGAAGTTAATCCAGCTCCACCCTGTACCCCAGGGGAACTGGAACAACGAAGGTCCAACTCAACTGGGCCCATGAGGCTGCCCCACCGCCTCCCGAGTCCCTATCCTCCATCTCCATCCTCCATCTCCATCGCCTCTCTGCTCAGACACTCTCTTCCCTGTGAAAGCAAACCAGAGTCCGCTCCCCAGGTATTCTCCCTGTGGGGCTGGACGAAACCCTTTCATCTCAGGGAGACCCCACCCTTCATTCCAGATGCATCACCTCCAAAAGCCACTTCAGCGTGCTGTGCCTTAGTTTCCCCATCTACGTACAATAGGGTGCTCTGGTACCGTCCCCTCCCACCCCAGACTCTGACACTGCAATGAAACCTGTTTCATAGATGAGGAATCCGAGATTTTAAAAGATGAGTTCTCTTACCCAAGATCAAGGTGCTATGTGGGTACAGGACCCATACCCACGTCTGCCCCATCCCAAACCCATCATCCTATAGCTGGCCAGCTCCCAGAATGCCCTGCTCTCATGGTTTTGCTTTGCTTCCTGGACTAGTATCCCTTTAAACCTTTCTGTAAGTTAACAGCTGCTTAAGCCCCACCCTCCCTGACATGCACTGGTGGGGTGCTGGGTACTGAAAGGAATCCAGTGGCGAGGGCTGCTGTAAACTGAAGAACCATTTAGGAAAATAATCTGTCACTCCCTGATTTATCTCTTTGCTAAACTGAGCTGTTCACCCACCAGGCTCTTCTGAAGCCAGGCACACCAGTCCTGCTCAGAGAAGGCGGGCTCCCCATGGCTCTGGACAGGATGTGATGCTTTGAGGGAGTGTGGTACCCACAGACGCCTACCTTAGTGAACAGTAGCTGCCTTGGCACCCAGAGGGCGCCGTGCTGAGTGCTCTGAGGCTGCACCATCCAGGCTAAGAGGATGGCACCAGAGCCCCAGATCTGAGCAGCGGAAGACGGTCCCAGAGGGGCGTGTGGAGGATGGCGCGGCCTGCAGTGAGGACTGGCCCATTGGGCATCCAGGATTGAATAGGACAGATTTCCTCACGGAGTGTCGGAACAGGAAATACAAGGAGATAGTCCGAGACAGGAGCAGTGGCCGTGAGGCAGCAGAAGCCAGGTCAGGAGACAGAGAGGTCACTCCTGACTGGGGCAGGAGGGGAGAGGAGACACCGATGCATGAACTTAGCAGAGCTACATGCTAACAACGGCTCTCTTCGCCGCACCCCGGACTGTTCTATGATCAGCCCCAGCCCCGGTGTTCTAACAGGAAAGGCCACTGGGTATTGGTGAGGAGTGAGCATTTCAAGGTCATGAAGCCCTAAGTACAAATCCTGGCCTTAACACAGAGCATGTGCCGGGTCCTGGGCAAGCTACTTGAGTTCTCACGATACAGTTTCCTCCTTTGAAAAGGAAAATAAAATGGTCTATATGAGAGCCCCCCTCTCCATCCCCTCCATCGCCTCATGCACAGAGATAACTAGTATTAATTTGCCCTACAACCTCAGATAAACCCTTTCCCCTCTCTGGGCCTCTATTTGTTGAGTACAGTGAGCATTGCAGACAAGATAACAATAAGAGCTTTACGTTATTAAGTCAAAGCACTGCACTAAATATGTCACATAATCTCCTTCGATTCTCGAAAGAATCCTGCAAAATGCATTTTAGAGATGAAGAGACTGCGGCTCAGAGAGGTCAGTGACTTGCTCCAGTTTTCACACTTTGTAAATCGCAGAAGCGAGACTTGACCCTGGAGTGTCTGATTTGAGATCTGGGCTTCTTCTCTACTTTGCTCTGCCGCCCAGGTTCGCAGAGGTCCCCTGGTCTCGGATCTGCTGCCTCTCTCTGGCTGGAGAAACAAAACTCAAGAAGGTGGAAAGAAGAGAGGATGCTTTCCTCTGCCACCAACCTGGGCACCCCTTTTCCTGGCGCCAATGGGGAGTGGGCAGGCATGCGTTCTGGAAGGTCCTAGAGACCCTAATGTCCGCCCATCTTGATACACAAGAGGAGGTGAAGTTATTGCTCCTAGGGGCTTCTCTGTTCCCTCAACTCCTCCGAGGTAAGTGACGTTCAAGAGCCCACAGGGACCAGGGAGGACTCAGGTTAGGGCAGTGTGTCAGGTGGGGTCTGTGATGAAATGCAGACGGCAGCCCTCCCAAAGGAGGTGCGACCCTCAGGCCCTGCCAAGTGCTGAGAGTTTCCAGATCCTCCGGCAATCAAGTGAGACAAATGTGGATTGGGATGTGAAGTTTCCCGGTTTATAAACATTGACAACTTTATTGGAAAATATAAAATGCGCTCTTAATGAAAGCAAAACACACAGCCGGGGGCTGAATTCTACCTGCCAGATTCCAGAGTGCAGCCTCTATTCTCCGATTTCCCCAGTCTTGTCCCTTCTGAATGTCAACTCCAGGCCTAACCCGCTCCTTCTCATTTGGCCCTATTTATTACCACCTTAAAAAAAATACTTCCCTGTTTTCCAATGGTTTCTCACCTCACTCGCAGAAAAGCCAATGTCCTTACCTATCAGGCCCTATGTGACCTTCTTTTCAATGATTCTGTGACCCAGTTTATCCCACTGCTTTCTTCCTCAGACTGCCTCTTCCTATTTCTTAAAGGTGCCCAGCACACCAATGCCCCAGGGCCTTTGCACTTGCTATTCCCTCTGCCAGGAAAGCTCTTTCCTCAAATAGCAAAATGGCTAATTGTTTCATTTACTATAGACTGGTCCACAAACATCACCTCATCTGTGAGGCCTTTCCTGCGGGTCCTAATTTCATCCCTTCTTTTATCCCCCCCCCCCTTGCAGGTCTCATGATTTAATATTATACCTATATAACTCTATACAACCTTATAGATTATACTAGAGGCCCGGTGCACGAAATTTGTGCACGGGGGGGGGGGGGGGGTGAAGGGTGTCCCTCAGCCCAGCCTGCACCCTCTCCAATCTGGGACCCCTCGAGGGATGTTTGACTGCCCGTTTATAGGGATCGGGCTATGGGGTGTGGCCAGCCTGGGTGAGGGGCTGAGGGCTGTTTTCAGGCTGGCCATACCCCCTTCAGGCCAGCCTGGGTGAGGGGTTGATGGCTGTTTGCAAGCTGGCCACACTCCCAGATGACCCAAGCTCCCAGCCCCTCCTTTTTTTCTTTCATTTTTTTGTTTTATTTTTGTTTTCAGCACCTGCATTAGCAGAGGCCAGAGCCAGCTGGAAGCAGGTATCTGGGATTTATTTATCTTCAATAATTGAAACTTTGTAGCCTTGAGCGGAGGCCAGGGCCAGCCAGGGCGGGTGGGAAGCTTGGCTTCCTCCATCACCAGGGGCAACCCAAGCCTCCTGTTTGCTCCAGCTCTGTGGCCACTGCCATCTTTGTTGAGTTAATTTGCATACTTGCTCCTGATTGGCTGGTGGGTGTAGCGGAGTGATGGTCAATTTGCATGTTTCTCTTTTATTAGTGTAGATATATATATATATATATATATATATATATATATATATATATTTCTCATAATATATATCTATAAAATATTTATATTTTATAAACTTTTTTCTTGTTCATTTGTTTATGGTCTTTTCACACCGGCAAGTAAACTCAACAGAAATAGACTTGTAAATATTTTATTCACTGCTTTATCCTCGGTGCCCTAAATAGTGTCTGACACTTGATTAAAGCTTATTAAATTAATGGATAAAAATAAGTGAAAAATAGTTCCTTATTTAACAAACATATATCCAGAATTCCCATCACAGGGATGTTGAGCTAAACATATATCAAGAATTTAGAAACATTCAGACCATTTGACCCAATAATTCCACCCCTGGGAATAGAGCCCGAGGATATAATGCAGAATGACAAAAAAACAAAAAAAAACCACAACAACAAAACACACACACACACACACACACACACACACACACACACACACACACGTTTTAGCCCAAAAGTGTTTGTGGCTGATAACAACAAAATAGCAGGGGAAAAAAAAGGAAGAATGGGAGGAGCAACTGAAATATACACCAATAAATAGACCACAAGGAGGTTAAGAATGACAAACATGTTGAAATACTTTCACTTTCAATATGTAAAAGAAGACAAAAAAGTGGTAAAAAGTTACTGTGGCTATTTGATGAGGTATTCTGAAAGATACAAACGTATACTTAATATTTTAAGATGTCTACAATGAGCATACACTGTTATAATGGAGAAGGATTAGGAAAAACCAGGGCCAGCCATGTGTGGGTCAGGATGGAGACGGCTGCTTCCCGAGATGGATGGGGACATGGGGGCCCGCGACAGGCAGGTCCCTGTGGGAGGCATGAGCTGAGCTGCCAGGACTCTGGGTGCCAGTCAGGCCCCACGGGGTGGTTTCCAGCCACTGCGAGGGAGGCTGGGACGGAGGTCCAGGTCCCTGACTGCTGGGAAATTGCTCCGGCTCTGCCCAATCAGGGAGCAGCCTCGCCAGCCCCACATCAAACCTCCTTCACCCTCACCTATCACTGTGTGGAGGCCGCCTTGCCTGGCTCAGTCTAATCAAGTCAGATGCCCCGGGGGTCGCTGGAGATAGAGAGGAAGGGGCTCTGTGGGCGCAGTGAGAGGGGAGATAAGGAGAGGATCCTGAGAGGAGAGGGGAGAGCACATGTTCAGACACTGTCCCTTTGCTTTGCTATCGGCAATTAATGCTGGGAAGTGACAGCTTTGGTGACATTCCTGCTTGTGATCCCGTGACAGATCTCTGTCTGTATCTTATTTTAGAGAGTGTGCCGCTGGCTCAGAGGCTGGCTGGCTGGCAAGCCTAGCTCCTGTCTGTGGAAGCTCTGCCACACCCCCATTCCCCCCCACTCCCCCCACCCCCACCACCTTACCCCCTGCAGCCCTGCCCACTTCACCAAGTACCAGAGCCCCTGTCCAAGGCCCAGAAATCAAGGCCAAAAAGCTTTGCTACAAGTTAGGGTCTGGTTTTCCACTAGGTGATATGGTTAATTGGGGTGGAAATGAACCTCCTACTATTCCATCAGTGACCAGCTGGAGTTAAAAAGAAAAAAACAAAACAAACTTCTCAAGTCTGAATACTTCCCAGGCTGGCTAGTTTAAAGAAGCCTACTTTTTCAACCTTTGTTTCCCAAGAAGTACAAAGAAGAAAATGGAGTAGAAACAAATTAAGTTCCAGCTTTATAACCTAAGACTTAGAAGGCGTTACTTGGACGGTGTGAAATCTCTTAACCCTGTTACAGCATGCTGGACAAATGGCTCTCCAGTCTTGTTTGAATACTTCCAAGACAATGGGTTTATGCTCTTTAAAATTAAGAGGGGGAGGGCAATGTAGATGGAACCTGTTGTTTGCCAAACGATATTCAGGCTGCTGCAGGGATAAGTACAACATAGCAAATGACAGCCAGTCGTGGACCGCACTCTGGAAATGAGGGTTTAAGTTGAGGCTCACCACCCCACTCGCTCTGTGTCGTGTGGTGAGCGATTTGATTTCTCTGAGCCCAAGTTAAGACTCTTTGTCTCTCAAACAGGTTCAGCAGCATACGGAGATTATCAAATACTGTTTATGAAACCATTCTATACATGCTAAAGGACGATATAAATAAAATAAAGAGGCTATTGCTGTTTTATAGCCCTCTAAACTGTGAGACCCTAGGAGAAAACGATTGCCCATCTTGCTTTGTATCTTCTGCATTCAACACAGCGCCTTGCACACAGTAGGTGCTCAGTAAACACCTGGCAAATTAGCGAGTGAATAGTGGATACAGGGCTGAGTCATGAGGGTGAGGTATACCCAAAGAGAAGATGCAGGGACTAAAATGTCAGCCCATCTCCATAGGAACAGCAGATGCAGGGGCAGAGCAGAGAGAAGACACCAAACAGCCTCTGGGATGTTGCCCAACACAGACTTCAAAGAGTGCTTTGAACAAGAAGAGGGACTAGGACATCAGGGCACTTCGGTGTAAGAAAGCCATGCACAAACGAATCTTCTTTTCATCCTGGACAGCCGGCCTTTCAAAATCCCAAAGTGAGAGAGCCTTCCATGGAATCCCGAGTGTGAAAGAGTTTAAAGCAGTCTGGCGAAGGTGATCTGTGCACCTGCCTTCCTCTTGTCCCCAGGCACTCCGGCGGCTCCCGCAAGGCTCTGTCCAAACAGGACCTGTTGTGACAGTGGAGTTTCCCGGGCTTGTTGAGAACCTCCATCCAGGCCTCCAGGACAGGTGGGAACAGGGAGGTGCTGAGCTGGAGCTTGAGGGATGGGGGGTGTTTTCCCAAGCAGAGGGCAGAGGGAAAGACCTTTGGGTTGTGGTGAGCAGGTAGGGGGGAGAAGAAAAGAAGGAAAGAAGATAGAGGACACACAGAGGGTCCTTTGTGGGGGCAGGGTGACCCCTTTCCACAGAAAGTATGACGATAATGGGGCCAGTGGGCAGAGGGTGGGGTGAAAGGCACCCATGGGTGGGCCACAGGGAGGGTGTGGTGAGACACAGTGCTGCCCTGTGCACCCTGCCTGTCTCAGGCACCACTGCAGCTCCCCCATCTGCCCCTTACCTTCTGTCCCTCGGACTGCAACACCCTCAGGTCTCTGGGCAAGGGGCACCTGCAGGACGCACCCCAGACCCAATGACCCAGGACCTGTCCCCCTGCGGCTCTCCCAGCAGAGTACTGTCTCTCTGAGGCCCGAAAGGTCTTTGAAATTCAGGTTACGACCCACTCATAAACTGTGCAATCAATTCAGTGGCTGCCACCGGCATTTAAAAGATGACATCAAAAGAACAGAAAATGTCAGAGCATGTCACGTGCAACAAGGGTGAGTTTTCTTCTGCAAAACCCACCTAGAGACGTGCACACACATTCACGTGCATGTATGTGTGACCGCTGCGCAAAATACACTTCTCACGGGGGTTGCTGTTCAACATTTTTGATAAAAAAGACTTAGCCTGCTAGCATCTCAGTGCATGCCTTACCTCCCCCGATCAAATAAATGGGCAGGGTTAATGCAGGCTTTCCTCAGAACATGCTGGGGGTTGGGAGTCCAGCAAAGCTGGGTTCACATTATGGCTCCATTGCTTTTAAGTTGTATTGAGATGATTTTGAAATTTTGATAATTTCTTGTTTATGAGATGGATGGGAAGATTCAGCTGATCATTGATGTGAAAATACTAAATGAAGTTTGCACGGCTCAGAAAAGGGTACACAGTCCATGCAGAGGTTCCCACCCTACGGAGAGGCTCTATGGTAAGGATGTACCCCTCCATCCATTTATCCATTCCTCCACCTACTAACCCAACACATACTTCTACACCTGTGTGTGCCTGTCATTGTATTAGACACAGAACACACTCACCAGACCCGGTACACAATCACATGCACTCTGAGTCTAGTAAGAGGATTCAAATACTGAATAAATAAATGCAAACAATAAGGAACTACTACAGAAACAAACAGGAGAGTGGCTAGAAGACAGAAGAGGAGAATTCATAGAGAAAAGATTTTATCTGATGAGGTAGAATTTGAGCTAAGACCAAAATAATGAGGAGTCAGCCAGGACAGATGGGGGAAGGACAGAGAATTGTTGGAGAAAAGATAACCATGGCGTATGCAAAGGGCCTGTGGAGGAAGAACCTCCTCGTGTTTAAAAACAAAACAAAAAAGACAGAAGGCCATTTGGCTGGAGCACGGAGAGTGAGGGTCAAGAGCAGTGAGAATTCTGGGAAAACTTTAGGCATGAGACTTCTGTAACCTGGCGGGTCCTAACAGTGGCCGCTGTGTGTAGGAGGGAGGAGAAGGAAACACACACACGTGAGCAAGAAGGTGTGTGAGGATGCGGTGTGTGGGGACATCAGGAAGACGGGTGTGGCTTGAAGAGGTTCTGTGGGGAGGGGGAAGGTGAGGAGGCTGCAAACGTAGGCTGGAGCCTCTGTGTGAAGACGCCTGGGTACCCAGACAAGGCACCGAATGGAGCGTTGACTGAGAAGAGCCCTTGGATTTGAGGAGGCGCTGTACAAGGATGACATCTGCTTGGCATTCCCAAGGGGCTGCGAGAGGGCGCGTTAACAGGCAGCTCCTCGGCTCTCTGTCACCCTAGAGTGCTTTCCTGACACCAAACATGAGTTCCCCGAACCCTTGGGGACCACTGAAACTCTCCAAAAAACTGGGACCTCCCAGTTGCAAAGTCCCTTCTGCCAACCGAGCTCAGCATCACTGTGGAGCAGCTTCCTGCCTGGGAGAACAGATGTTAATTACCTACTTTTCTTCCCAGATTTGTGGGAAGCTCGTGGTTGCCACACTTGAGCTATTCCTGGGACTGAAGAGCTTGGTGCCTTCCCAAGCATCACGAGATTCCCTGTGGTGCAGGCTGTTCGCATCCCAGCTCTGCCCCTGGCCTTGAGGCTTCTGTGCCAGAGTTTACCCTGGCCCTGCCACTTTCCAGCTGTGTGACCTCAGACACGCCTCTTCAGCCTTCCTTGCTTCAGCCTCCTGTTCTGCAGAGGGGAGGCGATATTAGTACATAACTCGTAGGGTAACTGGGAGGTGTAAGTGGCATAATTCCTGGGAAGTCCCCAGAACAGCGGTTATCGCTAAGCAGAGGTCAGCTGTCCTCATTCGCAGCAGCAACAGCACTGGTTTCCCAGCCAACTTTCCATCCACCTGCCCCTCAGGGTTAATTACAAATGGCTCAACGAGACCAAGTATAGGACAGCATTCCGGTTGTTACAGGGACTCAATAAACACCCCTTCCTCCCCGTCCTCTCAACCAAGGTCCTGTTCACCCTGAGACGTGCTGGTCGGTGATCCTGAGCGACACTAATGTTTAGGCGACTGGCCCCATGTCAAAGGGACGGTGACCCCTCCCTCCTTCTCTGTCACTCGGGGGCTCTGCTGGTATACGAGGCCACACTTCTTTCCTTCTTCCACCCTAGGTCCTGAACACAAGTAGGAGAAAAAGGCAAGTCTTTATCCTGCACCACCCTCCCCCGAAAAATAATCCTAGCTTGGGGTGACTATGAGACTTTTCACAAAGAGAAGAATGTGGGCCTATGTTAATAAGAAGAAAAAAAAAGAGAGAGAGAAAACTGCACATGTAAAATAAAATGGTGCCAAGTAAATAGATAAAGGCTAGGAAGGTCCATGGTAATAAACACCTAGCCAATGTGATGTGATAGTAGCTGTTTGTGCAGACCGGTGTGCTGCCCTGGAGAGTGTAAGACCAATTTTTTAAATGAATACATGTGACAGTACTTAGCAAAACTGCAAAATGTGTAATTTGTCCTCGCAAACGTATAATGTGCACCCTTTGATGCAGAGATTATGTTTTTAGGCATTTTTTCTTACAGAAATATTATTATACTTTACAAGATACGTGTGTGTGTGTGTGTGTGTGTGCGCGCGTGTGTGTGTATGTGTGTATTGGTACAGGATGTTTATCAAAAAACTGAGATAATGATCACTAAACAGGAGGTAGTAAAGTAAATGCTGGTGACTTTTGTCATATTCTTGACTCCTATACAGCTTTCAACGAGAGTAAGATGGGCGTGCCGGGCCGACATGGAAAGATGCTTTTCTTACATTGTTTGGTAAGTGATCAAACTGCTTTTGAATGGTGTATGTGGCTGAGATGGCCCCATCAGTGTATATCTGCATACTTTGGAAAATGCTAGAATAACCTAAGTCAAACTATTTTACAGAATTACCCTTTGGATCCTGTCCGTGGGATAGGATAGAGACAAAGTAGGACTTTTAGTTATTGCTTTACACCATCAGACTTTTCTTCTTTCATGTCTTTTTCTTTTCTTTCTCTCACTTCTCTCCCCTTCTTTCCTCCCTACCTCCATTCCTCCTTCCCTCCTTCCCTCCCATGCTCCCTCACTCCCTCTTTCCCTCCCTCCCTCTCTTTCTCCTTCCCTCCCTTCCGTTTATTACAAAGAGCATGCATTTCTTTCACAATCATAAAACAAAATTAAGGAAACCTAATATCCATTCAGCAGTCCCCTACCCTATCCCTTGATAAAGTGACAAATTTGTTATTTTAATTGCCTTGCAATTCCATGTATAATATTGTGGGAAGGGAAACAACCATTTAAAGCCGGATAAGAAAAACGGGAATTAAAAGGTATCAGGTTTCTGTCATGTACTAAACACAGTGCTGAGCACTCACACCCTGACATGATCCAATTCTCACTTCTGAGGTGACATCAGGAGTGATGGACACATACCTGAGAACGTCTAGAGCACAGACATTGACTAGCAGGATGGGGTGCCAGCCCTGACACGGGAGCAGTGTTCTAAGGCCACCCCATCCCTGCTCAGTGGGCAGTTCAGGAGGGCCCTTGGGGAGGGGCTGGGACTGGCAGGCAGCAGGAGGGCATTGTGGGGGCAGGGGTTATTTTCCAGGGCTGTGAGCTATTTACCAACAGGCACAGAAGAACTTCAATATTTAACGAAGGTACCACCCCACAGGTGTGTATCACCCGAATGTCAAACCTGCCTAGCATCCGGGAACCCAAGCAGTTGTCGCTTGGTAATGAAACTTTCTCCTCCCACTCTCCAGAAAGCAGGAAGACAGAGCTCGAGTGTGATGGAGCAGTTTGAATGTACAAGCGGAATTAGTCCGGGCAAGGTAATGTCCAAGGCTCTGGGTTACTCAAGGGCCACCTGGGGCAACACAAGCAAATGTGGTCTGAGCTGCTGCTACTAGATTTGCAATCGTCCCTCTCCTGTCCAGGCAAGGAGGACCAGGTGCACAGGAATGCAGGGACCATGATGCTGCACGAACAGCCACCAGCAGCCACGTCCCAGTGGTTAGGGTGACCAGAGTCCAACCAGGCGTCAGGGAAAGTGTGCCCTCTACTTCCATCTCGCCTACTCCCTTCCTGTCCTGCCCTGATGGTGGCTGGGACTCAGTATTGCATGAAGTGCTTTGCTTTATTTCAGGTTGTACTTTATTGTAAAGCCTACCCAGAGGAACATTTGAAGAACTAATTTTGCTCAGATGAAAACAGGTGAGAGGAGGGCATGGATTGCAGGGTGGCTGAGAGTTTTGCCAGAGGCTTTGAGGCCGTGAACTGAAGAGCCTGGTTCCAGTCAAATCCTTTCACCTCTACTCCCCCCACCTCCACTGGGAGGACCGGGCCTTACTCCTCAGCACCCACTACTCACTCTCTTTGGATCTCTCTTTTGTGCTTCTCAACACTAGAGCTAAGATTTCAGAAAATAAGGGCCTGGCTTTGTTACTGTCTGAACAGAGTTCTTCTCGAAAGAAAATACGAGGGAAAGAGCATGGGAAGAAGAGATCAAGAGCAGCCTCCCTTTCCGCTCAGCAGCTTGTCTTGTGTACCCCCTGGATCCAGCACGATTCTGTCCCCTGTGCTGTCTCCGTCATGTAGACAGCACCCCTCCCCACCACCACACACACACACACACACACACACACACACACACACACACGCACCATGAGAGCAACTCAGAGAGGGTTTGCAGGCAGCTAACATGCACAGCAGCAGGAATCACAAGACTTTGTGTTCTCTTTAAGGTGCATGGGACCTGGACAGCCCCACCTCCCAGTGAAATGGGCCGTCCATCCCCATGACGCTAGATGGGCAGGACAGGTGTCTACAGCAAAGGTTCTGGTGGGTAGCCAAGGCTTGCTGCCAGGGACCTGGGCTCTGACCACGGCTCTGCCACGACCTCGCTGTGTGACAGAGACCCGGGGCCACGTGGGCCTCAGCATTAGCTTTCTCACCCCCATCCCCATTTTTCTCCCAGGAAGACACGGTGAGGTTAAGGACAGAGGCTCTGCCTCCCTCACCTCCACTGCAGTGCCTATCCTAGTGCCCGGCACAGTGGCACGACTGTGAAGATCGATGGGATGAGCAGCAATAACAGAAACGTGTGCTGCCCACTGACCACTCACCAAACCCTTCAGGTGTGTCTTCTCCCTTAAGTGTCCTCACCATCCTCACCACCCTGAAAGGTACAGTGTCCCGCCTCTTTAATGGGAGAGGCCCATGCAACTTGTCCATGGTCACAGAGCTGGTCAAGCTCAATGGAAGACTTCCTCTGTATCATTCTACCTCCTGAGGGCAGACTCTTCATGGCACTGTGTATGAGCTTCCAGTTTGGGGAAGGGAGGGAGGGAGGGAGGGAGGAAGAAAAGGAGGTCCAACAAGATAATTGTCAGTGACCTGCCTCCACGAACCCCTTCCCCACTTTGAAGAGGTTTGCTGCTCTCCATTTGGGGCTTGGTAGAGGCCTATAAGTGGGGGGGGGGGTGGGGGGGAGCTTATAAAAGATGCATCTGAGAGGCAAGATCTTAGGAGCAGAGGAGAAGAAGGTAGAGTTCAGAGCTGCAGGGCTGGGCCAAGCAGTGAGGGTTCCTCTCAGCCCACGAAGTTGAGTTGGCCAGTGTCAGAAATGGGAAGTCCTGGCCTAACCTCCCACCCATTATCACCAGCATCCCAAAGATGATGTGGAGAAAGGGCAGGGCGGTGCCTCAATAGCATTTACCTAAAGACAAATAGCATTTACCTAAAGAAAAATAGCCAAATTCCGTCTATAAACCAGCTGGAGCCATAGACACTTAATAAATACAAGTGGAAAGACATCTTGGGTGTATGTCCACATCACGAATTGTCCACCAGCAGACCACATGAAGGTGTGTTTGAAACAGCATAGGTGAAAAAGAGCGAGAGGTTTCCAAACATTCCAGGGTGAGCCAGGACGAACTGTAAGATAGAAACGTGAGCTCCAGCCACATCAACAGAAGCAGGAGAGCTAGCGGGAGGGAGGCGGAAGTCCCGCTTTGCTCAGCCCGGGAGCATTCCCACCTCGCAAAAGAGAAGTGTCGGTTCTGGTGTTACCCCCAGGAAATCCAAAATTAGAATCTGCATCTAGAGGACACTGTCGAAAATGATAATGTGTCTGAAAACCACATCACGTGAGAGGAGCTGAGGACACTGGGATTGTGTATTGAGGTTGATTTCCAGAAGTTACAGGAAGCCTTTTTTTGTTTTTTTCCATTGTCAAATTTCCCAAGTGATGCCTCAGAGAGGGAAGAAAAGATTTATTCTCTTTGTGGACGTGGAGGCCAGGAACACACATTTCAACTCATGATAAGAAAACACTTTCTAATTATAGAGTCTGGAAATGAGATGAGCTTTCTCCTAAGTAGTGAGAAGGCCATCAGGGGAAGTAACCAAGAGATACCTGAGAGATGTTGGACTACATACCTTCTGATGCTCCTCAAAACTCCAATTCCAATAACACTGACACCCCACCCCCTTTCACTGTGGAAGAACCAGAGAAGACAAACTCTGATAACCCAACAGAGGTTGGCCATCTATCGGAAATGGCTTAGCCCAGAAGACAATGCCAGTGCCCCCAACCACCCAGCTCCCAGGCCTCTTCCCAGCTCCCCAAAATGCCCCCTGGAAGGTGGGATGCAACAAGGAGGACTCACCTTTCTTCTCAAAGTCCCCCTTCTCTTCCCCCGACCGGCCCAGGCTGTCCAGGGTGTGGGTCACCTGGCTGCCAAACTCGTCCTCGCGGGAGACGTGATTGGCCCGCCGGGGAGGGTCCTCCTCCTCTTCATAGTCATAGTCATCCAGGATGGGGGTCTCCCGGATGGGCACGCCGATGACGGAGTTGTGGGCCTGCAGCCGGGAGGCGCGGAAGCTTTCTCGGGCCTGGGGGCCCAGCAGCACCGACGGGATGTAGTGGATCTCGTGCGTGGCTTCCGTGCTGGCGCTCTTCTGGGGGATGCGGCGACGCTTCTGCCAGCGCCGCTGGGCATACAGCGCCACCGTGAACACCAGCAGCAGCAGCAGCAGAGCGATGAGGCCACCCTGCAGCAGGAGGGAAGAAGGACAGCAAATGGGCCGCTGTTCTTTGGGTTAGAGAACCAGAGGGCATTTTCTTGTCCACCGCACACAGCCCAAACACCCGGGTTTGGCTCATAAAGCCTCAGGAAGCAGCAGCCATGGCTCTGAAGCCAGAGAGATGCTCTTTCCCAACCTGGCTTTCTCACCAACAAGCTGTGTGACCTTGGGCAAATGACTTGGCTTCTCTGAGCCTTGCCTTTTGCATGTCTAAGGATGAGTAAGAATCCCTGCCCTTCCTTCTTCATAAGGTGGCCACAAGGAGCAAATGGGATGGATGATGGACGTGCCAGAGCCATGCAGACTGCTAAATGCTGGTTACAGGCCGGGCTGCGGCTTCACACAAGGAGTGCCTGAACCCTGGCACTGCCTCCTTCCAGCTGCCTGGCCCCAGGACATTTGCTTACACTCTCAGTCTTGCTTTCTCTTTTCTAGGCTGAGTCCACTAAGGGCTCAAGAGATAATCTGTCTTCTACCCTGCTGTAAGATGATGATTAAGTCAAGTAAAACTTCTGCATAGTTTCCACTTCCTTCATTATCAGAAATACTATCTTTTAATGCTTGATCCCAACAAGGGACCTGGGACAAAGTAGATGCTTCCTAAGTATTTGTGGAATGCATGAAAAGAATGTATCTTTCTAGGGGTCCTTTAATCAAAGTTTAAGGCAAACTAAAGTGTTTTTTATTTTTTTAATACAACCCAAGAGTAAGTATTGGATTGAATCTGTACACCGCACATTAAAGTGGAATATGGTAAAGGGTTTATATCATAGCATATCCTACATGATTCATGAGATTCGTGAAACACCCTGCTCTGTGAGCTCCCTTGAAGGCAGGGGTATTTGCAAAGCATGTCTGTATTTCCCACAGCACCTATCCAGGGCTTGAGGTGGAAGGCATGCATCCTCCTGGCCTCCCCCTCATTCACCAGATACATCTCCCAGGAAGGGGGTGGGCCCTCTCAGTTACCTGCTTTTTCTCTGTTACACATTGTCCTCTATGTCTGGGAGCCTAGAGGCCGCCTGGCTGAGTCCCTGCTGTGTGACCCCCACAGTTAGGAAGGACGACCCTCTGTTGTATACAGGAGGGAGATGAATAAATCAAGACTCAGAAACTCCGATGGTGAGTAGCCGAGTGAGATCTGAGTCTCGGTCTCATTTCTTTGTGTTTGTTTGGTTTGGTTTTGCTTTCTAGCTCTAAAGCCAACATTCCTTCACCCACGTCCCTGTGGCTGATTGCTCATCCTTACCTGTGATCTCACTGAAGGCAAGGATGATGTGTGATAACCACCTGTATAACCCCTAACAGAGGTGACAGATGCTCACCCTGGATACACTGTGTTGGGGTGGGGGGAAGGGACGGCTGCTGAGAATACCTGCTCAGGCCAAGGAGAGTACTCAGTAAAATGGCTCTGCTGTCCTGCTGACAGCATCGGGAAACTATTGTGTTATTCTTGCAAGGCCCTCAGCTCTCTAAGCTGGAATTCATCACCTCCACAGCGGGTGCGGGGTGACGGGTAAGCAAGCCAACAGGTGGCCAGGTGGCAGATGTGGCTAATAGCCCGGCCTTGACTATGGCCATGAGCTACTGCAGGATCCCCAGGACGGTTTCTCTAGATGTCAGAACTTAAAAACAGATACTAAACCAGACAGAGCTATAAGTATGTGTTTCTATGTATACGTGCAGGTGTGTGTGTGTGTGTGTGTGTGTGTGTGTGTGTGTGTGTGTGTGTAACCTGCCAAGAAAACAAAATGTGTGTATAGTTTATCACTTCTGAGTCCTAATAAACAAGAACAGGTCCTTCTCCCTCCACAGAACATATTGTTCCTGTGTCCATAAATCATGTGCGACATGGTGTTACATCAAAGACAAGAAAGGAAGGAGACACGGGGGAGTGAGGGGGAGTGAGAAGGAAAGGTAACAGGAAAGGAGACTGGAGAGAAAGGAGGCAGGAAGAACACTAACCCTTGTTAAAAACATAGCAGGCCTTCTCCTTACTGTTAAGTTATTTTATCTTAAAGATTTAAAGACAATCACATGTACTAGGGTTTATAGCTTCTATTGTATAAATACAATGTGAAAAAGGTGGTTCCCAGAGGTTAAGGAACTTGCTGGAAGTCACACAGGATTTGATCCTAGTTCCAACTGGTGCAAAAAGGCCAGGATGTGGTAATGCAGGGATTTGAACCCAGCTCTTCCCTGCATAGTCATGGGCTATTTCACACCACTGTGGTTCACAAACACCGAAGTGGAGGGGGGGTGCGCGGGGCGGGAGGGGGGGGAGGGGGACATGGGAAAGACAATAAGGGTGCATGAAAAGAGAGGGGATCCTGAGAAGGGAAAAGAAGAAGATTATTTTCAAATCCGGGATTCTATGGGCACATCTTGAGGCTGGCTATTCATGGAAGCTTTTAATTTGGGTTCACTGATGCCTTTAGGGACATCCTGACTGAGTCTGCCCTCTATCTTCTCACCTTTGGGGGTTTTACTTGCTCTCAGGGTCAGGCCCGGCCTGGTCGAAGTCCTTCACCCCAGCCCCTTCTTCATACCCCTATTATGGGTATGGACCCTGGGGTCAGATCTCAGGACCAGCACTGACCCAGGAAAGATGAGGCCTAATCAAACAGTCCACCGGCAACTATGGCCCCTCTCTGACCCACTGCATCCCCAAACCCTCCCTTGTCAGCCTTGCAATCCTCGATCACTTTCAAGTTTACTCACTGTGATCTCAGATTTCCCAGCTTCCCCTATGGAACTGGACTTGACAATAGCACACAATTAAGGGTGAAGGCAGGGGGTCAGAGAGACTTCTTTGGAATGTTGTGCTGCCACATATACGCTGGGCGATCTTGGACAATGGCCTGAATCTCTCTGAATCACAATATTCTCATCCATAAAACTGGGTCAAAAATGTCCTCACAGAGGGAGATTAGAAGTGAGCTCTCCCTAACCGGTTTGGCTCAGTGGAAAGAGCGTCGGCCTGCGGACTGAAAGGTCCCAGGTTCGATTCCGGTCAAGGGCATGTACCTTGGTTGTGGGCACATCCCCAGTGGGAGGTGTGCAGGAGGCAGCTTATCGATGTTTCTCTCTCATCGATGTTTCTGACTCTCTATCCCTCTCCCTTCCTCTCTGTAGAAAATCAATAAAATATATTAAAAAAAAAAAAGAAGTGAACTCATGGACATGGAGCGCCTGGCACATGGTACATGGGCTTCTCATCCATGCCACCCACAGGGCTGATGTACAAACCATCTGAGCACTGCTTTGACGACCCTGACAAACTGAGGGTGCTGTGCAAATGCAGAAGAGCTGCAGAGAACCCCTGGCCACCTCTGTCTGGGCGGGGCATCTTATCCAAAGGAAGGAGAGGGGTAACTCAGGCCCACAAAGGAACTGCGATCTGTTTCCACCTGGACCGGTCCAGGCTACTGCCCTGCTCTGTTCTGCATGGGCCTCCTTCACCAGGGACGTCAAACAGGAGCAGGAGCTGTCGCTAGAGACATGGGCAGGGCCAGGGCCCAGCCACCAGGTCCACACGCCAGAGGCAAACCCAGGCCCTGGCGGAGGAGAAAACTCTGCGGGCAAGCAGGGAGTGGAGGTAGAGGAGGAGGAGAGGATGTAGGGAGAGGGCTGGGCGTTTTTAGAAAGAAAGTGCGGAAGAGGACAAGGCTCCAGGGGTGGCCTGCGGAGGCCCTGCTGGCCTCAGAGACGACCCACTGCCAAATTCTATCTGGACCGGGTAGGAGAGGTGGCACCCAGCTCCAGAAATAGAAATGCCAGTCTGTGAGCTGGGGTTGGTTTCTGCAAGATCGCAAGCACACAGGCCTCGGGGTGACGAGTGATACCTTCTTATCAGTCAGATTTCACTAAGCTGCAGGCAGAAAGTGGGCAGGAGACGGAGAAGGACTATGTCCCCACCCCTTCAGAGTCGTCCCTCCTAGACGTCTCTCTAGAGCAGGGTCAACGCACTCCTCTTGTCCTGTTATTGACATGGTGTCTCACATCCCTCAGGGAGACCGACAGAGGGACGGGCATGTGTCCTGGGCAGAGGGGTGTGACCGGGAAACCAGGAGTCGGGGCACAGCTACAGCATTTTGCCCTCTTGCCTGCAATAGGCTCACCTGTAAAATGTGCTGATTGTTCCCAATGAGACGGGTTATGCTAAGGATTAAACAGAACAAGAAAAGGTCTGGCAGCACAAAAGTCAACAAATACCAGCCTCGTGACTTCACCCTCTCTCTTCCTCTACTTCAAACCAAAACGTAATGCGCGCGCGCGCACACACACACACACACACACACACCCTTCTGGAACCAGTCCCTGGCTCCCATGGCCCTCAGAATAATGTTCAATCCCCAGCTTAGCACCCAAAAGCCCTTCAGAACCACACACCTGCTCCCTTCTCATGCCTCAGCCCTACACATCCCCCTTACACCCTGCCTCAGAGCTACCCTGAGCGATTAGCATCCGGGCCACCCTGAGTCATTGCATCTGCCAAAGTGTAATGTGCTGAGCTCCTCCCTGCTGGCTGTGCCTTCAGCCCAGGGCCTCACTCACTCGCTGTGGTGGTTTGAATAATGATCCCAAAATTCATACCCACAGAACCTCAGAATGTGATCTTACTGGGAAATAAGACCTTTGCAGTTATCAATGGTTAAAATGAAGGCACACTAGATTGGGTGGGCCCCACATCCAGTGACCAGTGTCCTTGTAAGAAGAGGAAAGGACACACACACACACCCACACACACACACACACACACACACACACACACACACGGCCATGGGAACATGGAGACAGGTGGGAGGGATGCATCTACAAGCCCAGGGACACCAAGCACTGCAGGCAATCGTCAGAGGCTATTGGGGGCATGGGGCGGATTTTCCCTCAGAGCTTCCAGAATGAATGAACCCGGGTGACGTGTTGACTTTGCACTTCTGGCCTCCTGATCAGTGATACTCATTTCTGTTGTGTTAAGCCGCCCGATCGGTGGGAATCTGCTAAGGCAGCCCTGGAAACCAATAGCCAGGACACCCTTCACCGGCTCCTGTCTACTCACCCACAGCTCAGTGTGGAGAGCACTTCCTGGGGAGGTCTCCGCCTCTTCAAGTGGGACGGGGCTGTGCTCTCCTCTCAGATCCCCCAGCTTGTGAGTCACCTGGCTGCACACCCTCCATCCCATCATCTGGTTGACTTTTCCCACTCGAGGTCCTGAGCAGCCACTTGCCCTACAGGTACCCAGCCTCAGACGCAGTGCTGGCCCGGAGAAGGTGCTTAATAAACACCCAGAAGCCTCAATGCTTGCGCAGACGTTCAGCGGCAGGTAAATCTCAGTCCCTGCACCAGCACGGACCGCAGCCTCCACGGGGCACCTGATCAGACCCAGCACGGCCCTCTGCTGCTATCCCGATGCGAGAGCCTACGGCTGGTGGGCTGCTACCACAGCAAACACAGAAAACTATAGGGAGGGGAACACTGAAAAGCACCCCCAAACCCCGCCACTGAGAGAGCCTTCTGAAAGTCAGAGCTGCATCATCCAGCCTGGACTCATTTTAATCTATTTTTCATGTTAAAATATCCGGGCATGGGAGAAGAAGTCAAAGAAAGGAAAGAAAGGGATAATGTGAGAAATGCTTTATTTGACAACGTGTCATTTGGACACTGATTATTTCTGTCTCTGGCCTTTTTAATATTCCCTCACTACGGCGAGCTGCCGGGGATTTGGTATTCTAAGGCTGGATTTATAATACTCTGTTCAGCAGTGATAAGAACACGGGCCTTTAATCCTCAGAGCTGTGAACATGCATATTCTCCCAAGTAATGGCCTCTTCTCGCCACTTAATGTCTGGACCCGACAGCCACAGCCAGTCCCAGCATAACTGAGGGCTACTGATCCCGGGGGGTGCCCCCTGGCCCTCTGCAGAGCGACAGAGCTCGCAGGGAAGGCCTGGCCTCCAAGCTCTCTGGGAAGTCTCCTTTCAGGCCTCAGTCTCTGTTTACGCTGGAGAGGCTACTAAAAAAAATAATCCAAACCCTTGGTGTTATAGGTAAGGAAACCGAAGTTGAGAGAGAAATGACTTGACCAAGTTTACAGAACATCCTAAATGGCATTGGAGGCAGAATATGGAGCCGGCACCCCCCAAAGCTGCTGAGAAATCCACCAGCTTCTCTCTCTCCATCCCTTGGCCGGTCTAAGTCCAGTCTCGTTGCCTTTCACTGGGATGATGTTCTCACCCCAACTCCCTGCCATACCTGAGGCACAGCTGGAAACAGCCCCTTCCACGGACGAAGCTGGCAGCCCTGCCCTTTCACAGTTCAAGTTCCAATCACGCTTCCACTTGGTGGAAAACCTCGTCTCCAACCGCATGCTTTTGAGGTTCCCTTCTCAGAACGTCTGCCTCACCGGTCCCTGCTGCCAACCTTCCCGAGTGCCTACTGCAGAGGAGGCGCCATGCTACATGCCCGACCACACGGGAGCTCGCTGCTCCCACTCAGTGTCCTGAGACTGTGCTCAAGCCCTTTCTCCTTCGGGAATGCTTCCCTCATTCCCACGTCTGCATGGCCAAGCACCACCCCGATTTCACCGCGAACTTCAATGCAGTCTCCCCGTGAACGCTTCTGGGATCTCCCCTCTCCAGGCTCAGCCAGAGGAACCTCTGCCCTCTGACCTCCCACAGCGATTCATCTTCACCCTCACTTAAGGAATGTTAGCATGTTTTACCTTGTCATAGAGGTATAGATGCTCACTTCTTAGTTCCCCCTACTGGTTAGATTATACCCACTGCACCCAGCCGGTGTGGCTCAGTGGTTGTGCATTGACCCATGAACCAGGAGGTCTCAGTTCAATTCCTGGTCAGGGCACATGCCCTGGTTGTGGGCTCCATCCCCAGTGGGGGGCATGCAGGAGGCAGCCAATTGATTCTCTCTCATCACTGATGTTTCTATCTCTCTCTCCCTCTCCCTTCCTCTCTGAAATCAATAAAAATAGATTTTAAAAAAAGATTATACCCATTGCAGGGATGGCAAAGTGGAGGCTCAGAAGATAAGCTTTCTTGAGAGCACACAACAAGGTGGCAAATATATGGAAAGAAGCCCTGCCGCTGGGGTGTTTCCAGGAAACATGAGGCTTACAGTCCGCGGGACAGGAAATGCACCCTGGACCCCTAGGGAGCTGCAGGAGAATACGGTGATAATGCAGGTCAGAGCTATACTGCAAAAGGCATGACCCGGCTTTTGGCATTAGGATTCAGATTTATTATTTTGCAGGCAATGGTGTGTCAAGATCACATTGGACCTGTGTGGTGGAGAGACTGGAGATAGGCAGCTGGTTGAGGGAGCTGTTTATTGTGTAGGACAGGAAACATTTGGTAATAGAGACATTTTTGGTTGTTAAACTAGGGAGAGGGCATTTTGTGTGAGGCCAGGGATCTGTAAGCATCCCATATGCACAGGACAGACACATACAGCAAGAGGTTATCTGGCCCCGAGTGTCAATAGTATATAGAGAGGATGAGACTGGAACTTAGGGCAGGTAACGTGGGGAGGTAGCTAATGGAGTAGGAATGAAGTCCACACCACAGGGTGAGAAGACTTGGTTTTTGACTGGCAGGCAAGGGGGAGCAGGAAGGCGCCAACAGCGACACTGAGGTGTGGACTCTGTCAGGGGGCTGGAAAGGAGTCTACCTCTTTGTTCATGTTTTTCCTGGGTAAGCTCCCAGAAGGTATGAAAGACCCTGGCACATAATAAATGAAGAGACAGGTTTACATGTGTGAACAATTAGGAGAACATACGTGTAGAACAACAAAGACTTGCAAGTATGTAATGTATGTATGTATCTAGTCACATGTATAAAATATACTCACGCCTACCTTTATGTCATAGTGAGCTATATTTATCTCCAGGCATCTCTCTGCCTCTAGAGAGGCATAGGTGACCTATTTAAGTAGGTCCCATTATAGAACATGAAACATTTTTCTTTTAAAGTAATCATCTACTTATAATGTATCTATAAGAGACACTATTTTATTTCCCAAGATGATGCCAAGGAGATAAAGTGGAAACTCAGTGGTTCTTTGGAACAGATTCATCCCCCACGCAGGTCAATGTGCCTTCATCATCTGTGGATCAGATCCGAATGGGGGCCGACTCCCAGGAGACCACGGTGATGCCAGAGGGACTTCTCAGGGGAAAGCTAGTGATCACCTGGACAGCAGCGCCTGCCCATCAGCCAGGCCGACATGGGTTTGAGTCACGGCTGGGCCATGTTTTACGTGTGCGTCTTTGGAGGGGCCTCCCCTTGAGTTTCCTCGGTTTTCACATCTGTCAGTTGGGTTCCTAACACCAAATTGAGAGGGTGTGGGCCGATTAAATGAGACTGCATTGTAGGATACATTTAGCACAGTGGCTTACAAGTGGCAGATCTCAGGAGATAGATGCAACCTTACTGATATAGGATTCTGTTTCCTGAGATATTATATACAAAGTGGTGGTAAGGCCACCAATCCCCGCCGATGCAGTATGAGCTAGTCTGTGTACAGATTCCCAGCTTCATGTTCAGGTTCACGCCTGCTGCTCCCCTACTCGACCGTGTCCCTTCCCCATCTCAGGGTGAGTAGGTGAGGTTGGATGGTATTTTGTTATAGGTGTGTTTTTTTTTCCACTCTATATGTTTTATTTAATTTTTTAAAATTTATCTTTTGCTACATGAAATAAGTCAGTCAGAGAAAGACAAGTATCGCAGGATCTTATTGTTATGAGGAATCTAATGAACACAATAAACTGACAAACAAAATAGATCTAGAGACATGGAAACATGCAACAGACTGAGGGTCCTTAGAGGGAAGGTGGTGGGGAGGTCAACCACAGAATTTACATGCCTAGCCCAGGGACACAGAGATTGGGTGGTTTTTAACAGTCACTCCAGCTCCAATATTCTGGCTGAGAAAGGCAAAGGCGAACATGAAAGCGCTTTTGAGCTGATAATATATACATATATAATCTTAGGGCCTCCTGCCCAGTTTTACAGCTGTAGATGCAAGTACTTACTGCAGTCAAATCCTCTGTCCCTCACACCATCTGAAGCATCCTCTGCCTGAAACGCCCTCCCCTCGCTTCTTGGTCTAGTCCTTTAAACCTCAGCTCTTGGGTCATGCGTTCTCAACAAGCCTTTCTGAACCCTGCTCTCCCCGACAGAGTTTATAAACCATCTCTCGGGCCCCTCAGAGATCCCTGCTTCTGTCTGCCAGCTCCCCTCCCGTCACCCTGAGCGCCCTGGAGGGCATCCTTAGCCAACGCTGTGTACCTGAGACGCAGCCTCCTGTCTGACAGTGATTGCCCTCATTACACATTTATGGCATCTCTACACCGAGAGGCGGTGGAGGGAAGGGCAGAGCTTTATTTATTTCTGAATGTATTTGAATGGTACATGGTATATAGTAGATCCTCAATTGCTTGTTGAAGGAATTAATGAATAAATGCCTCTCTGAAGGCAGGTGACTGAAATATGCCTACATCTGTTTGGCAATTCTCCATTTGTTTGAGAGAGCTGAAGATAATTCACATGCACCATTTAGCACAAATCAGTATCCTACGCCATATCCTCAGGCGGCCTCTCCAGTTCCTTCTGAAATCCCACTCTGAAGGCGGGATGGATGAATGGAGAGGGGGGAGAAAGCATCTGTGATGGGATTGATTTTCTTCCTATCCTTTGAGTCATGAAGATAAACTTCAGGTGACCAGGGAACAGCCTCGCTCTCATTCATTGATATATTCATTTGCCAGGTTAAGGGCATGCCTGGAAGCAGACAGACGTGATTTCAAGTTTTCTGCCCACCCCCCTCCTCCCCCGAGATGTGACCTTGGAAAATTCTCCCTACGAGGCTCAATTTTCATAGGTGTAACATGGGAATCACACCACTCACAATACCTACTATTACTGGTATGCCTCCACCCTGTGCTAAATTTTCTGCCTGGATTTAGGAACAGAAAGATAAGGCCTGGAAGAGCTTGAAGTTAGTTTGGGGAAGTAGATAAGTGAGCAGGTAATTACTGGAATGCACAGTTCGATCAGTTCTGTGCTGGAGGGAAACAGAGTAAAGGCAGACTTTCTTATAGCTTCTAAGTGCAAAACACGGAGGAGGAGTGAAGGAAAAGGACTTCCTGCAATGGCAGTGACAGTCAAGTTCAAAGGTGGGGGAGTGGGCTGGCCCCTCCAACCAAGCATACTCATACCCAAGATCTGACAGAAAGACGAGATAAGCAACCACACAGCACAATGGCCGGCGATGCGGGCTCTGGAGCTGACAGCCCTGGGCTCCTGGGCCAGTGCTCGCACTGACCACTTGTGGGGGTCGCTGCATTTTACTGAGCCTGGCATCTTCCGCTGGAAGTTGAAGGCAGCAGTCTACAAAGATTGAGGCTACTGTGGGAATTAAATGAGTGAGTGCACAAAGAGATTCAAGACAGTGTGTAGGACACAGCCAGTGGGCAATAAATGCCGGTGTTAAAAATGCTGGCAGAGGAAAGGCAGACGGAGAAAGAAATCAGAAAAGGCATGTCCTAGTTTTGGTCCTGCCCCCTTGGGAGCTAAAGAAGCTTGCAGGACACTCACAGAGCCCTCCCTGTACGTTCTTTAAAGAGGTGGCCATAAAAGCCCCATTTCACAGACAAGGAATGCCAGCTTTCAAGAGGCGACTTTGCCTAATGTTGCAGAGTTGGTAGTCGCGGGTAAAAACTCAGCCTTCTGAGATAGAAGCCGGAGGCCACTCAGAGCCAATACTTACTACACACAAAGTAACTTTCACATTGTCAGGGAGCTTCCCATGTGAGCTGGCTGCTTTAGATACCCTGGGTGTGGGCGTGGGCCAGGGAGTGCTGGTCTACCACTAAGACAGAGCCTCATCAGGGATGGCTTCCCTTGACTCCCTGGGGACAGTACCCTCTCCCAGTTCTCCATCACAGGTATCCTATCTCTTCTCCTTTCTTTAACTTCCTTTAGAATAATTACCTCCCCCTGCTGTTATATTTTACATTAATGAGCTCACTTTGTTTATGCCTCTAATAAAAGAGAGCTTCATAAGGTGGGTCCTTTGTTTTGTTTATTACCCTATTGTAACAAAACAACTTAGTGCTTGGTGGGTGCTTACTAAATAGTTTTTGGATGGATGGATGAATGGATGAATGAATGGATACATCTACCCTGAAAGGCCAATAGCCCCTACAGGGCAAGGGCTGGGGATGAATAATCTATGAGTCGAGGCCCAGTGTTAAAGGACTGAAGATACTTACTTTAAAAATATATAAAACATTGACTTAGTTGTTTCCTGGGGCCAGAGAAGGAAAGCTGGTTAGAAGGGCAATTAAAAGACACACATGACAACTTTCTGACTACTTCTCCCTGCTTTGGGGGCACAGGGGGAAGTTGGTCTGGATTCCAAACATGTTTAATCATTTATTTACTTACAAATACCAGTACTCAGGAGATCCTGAACCAGAGAGTAGCAATGTGAGGTGACATCAGTCCCAACTCCTCACGCACAGCCACCTTTCCGTGGAACGTCACTGACAGTTGTGTCCTTCTCTATCCCTACTCCCACATCTGCATGGGAATCAGGAGCTTTCAACGAACACAGGCACCCATGATCCAGCTCAAAGAGCACTGCCTTTGCCTCCACATTCTGGCTGCCACTGGTCCGCTTGGGAAACCTTAGCTTCCCCACCTTTAACCAGTCATGATAACAGGGCCTTTTCCTCTTCCTTCAAAAACCCCATTAAGAATCATGTTTATGAAAGAACATTCTATGTTGCAAAGTGACACACCCATGAATGCTTAGTACCAGAAACGGTGTAAAAGGAAGAAACTACCTGGCCAGTGTGTCTCAGTGGTTGAGCGTCCACCCATGAACCAATTGAGGTTCAATTCCTGGTCAGGGCACATGCCTGGGTTGTAGGCTTGATCCTCAGTGGAGGGGTGGGGGGAGACATGCATGCTAGAGGGGGCCTATCCATGGTGATGGTTCTCTCTCATCATTGATGTTGCTATCTCTCTCTCCCTCTCCCTTCCTCTCTCAAATCATCCAGACACCAGTGGTAACTGGGGTAGAGAGAAACTGAGGTCACAGGAAGCAAAGCTGCGAATCCAGAGGCTTTCCAATATTTCCAGTGCCTCCCTCATCTGTCCATCAAGCTTCTTCACACTGGGGGTCTTTCAAAGGCCCAGTTTTGCTGCCATTTCCCAGCAAAAACAAAACAAAAACAACTACTTAAAAACCCTGGTGATGGAGCTTCCAATGGCCTTGTAGGCATGTTATGATGGCCCTGGGACTCCCCTATTGGGCCTGGTGGGAAAACCCAGGACAGTACTGACTGGGGGCAAAGAGTCAGGCACAAAGCGCCAAGCGGAGGGAAAACAGCGAGGCCTGGACTGGAGGCTGCTGTGTGCAGACAGGAGCACGAAGCAAGGGCTGCCCAGTGTCCCGGCTGCACCCACCCAGAGGGAGGGGTCTCCCTTTCCTCTTCACCCTCCTGCTCCTTTGTCTCTGCAGTTTTTAAAAAACAGAATTCAGCATTTCCCAGGTATCCCCAGGTAGGAGAGAATTGCCCAGCCACCTACCACCTTACCCTTAGTAACCCTTCTTCTCTGGGAGATGCCCCCAACCCAGCCAACACTGTGGGCAACCAGGGCCACAGAATGTAGGAAGGAGAAGCTGCTGGGCGGTGCTTTTTAAAAAATATATTTTTATTGATTTCAGAGAGGAAGGGAGAGGGGAGAGAGCGATAGAAACATCAATGATGAGAGAGAATCATTGATCGGCTGCCTCCTGCATATCCCCGACTGGGGATCCAGCTCACAACCAATGCATGTGCCCTTGACTGGAATTGAACCAGGGACCCTTTAGTCCGCAGACTGATGCTATATCCACTAAGCCAAACCAGCTAGGGCTGGGTGGTGCTTTTTGTCCTTGTTCAGGGAGCATCCCGATTGTAACCCTGGTAACCTCCCCTGCCCCCACTGTGAGCAATAACACCTCAACATCTGTTCACTGAGGCCTTGCTGTCACAACCTGGGCTACCCCACGAAGGCTCCCCAAGCCCTGCCTCACCTCCCTCCCTAAGATTCTGTCTCTACTGTATGTCCTTCCAAGGCCTACCCTCAGATCCAGCCCCCTGGGCTTCCCAGACATCCCAGCCTAAAGCAGTCAGTGGTCTGATCACTCCCCAAACCAGCCACCCAAGAAGACATGTCACCAGGGGCTACTAGAGCCTTCGGCTGAAAGGCTCAGGTCTGGCAGAGCCGGGAACTGTCTCAAGTTCCGAATTAGACACAGTTCAACCTACTAGTAAATGCCCAAGTCACAGAGATGCCTCCTTCCCATATCAGTGAGGGGCTGAGCTCACACAAGAACAATGAGCCTGGGTCCTGCCCCTTCAAAGGGAACCTACCAGGACATCCTAGGAGAAGAGGTGGAGGTGGGATAGGAACTGCCCTGGAGAGGTTCCTGTTTCTGAATCTCATCTTGATCCGGGCCTCCAAGGAAGTTGGGCGTATTAGCTGCTTAGGCTGCCATAAACATCTCTACTAGCTCCTGCCCCCATACAGTACAGACCCATTTCCATGGAGGCCTGGGCCAGGTACGCCCTCAGGTCCCCGGGGCCAGCCATGTGTGTCTGTGGCCGTGACACAGCACTCAGACCTAGGGACAGCAAGACGTCTGGATGTAGGTGACAGAATTCAAACCTAGGTCTGCCTGACTCCAGGAGCTTTAGGAGTGACAGTGATCAAGCCCTTTCCCTTCTCAGAGCCTCAGTTTCCCCATCTGAGAGGGGACTGGATCAGAGGGTGGGAAGGGTCCTCCCAAGTGCTGACCATCTCTACTCTATGGGTTGATGAAGCCACAGCCAGAAGTTCTGGCCCAGCCTGTGGCTGAATCTCTTTCTCGACTCCCTTCAGTGATGACAAACTTATTAGTCCCTGGCGGCACAGTGGCCTGGAAGGAATTCTGATTGAGTCTTTCTCTGATGAGCTGTGTGACTGAAGAGGGTGAATTGTGGATTCTCCTCTCTTATTCTCAGTTTAATCATTAGGGACTAATCAATGGGGGTGCTGGGGCCCACCTCTGAGAATGGCTGCAAAGATTAAATGAGCTCCTTGGAGTGAAGTTCCTCGCACCCAGAAGTCGCTCCAAAACATTGGTTATTTATTATCCAAGTTGCTAAGCTGCCACTCTCCAAAGAAAACCAAACAAACCAAATGAGACTGTTCACAGGCAGACCTTGCTCAGGTCTTTCCCAGCCCTAAGATGTTCTAAAATAGTCACGGCGCAGTCAGGCAGGGAGTTCTTTGTAGAACCAAAGACTCATCACTTTACCAATGTAAAAGCCAAGAGTGGTCCAGAGCGTGCATCAGCCTTGCCCAAGGCAGCACAGCAAACAGGAGCAGAACCAGGAGGCTTGAATCTCAAGCTCCTCACGTCTCCACTTGGAGAACCCAGAAGTCCTGCCATCCTGGGCTGACAGCATCTCCCAGAGGCAAAGGCAGCTCCCTGAGTCCCACAACACAAGCATCCAGAGTTTCCTAAACTCCTTAGAGCCAGGCGCTGGGCGGGGCCTGGAAGCCCTGAGATTAATGAGAAGTGGCCCCTCCTCCTCAGGGGATCACCAGAGGGGACAGAGCAGGCGGGGAGAGGGAGTGAGACCTGTTCACACATTTCTAGAATAAGATCCTTCCTTGTCCCTTTGTTTCCTCTCTCTCTCTCTGCAAAAGGCCAGGGAAGCAGACAGATGTTGGCAACATCTGGACCACTGTTGTCCGGGCAGCAAGGGGCTCTGGGCTGCCTCTGGAGAAAAGAGGCTGTTGGTGTTAGGAAAGATAATAAAGAGCCTACATTTGCATAGTGTTGTCTCCTGTTTCAAGAGACATCCCACCCCATCCCACTCCCATTCATGAGCCCCAGGGAGGGGTGCAGAAGGCAGCTGACAGCCAGGGAGAATGGTTTCCATTTCTTAGAAGGCCAAACTGAGGCTCACAGCAGTTGTGCTTCCTTCCCCCAAATCACAGAGCTAATACGGGAGGGAGGGCTCAAACATGAAGTCACATGGCTCCTAGACTGGCGCTCCTTCTCTGTGCTGAACTCCAGCAAGGCTGTGAGCCCGTGTAAACATGCATGCAGCCCTGTCTCTGTACTTAAAGAAAACATTTGATGTGTGTTTCCTAAGCACCAGGAACCTCCTTAATGCTCTCAACATGACACAAACATTCTTTTCATCCTCCTTTTCTGGATGCAAATGTTGAGACTCCGAGAGGAGAAGGAATCTGCCCGTGCTCACACTAGTATGTACCAGGGGCCACCGGTGACGTGGGAGGCCCAGTGACCGGGACGCTAGGGTGCTGGCCCTGCCGTCTTCATGGACTGTGGGACACAGTAAGTGGCAGAGCTGGGATTTGAACCCATCACTGTGTGAAGTGGTGGGTGATGGTGGAAGGGGACGGGGCAGGTTTCAGGAGGAGGAACGGAGCCTTGAAAAGTAGGACTCTGCCGGGAGAAAGAGAAGGCCATTGGAGGCTGAGGCAATACCCGCCGTGACTTCTGCATGGCATGTCCCCAGAACGGGAGGCTGCTATGGCCAGAGCCGAGTGAGCGAGGAGGGACGAGGAAGAGATGAGGCTGGGGATGCGTCGCGGAGCCAGACAGCAAGGCCAGGAGAATAATTTAGTGCAGTTGCTGTAAATTCAGAGCAGCCGCTGGAGCCCTTAGATAAACCTTTTTACAGCCTTGCCCTTCAGTCGGCACCTTCCTCCAGCTACACAAGCCAGTCCTTCCTCCAGGAGGAGGGTCTCTGAGAGGGTTTCTGGAGCTTCTCTAGACCAATCCCTGTTTTGCAAATGGGCGTCTGAAGCTCAGAAAAGGAAGGGTTTTGCCCAAACTCACTGGCCACATCAGGGGCTGGACCGGATCCAACCAGGGCTTTCTGCTCCCGGGCAGGCACTTGCAGCGCCACACACACCACGTTCTCTGGGCCCTCGTGTTCTGCAAATGACAAGGCTGTAGCTAAGGCTCGCATCTGCTCCCTGCCTGCCTGAGTCCCCGTTACAACTCTCCTTCCCATCGGAGCCTCTCTGGGTTTCCCCTTTGTCCGCCGTCAAAGAGCCACTGGAGATGAGAGCGAGGCCAGGACAACTGTGTCTGCCCGCTGCTCTTTCTGAGCCCGAGGCCACTGAAAGCCAGTGGGACCCTCAGCCCCGACATAAACTGAGCCCAACAAACAAAAGGCAACGGAGGGGAATTTGTCCTTTTGATGATTTTCAGAGTTGACACAGTATCTCCTCCGAGTCTGCATGACTCATGAGTTCTTCCAAACGGATTAGTATGGCTACGCTGTCAGCCGGAATAAGCGACGACGACTGCACTTTGATTCTCTTCTAAAGGATCCATTTGGTTTCCCTCAGGCCAGAGGTTATTTTGACATTTGTATCACCTCAAGCAGGGATACATATGTGAAGAGAGGCCTAAACACAAGTGTCCTCAGAGGACATAAACAGGGGAGTGAGCAAGATAGAATGAAAGGGACAATCGGGAGAGGTAGGGACTGTGGCAAATGAGAGCACATGTGATCTTTCTAAAGGGGTGTCTGCTACAAAAACCCAGCTAATCCTCACCATCAGGAATGTAGGCCCATTGTCGACAGAGCAAGTAATTTTCACACACACACACACACACACAAAATCTATATTTTCATTTGAAATCTGACTTTCCAATTTGGGGCAACCAAATTTTCTAAAAACCGGGTGGCCCACTGTGGACACAATGAGACTCATCTGCAGCCTAGATATGGTCTTGGGGTCCGAGCTTACAAACTCTGTTCTACGGGGTCCAATTAGTTGCTTTTATTTTGGAGTGAACTTTGACATTCACATTCCTATAAATCTTCCTCAAGAGCCTTTCCAGTCGGCATGGCTCCCCTGGACTTAGCCGGCCCCCTCCTGAGCATTCCCATAGATCGCTGGGCTGAAAGTTGGCAAGTTTCCACCTAGAGGCTGCAACTGATAAATATATCTCCACCCTCCCTTCCTTCCACACTCTGCCGGTGGATATAATCGAGTTTCTCTCTGTACCAAATGAGCGCTGAGTTTTTAGGACTTGATGTGTCTAATGGATGCAAGTCCTGAAAAGGAAGAATAACATGGAAACGGAAGAGAGGTACGAGGGCAGGAGGTATCATAAATGTTTTATCACCTCCTGTTAGAGCTGAGAAGCCTAAGTAATGCTGTAATCTTACATGTACAATAAACACTTTACGACACGTGTAACTGTGGGCCTAGAGACACAGAGGAAGCCCCAGCCACTGCCAGGAGTTGATTCTCAACAGGAAGCGAGTGAGCCTAAGGACCACTGTAGGTGATGTTTGCCTGGGGGACCTGCCTCCCCAGGGACATGATAAGAGCTCCCTAAGGGTCTCCCAACAGGTACCATGCAGTCCCTGCTGCTGTGTGCAACCTGCCACACAGGCTGAGGCTGCCCAGAGCAAAAGCCAGTGTTGGAATCGCACAGGGAACTTAGCTCTTCCGCATTCCCCTCCATGTGGCTTGAAGAGGGCGTACACTAACTCCAGGCTTCTAGTGTGCGCACTGACTCATTCGTTCTTTCATCTACTCATTCATTCCATACATACCGAGTGATTCACCCTCAGCATCATCAGCCTCATCATCCACACAACCATCACTGTCATTTATTTAGTCTTCTATTTTTTTAGGCACTTTTTATTTGCATAGACAATTTCCTTCCATTTGTACAAACACATCTGGCAAGGAAACTACTGTTATTCCTTTTTTACTAATAAAGAAACCAAGACTCAGAAACATCACAATGTGGCCAAATCCACATTTCTACAAAGTGGCAGAGCTGGGGTATGAAACTCAATTGTCTGACTCCTCCAGGTTGTGATTTTCTCACTAGAAAACACCACCTTAATAACAGTATAGCATTCTGTTGTGTGTTGGAAAGTAATTTTTCAATTCTCATACCTGGGTGTCGATCTAATTATCCTTATTTGCCAGAAGTGAGATTGAGCCTCGGACTAGCTATATGACTTGCTGGAGGCTACACAGCCATTACCTGGATCTCAGGCATAGGTCGTCTCACTCCAAACCCAGAATTCTTTAAAACAGGATACAGTACCCACCTCCAAGTCCCTTCAACGATAGGGAAAATCATTAATCATCTCGGAAGTTATCAATACAAATTATGGATGTCTCATTCCGTGCCAGAGCCCTGCTAAGAAGCACTTTCACAGAATTCACTCATTCCATCCTCATAACCACCTGATAAAGTCAGTGTGGCAAGTACCATAATAAAGAAAATGGGCTCGCAAAATTAGACAAAGCTTGCCCAAGCTACAGCTAGTAAATAGCAGTGTCAGCATTTATACCAAGGCTTCCCTGACCTAAATTCTTAAACCTAAATTTTAACCCTGCCCATCATATGCGAGGAAGGCTTTGGGAGGGGCAGGGAAGCTGAATCAGACCCGTACAGGCGGCCAAAGGCCTCAAGGTGTCTGCTCAATATACCTTCTCATTTTCTTCCTTGGTAGCAGACACCGATTCTATTTAGATGAGTAAACTTCCAGCTAACAACTGCATCTGAGTCAGATGACTAAGTACTGGCCAAGGAAATATAAGTGTTGTGATTTCTCAAAAGGATCCTTAAAGGGAGCTACGAGGTGTGTCTCATTTTCCCTTTCTTTTTTCTCCCTCCCTGCGCCGTGGGACTCAGATATGATGGCAAATTTCCTGTAGTCCTCTTGGACCTTGAGGGTGGATGTCACCTTAGGATGACAGGGAAAAAAAGAAAAGAAAAGGAAGGAAGGAGGGATGGAAGGAGGGGTGCAGAAAGAAAGGAAGAAAGGAAGAGAGGGAGGGGGGAAGAGATGTGGAATAGGAGGGAGGGAGGGTCGCTAAATCCTTCAAGACACCAGCCCTAGCTATCCTATCATCAGATTTGTGTGTTTTCTTTTGAGAGAAAAATAAATTTTATCATGTTTGAGGCACAATTATTTTGGCCTTCTTGCTATAGGGAGTCAGACCTGATGCTAATTGATGCGGATCTGCCCTCAAGTGGCTCACAGTCCTGTAGGGAAGATGGACAAGCAGCACACGGATAACCAGGATACCAGAAGGTGGCTGCATCCCCCCCACGCAGGTGAGAAAAGGGCTCCATTCCCCCTCCCGTGGCCTCCACCAGAACGGCCCTGACAGCAAAATCCATGGGCCCGGGCGCTCCCTGTGTAACGGCAATGGATAAGCTGTCCGTTCGGAAAGGCGAAGGCATCCATTTCAATTAGATGTGCCCAGTGCGAGGATTGTAGCCAATTAATCCTGCCCCCATCTGCAGGCTGACTAGTCAGAATATTGGGTGAATGCATATAGAACAGGCTAATCAACCTGCTAGCTGAGTGCCACCGCCCGTCTTTTCTGACACAGTATCGCAGATGCGTTCGTCTTCAAGTGGCGGGAGGCCCAGTTGGCAGAGAGAAGGTGGGGTGCAGCTCAGGCTCAGGGGTCTGGGCAGCTGGAGCCGGCTGGGTTGGTCATCTGTTCCTCACACATGCCCTCCTGCTTCCTGTAAGGCGGAGGCCTGCAATGCGGCCAAAGGGGTGGGTGCAGGTGGGAGGCGGAGGTCTCTGCTGTGGTTTCAGATCCACCCTGAATCCATGGGGTGACTCAAGACAGTCCATTCCCTTCCATGGCTTTCACGTTACTCCTTTGTTTTACTCCCAAGCATTATTTTTTCAATTGAGGAGGTAAGAACACGTAACACAAGATCTACCCGCCTAACAAATGTTAAGTACAACACAGTGTTGTTCACTACAGGACTATGCTGTACAGCAGATTCCTAGGACCCATTCACCTTGCACAACGGGAAATGTACACGAGTTGAAGAGTAATTCCCCATTTTCCCCACCCCGCTCCTGGCAACCACCACACTACTCTCTGCTTCTACGGGCTTGACTAGCGTAGATACTGCATATAAGTGGAATCAGGCAGTATTTGTCTGCCCTATTCACTGATCATGTGGTCCTCAAGGTACATCCATGACATTGCACGTAGCAGGACTTCTTATGTGTGTGTCCATCCATTTGCCCGTGGACATTCAGGTCATGTCCACATCTTGGCTGTAACCTTGAGCTTCGCTTATGTCTGCCTCCTAGCATTTGCACGTAGCCCCTGCCTAGTACATTCTTTCCCACCTTGTTCACCTCTTCCTATTCTGTAGATCTCTGTCTTCCTTTGGAAAACCTTTCCCAGCCACCCCTTGTCTTGGGCTCTCTGTGCTACACAGAATCCTGTGTTTCTGGCATCCTAATGCAACCAATATAACAATCATCCTTGCACCCTCTGATACTGCTGCATTGACCAGTCCATTCACTTCTAAGCTCCGGCATGGCGAGGCCACGTGTGACTGCCACAGTTATATCTTTGGTACATGGCACGGTGCTTGGCACAGAGGAGGCATAATAAACATGGGTCTACCCTTCCGCTGAGTCAAATAAGGGGCAAATGGGAGTGGGGTTGGAAAAAATCACGTTGCACACGTCTGAATTGATATCCGAATGTGAGGAAGTAGGTGTAATGGGGAAGTCCTTGAAGTAATAGAAGGAGAGAAAACATTTCAATTCTTCAAAGAGCTTCACACTTGCTCAATGTGTCACCAATAATTACCGTGGCTTTCTCTTCCCTCTTTCATTGTAATTAAGACACAGTGTCTTCGTTAGGGGAGAATCCAAGGTCCAGAGCAACAGAAATCAGGTGGGGCGGAAATCCAATGTGTAGGATAGTGTTTAAAATACTTAGTATTCGTGTTGCAAGTGCTGGGAAATATGTAGGAACGTGTTTGAAAACACTTATAATTCACAATGAAAGAGCTGGGATATATGTAGGAAAGTGGTTGAAACACTTAGAATTCATGTTGATAGAGCTGGGAAAGGGTTCTAAGGGTTCTGTGGCCCCAGAAGAATCACACAGCCCCTTCGAGTCTCCAGTCCTCCTCTGTGAAATGGAATGAACATCTTCCCCATGGAGCTCAGAGGTGGTTGTGAAGTTAGAGTTAACGTGTGTAAAATGGCTTGTGACCTGCCAAATGCTCTGAGTGTCACTTCAAAACCTTCCTGCTGGCGTCTCTCCCAAACAGACAGCAGATACTAGAACTCACATTCCCAATCTCTAAATCCTCGGGAAGAGGACAGCGGGACAGGAGAATGGGGCGCCTAATGCCTTTCTCCACTAAATTCACTAAACATTCACTAAGCAGCTAGTATGTGCAAGGTGCTGGACGGGACACCAGGAGATGGAGGTGAATTAAGCTTGCCCTTCCCTCAAATACCTTCCAGTCTGGTGGTTGCAGAGTGAGGTGAGCAGGCGGGCAAAGCAAAGATTAGCACGTGGCAGGCTGTCTCCTCAGAGCCCAGAGCGGCTGGAATAGAGCGGATGGTGGACAGCGACCCCAGGCCACTGTTCACACCTGACCCTGATGCAACTTCTGGAGTAAGTGAAGGTACATGGGTTCTACCTTGTGAGGGATTTTGAACAGGAGAATCACCAGGTCAAATCTACCTGGAAGCAGGCAAGGAGGCAAAGCAATGACAAGGGAGACCATTCAGAATTTTGGAGAGGAAAATATAAAGAGAATGGGAGAGACAAATCAGAGGGGATCAGAAAGGAATGTTCATTGAAAACGCGAGGAGAGAATGTCTAATGAGAAGCTTGTAAAGATAAAGGCAGTAAAGCAAGGATTAATGGCCCGCCTCCTTATCATGAGGCCTTCCCAGGAGGCCACCCACTGCCTGCATCACTCCTCTCCTTCCTGGGGTGAGAACTTGGAATAGAAGGCTCTACTTTTATTCCAACCCTCCCTTTACAGACTGTCCAAACTGGAAAGCCACTTAAGATCATTCTGGCCAGAGGTTTCCTAACTTTGTTTTGTTAGCAGAAACCTTTGTTCAAATGGAATTTTATACTCAAAATCCAATATAAAAAACCTATGGAAGAAAAGTTTCTATAAGAGTGAGGGTACATGTTCCTTTCCTGGCGCCTCCCCTGGCCCAGAAGGACAGCCACAAATCCCTAAAGTCCCAAGGAATGTGATTTAAAAACCACTGACCTAATCTTTTCCGTTTTTAACCCAGATTGAAGAAGGCACTTTGCTCAAGATGCACTGTTAGATGGTAACAGAGTTGGAAGCAGAATCCAGGTCCCTGGGCTTACAGACCACCACCTATGCCACTGTCCCACTGGCTGTCCTAGTCCCTATCTGTTGAGACATCAGCCTCAAGGGCCCTCAAGGTCACATCCTGTCCGGAGAATGCCGCTGCCTCCTCAGGTCCTCTCTTCCTTTCCCGGGAGAAAATGCATTCACCGCCCACACTCGGTGCCAACTCTGCTCTGTGGATGCAGATGTATCAGCCTCCCTGTCCTCGGAGGAGACACCTTCTCAGAGCCTCTGGCTTTTCCACTGTCTGCTGCCCTGGCAGGGACTTCTGTGTCCAGGTGGGACCAGAAGGCTTCCCTGAAATGCCCCTTCCGCCTTACACACACACACACACACACACACACACACATGATGCACACGCACTTATACCTAGGGTCTTTAGTGCTTCAGACAAAGGAGCTTGTAAAACCTGCGATGTCAGACGCTGGGTTTGAGTGCTGGTCCCATTCTTTTCGACCTCACTGATCTAGTTTGAAGCATGTTTCTTTGCCCTTTGTGGTCTCCCTGACCACCTTCCACCTCCCTCCACCAGCCATCTCACATTTGCTGTGAAGATCAAGTGAGACAGTAAAGTCAGAAGGATCGATAACCTGTAAAGTCATTCATACATGTAAGGGATGATTTTACTTGGTAAATGTTTTATCTTTTTTCCCTTGGGCAGGACCTTCTCAGCTATTTCAGTTACTACTGAACAAGTATTTCCATATGTCTATCAATGTTTTACTGCATGCTTTCTGAAAAAGACCTTTCTAATCATCATTTGATCTTGACCTCTATTAAAACCATGAGACGGTGAACTTTGTGAGGCTGTCAGAGCTGGTGGTTGGCACACAGTAGGTGACAATCACTCAGGGAGCACCTACTACGTGTCACACACTGGCTCTGATGGTTTCGGAAAGCTCACAATCTCATGAGATGCACTGATGCTATCCATCCTGTGGGCAGTGCTGGGAAGGGAGGAACCAGAGAGGCCTTGGGCTATGTCGCCAAAGGCTTCCAGGAGGAAGCGATGACTAAGCTAAAATCTGAAGTTGATGGAGGGATCCAGTGAAGAGAGTGGGGTGGAGATAGACTGGGGTGAAGCAGGGAACCATCCACATGGACAGAAGAGCAGGTGGAAAGAGGCTATAGTGGTTGCATGTAGCTGGACCAGGCAGGGAGTGGTCAGGGGTGAGGGTGGGTCAGAAATAAGCAGGGGTCGGAGCATGAGTGGTTCCCTAAGTAAAGCTAGGAAGGTAGAACTCTCGCAGCATCCCTGTCTTACAGAGGAGAAACAGAACGACAGGGGTGAGATGGTTCGCCCAAGGTCACAAATGGAAAACCATTTGTGGAAAACTTGTTTGTAAGCTCACATCTGGAGATGGCCATCTTTCCTAGAAAAAAACAAACCAACATGTTTCGTCTGAATTAAAATGATGCCCACGAAAATAAAATCCTCTCATTTGGATCACTAACAAACTGTGGCCTCATCCTTTGTTTCTTTTTCTAAGGATTTTCTCATGTTTTTCTTTAACATAAATAAAAGAATGACATTTTCTCTTTTGTGGTTTTATTTTACTGAGTAAAATTTAATTGAGACCTGGTTTTTGTGATAAAAGTCCACATATTCTATAAAACAAGTTTGGGCTAAAGAATATAATGTAAAAAATTACGTAATTGACCATTTTGAGGACGGAAGAATCACTAGCAGCCTTAAAACCTGCCTGTGGACTTAGCTACTGAATACTAATGAGGACACACTTGGCTTACACGTCCCTAGATGTGCTTATGTGGAGTATTTATTAGGATGGCTTAGCTTAATTTGTATAAACCCTAATGTTCTTTTTTTAATTTTTATTTTACATTCAATATTACTTTATATTGCTTTCCGGTATACAGCATAGTGGTTAGACAATCATATACTTTACGAAGTGTTCCCCCTGAAATTTTAAGTACCCACCTTGCACAATACATAGTTATTACAATACTAGAGGCCTAGTGCATGAAATTCATGCATGGGTAGAGTCCCTAGGCCTGGCTGGCGATCAGGACCAATTGGAGCCTTCCAGCAGCTGGCCAGGGCCTCCCTTCCCGGGCTGCCGGCTGCCAGCCGGGGTCTCCCTTCCAAGGTTTCCTGCTGCCGGTGGCCAGGGCCTTCCTTCATCCTGCGCAACCCCCTGGTGGTCAGTGCACATCATAGCAAGCGATCGAACTACTGGTCTCCTGGTCTCCTGGTCGAACGCCCGAGGGGACACTTTGCATATTAGCCTTTTATATAGAGAGATTACTAACCATATTTCAGAAGCTGTACCTAACATCCCCAGGACTATTTTGTGACTACCAATTTGTAGTATTTAATCCATTCATCTTTTTCACCCAGCTCCCCAACCCCTCTAACCTCTGGCAGCTGTCAGTCTGTTCTCTGTATCTATAAATCTGATGGGTTTTGTTTTTATCTTGTTTGTTTATTTTGCTCTTCATATTCCACACGTAAGTGAAATCATATGGCATTTGTCTTTCTCTGTCTGACTTATTTCACTTAGTGTAATACCCTCCAGGTCTATCCATGCTGTTGTAAATGATAAGATCTCATTCTTTTTATGTTTGAATAACATTTCACTGTATATTTGTACCACAGCCTTTTTAGCTAATCGTCTACTGATGGGCACTTGGGTTGCTCCCATAGCTTGGCTATTGTAAGTAACGCTGCAACCAATGCCCCATTCTTAAATTTATTCGATGCTCACACCCAGCCTGTGAGGTCGGCAGGGGGAGACAAGCGTTTTCTGAAGAAATGGAGCCTAGCTGTCATGACTCAGGGCTTGGTGTTAGCCTCTCCCAGGAATCCTGTTACAGCCCCATGCTTCCCCTTTCCAAACCTCCCAGGGAACATATTCTCATCTCCTTATGCAAAAGCTGTATGAAAATGAGGCAGCACAAATGTTGATTCCTGGAATCCTGAGGCAACTGCTGCTGGCACCAGCCTCAGAAACGCCACTACTTCCAGAAGAGTATTAGAGAGATATTTGCCACCAAGGAACCCTCTTAGAGAGAATCAGACACATCTCCCTTTACTGGGTCTGGATTCAGCCCAATCCTTAGTAAAGAGACTGACTTCAACCTATGCAAATATGAGCCTGTCTGAGAGTGGGAAGCTGGGAGTGGGTAGGATAGGATAAAAAGACCTATTACTATGTAGTTCTACTATGTGTCATGCACATCGATAATTCATTCAATCATGAAGCCTTGTCATTGGCTAGGTGCTGGGGTTCCCATCTGAAAGGTGAAGCAAATGAGGCTTAGAGAGGTTAAAATACTTGTCAAGGTCATACAACCCATGAATAGAAGAGGCTGAATTTGAACTTAGGTCTGCATGTTCAAAAAGCTAAAGTTCATATAATTAATTATGATGTCCCTTTATTTAAATCAAAATTTAAAAAAATAAAAATCATAAAAGGAGGAGGGGGAAGAGAAGAGGAAAGAGAAGTTATTACTATTCTTTCTTCATGGTTACTAGCAACCCACCACAACTTTTATAACTCAGTCCCTTTCACACTGTAAATTATATTCACATTCAACACCATATTTGATCCTCAAAAAAATGCTGTGAAGGCCACTTTCTCTATATTTACGAGATGGAAAGACCAAGGTTCAGAGAAGTAAGTAATTGCTGAAGGTATTCAGTTACAAACCTGGAAACATAAACCTGGTTCAAAAAAAGTTTAGCGTAAAAAAGTGAATACTGTGAACAATATTCCTTGAAATATTTTTATAGCACCACACATGGTAAGAAAATATTTTTCCAGCTTTATTGAGATATAATCGACAAATAACATTGTGTAAATTTAAGAAACCTGGTACACTGTTGGTGGGAATGTAAATTGGTACAGCCATTATGAAAAACAGTATGAAAAATACAAATAGAACTGCCATGTAATCCAGCAATCCCACTTCTGAGTATATATCTGAAAGAAATAAAATCACTCTCAAAGAGATATGTGCACTCCCATGTTCATTGCAGCATTATTCACAATAACCAACTCATGGGAAAAACATTTTTCAGTGGGACCCAGGCCACACAGGTAAACACACACACACACACACACACACACACACACACACACACACACACGTAAACATCAGCATTTCAGAAACAAGTCTTGCCCTTACTTTCTGCAATCCATCCTGATTTTCTCCATTCCATTCTAGTCCATTCCATGCTATTTTGTTGCAGAAAAAATACTGTTCCTGAATCATTAAATGGATGTAATATCTTACTAATGGATCAAACACAGGAGTCTGGAAAAGATTCATTGACTTTCAGGGCATGAAAGCATGAGAACCAGCTCAAAGGACCCAAAGGACTCCCACGTGGAAGAAAAAATAGATTCAAGCTTCACTGCTGGAGATCGCAGAACTATGACCAAAGAGAGGAAATTACAGGAACACACATTTCAGGTCAACGTGAAGAGGTCTTTCTAAATAAGCCAAGCCGTACAAAAATAGAAAGGTCACCTTGGGAAGTAGTGAGCTCCCGGGCACCAGAACCAAGCAAACCAATGCTTGAAGATCCCTTGACAGGGAAGCTGCAGGTGAAATGGAAGGTGACCACTACATTTCTTTCTAGGCCAGAAACACAATTTACTGTCTTTTTCTCCCTATGACAGCAGCCATCACAGGAAATTTGGGCTTGTATGTCAGAGTCAGAGGACACAGAGGGAAAATAGAGATGCTGAATTTTGGTCCCACTGGCAAAGTGGGAAATGTAACACGGTTCTCTTCGTTCTCACAAAATAGAAGAAACGAGGAACAAAATAGCAGTCTAGGGGAAGACTCAAAGTATAAAAGAACACAGGAAATTAGAAAACAGGAGAGATGTGTTGCAGGTGCTGTCCTGTGTTCTCATTGTGGGACATAGGGCCAGCCTCATTTTTTCCCCAGCTATGCAGCGGGAATAACAGTTGAACTACATCTCCAAGGACCTATTCAGTTTTCAGGTTTCAGGTATTCCTTGTCGTTTTACTTCTGGGTCCCCTTGTCACCTCTCATGATGCCCGTACAGCAGCTGAGGAAGGTAAAAGGGACAGGGGGATGGCTTAGCCTCGCCTGGAGAGGGAAGAAGGAACAATTACGGCCCATCCCCAATGGCCTGGTGCTGGCTTAGAGAGCCTCATCCCATCAAACGCGTGGGTCATGAAGTTCAATTCATTAATTTTGGTGGTGGAGGGAGGCTGACAGGCCTGTTGCTGACATGAATAATGATGGATCACTAGGAGAGAGCCCAGCAAAATCTGCAGCCTAATCAGACCCAGAGAGTCTCCTCGGGTGCTAATGTGGGCCAAGTGCTTTCCAGCCAATCAGACCCAATTTCAATTTAATGTTGCAAATCGTGACCACGCAGCTCGACCTCTCAGCGTGCACAACTCAGACTCAAACTGAGTCGCTCATTTGCTCCCTTTTCCCTGTTCATTTGGAAACACCTGCCTGGCCATTGTCTGCACTATGGCTTGCAGCAGGGGAGGTGGCCAGACTCCGGTGACAAAAATACACAGAGGGCCATGCATCCCTGCTCTACCACTTGGCACTCTTGTTTCTAAAGCCCATTCTCTGCGTGATTGTGAAGACCTGTTGTTTCACCATAGCCCACAGGAGAGCATCCAAGTCTTTACCATTAGACTTCTCTGGCCTTGCCACCCACTATGCTTCCCCCAAGCAATCCGTGCCTCAGTCACAACAAACGCTTTCTGTCCCTTCCTAAAAAACAAAACAAAACAAAACAAAACAAAAAACACACACTGTGCCCGGGCATCCTGAAGCTGCTGGTGTCTGCATGTGCTGTGCCCTCTGCCCAGAACACCTTTATTTGCTCCCCTCTGTCCTCCACCTCACCTGTATCTACCATCCTTTAATGCAGAGGACACTGGCCACAGAAAAAGGCACACACCGCGCGACCTAACAGATCCTTGAGGGGCAGGGATTGTCTATGTCATTTTTTGCCCCAAGTAGACACTCAGTAGACGTCGAATTAATGAATGGGTAACTATGAAGAGGACATTTCACGATTCTAATCTTCTGTTTTCTCAGATAGAAAATGAGAAAAATAATAAAACTTTAACTTTTACACAGATGTTAGTGTGACTGCTCACGAAGGACAGCTTCTCAGAGCCCTTCTTGGGTGACATTGGGTAGGCTCTAGTCCCACAAAACCCTCTCCTTACCTGCCCATGCTTCCCTTCTCTGCAGCTCAGGGTCTTGAGATGTAAAGGTGTGTACTGAATCCTAAAGGGTTGGGAAGATTTAAAGCACTCACTCATCCCTGCTTTCAGTATATGTCAGATGCACATTATTGAAACAATGAATGTGAAAGTGAGTTTTGTAAGTTGAGGTGCAGAGTGGGTGCTCAATAAAAGCTGTATACCTCTCTATCTCATATCCTCTTCTATGTCCTGCCCTTACCTTTCTTCCTGCCTTCCTTTTTTTCTTCTCCTACAAGCCCCTCTCATCTTCCTTTTTCTCCCAGATATGATTTTGGAGTTCTTGTGTCCTTAGGGGAAGTGGATTAGCATAACTTTAATCCTGAGCCCCCTCCCCCAATACAACTTTAATGCCATCTATTCCTTCAACAGACACTTAATACAGAGTAGTAAGATGTCAGGGATTCTGGCCCTAGCTGGGTAGCTCAGTTGGTTAGAGTGTGGTCTCAATATGCCGACATTGTGGGTTCGATCCCTGTCCAGGGCACATACAAGAATCAACCAATGAATGCATAAATAAGTGGAATAATGAAGCAATGTTTCTCCTCTCTTCTCTCACTCTCTATCTTCCTCTCTCTCTCTCTAAATAAAAAAAAAAAAACCAAAACACAAAATAATATGGCAGGGATCCTACCCCTACTAACTATTAAATATATTGGGCTTTGTGCTCCTTTGAGCAAGCCACCATATAAAAAGAAGGTGAGAGGGTTAGTATGAATTACCTGAATTGAGAATTCCTGCTATTCAAAACTCATCTCCTCATTCCACTCTACCTCCTAGTAATCAAGCACAAAGATTGAGGGAAGATTGGAAGCAATGGGTTCCAGTTTCAAATCTCACTTCTTGGTAACGTAGTTCATATCCTTTAATATATAAATAAATTCCACCCCAACTATATAATAGAGATCCATCTATTTAATAGAGATCCACAACCAACCCAGTGTCAGCACAACATCAGTGTTATGGAGAAGAATCAGGTCAGGAATTGTGATTTCTTGAGGTATTTTTAAAAGTAGTCACCAAAGTGGGGCAACGGAGAGGTCTGGAGACATGGCATGGAGGTAGAGGAAATGTCATAGTTCTCCACCTTTGCTGTAGGACCTTGGGACACCCATTTCTCTCTGAACTTTAGGGTTTTACTTCGTGAAATGAAGCTAGTTGAGTTCAACAAGAAATACTGGGCACTCATCATGAGCCTTCCAGGCATGGAGCTAGACACAGATACAGAGACTAATAAGATATAGCTTAACTGACTGGGAAGCTTGAGTTTGAAAGTATTCCACACCTTATAAAGTGTGCTACAGAAAGACCCTGTAGCTCTTTTGATTCTTTGTGTATGTCCGTTTGTATGTGGGTATGTATGTATATGGGAATGTTTGTATGTAGGCATGTATATACATGCTCAGGTATGTATTAGTCCAGTGAATGAGTGGGAAAGTAAGGACAATGTGATTAGTAAGTCCATCTGACTCACATTTAGCAAGTGACTAATAGAAAGGATCTATCATCATTCTCAGCCCTGCATACAGAGCAGTGAACATAACCAAGTCCCTGCTTTCATGAAGCTTACATTCTAGTGATAAACTGTCACATGTTCCACCCAGTTACTGAGGCATAATTAGAGATGGGCCTTTGGTCACAAACAGGAATCAGGACAAAGCAAAGCTGTGTTCCTCCCTAGAAATCAGGCCAGAAATAGTTTGGCCAAGTGCGTATTCAGCACCTGGGACAGCGCTCCACCTAGTAGCTATGCTTCAGGCATTCATTGCAGAGGGCAGGTGGGGGGGGGGGGGGGGAGGGGGCAGGCAGCGGATCTGTTCAACTTGTCCAGGAATGTAAAAGAACCCACGGAGCCTCAAGGCACATGAGGTGTTAATGCAGGACCTGATTCCACTTTCATAGCTATGCCTGAATCATTCAGGAGTTTTCTTATTGGCAAAGGTCTCCCCAGTAAGTGCTCAGCCTGGTCTCCTGCTTGAACACCGTGGACTCTAAAGCCAGACAAAAAAAATTCAATACCACATCACTTTCCCTAAAATGTCTCCCCTGACTCTCTCCTCACTCTTACCTCTGCTTTCTATCTCCTCCACCATCTGCAGCCCTGAAGTGTGCATTTGACTGGAAATGTATATCACTCCAGGCACCTGTGGTGGAGTAAAATTGGTTAGGATTTCATGATCCCATCCAATTTCAGCTAGCAGCAGGCAAGGAGGGGAAAATGTTTGGTTATGGGAAGCCCCATACTTTTTTATTTTCTTAAAGCCAAGTTTGGGAAGAGAAGGTTTTTATTATTGTTTTTCCTCTAGAGAACTTTGTCCCTTTGGAATTATGTTGCTGAAGGCTTTCATGGACTCTTTTAAGATGTGTTCTTAAAAATATCCATCTTAGGTAAGGAAGATAGTATTCTTTATTTCGTAAAAAAAAAAATTATATCAACAGTTTTTTGTTGTTGTTGTTTTGGATTAGCATTATCCTAGTAGTCAAGCCTCATGCTTGAACAATTTGGACTCTAAAGTCTGAAAAAATAAACTAATACTAAATCCTTTCTCCTAAAATACCTCCCATGCCTCTCTTTAGTTGATTCCAGCATCTAGGGGCCAGGGAACAAAATAAAAAAGATGGTAAATTTGGGCAAAGAGGTAACCAGGGTCTTATCTAGGAATAGAGAATACAAATTATATCATTAGACAGGATTAGCTATTTGCTTTCTCTGCAGATAGGCATAGCCATAGAATATGGTCTTTTATTATTATTATTATTGATTACAGTGAGGAAGAGAGAGGGACAGAGAGCTAGAAACATCGACGAGAGAGAAACATCGACCAGCTGCCTCCTGCACACCCCCCACTGGGGATGTGCCCGCAACCAAGGTACATGCCCTTGACCGGAATCTAACCTGGGACCTTTCAGTCCGCAGGCCGACGCTCTATCCACTGAGCCAAACCGGTTTCGGCCGAATATGGTCTTTAAAAACAGAATACACATATGTATATATGTATATATGTATATATGTATATATGTATATATGTATATATGTATATATTTACAGTCACTAATTTCATCCCCTACCTAATACTCTATATCCCACTCCATCCTGTGGTTGAATTTTTTTAACACCCATAGCATCTCTTTCCTCTTTGGCAACAAGGACCTGATTTTCCTTTGAGAGATGAAATGACACTCCCTTAAACAGTCTCAGTCCCATCGTCTGGCTCTGGCTTACCTGAGTCCAGGTCCAGGGTGGCCACCTGACCCAGGGTTAACCAGTTGGAGCATCAGAGGGACTTGCTTAGGGTTCACAGTAGGCAGAATAATGCCCAAAGATGTTTATGTCTTTGTCCCTAGAGCCTGTGAATCTGTCAGGTTTCATGGCAAAGGAGAGTTAAGGCTGCAGGTGGAATTAAGGCTTCTGATCAGCTGCCTTTTTGATAGATAGATTGTCACTGATTATATAGATGGGCCCGATATAATCACAAGGACAGAAGAAGAGGTAGGAGTGATTGTGTGAGAAGAATTCGACTCCCTTCTGTTGGCCTTGGAGATGGAAGAAAAGGGCCTCAAGTCAAGGAGGGTGGGCAGCCTCTGCACTCTGGAAAGGGCGAGGAAACGGATTCCCCGCTCACTCACTCACCTGCCAGCAGCGTGGCGAGTGTCCTCCAGAGAGAACGGTTTCAAATTCACGAACAGCACTGTCAGACAACAGGCCTTTGTTTTTTGAAGCCACCGAGTTTGTGGCTTAAAACAATACAGGCCTGTTCCTACTTGTGGTAATATGCTACAACATCAACAGGAAACTAACATAGGGATGGACACATGAGCAAATGATGTTTTGCTCACACACTTTGGTTAAAAATGAGAATCACTGTCTTTTCTTCCTGGCGATGCTAAAGTATCGAGTAATCTTATCAGGACTTACCAGGAATAGACACATCCTGACGACTTTGTGTGGGCGTTGTGATCACCCCATCCCTGCCCTAAAGGTAGGCTTAGATCCTTCACTTCCTTCAGGAATTAAAGACCTTATCTGACTGACCTTTAGCCAAGTTTGAATTGGATTTATATCACTTCCAAATATATATAAAAACATCCTCACTAACACAGGCATGATGGGTTACACACCTCCTCTTGAAATATCCTATTCCAATTCTGGATGTGTATGTTATTGTAGCTTTTTAAAATAGAAGTGGAATCAGCTGTCATGTAGCTCGTCCCCATTGCCTCTGATGTCCTAAGGCCACACAGGACACATTCAACTCCCAGCTCCCCTTCCCAGAGATGTTTAGGATTTGAAGAAGTCACCCTCACCAAGATCCCCAGGTCTCCTCTTCTCCACACTCATCCTCGCAGAGTTTGAGAATTGTGGTCATGTGGTTTTGAATGCCTTCACTACCCCGTGGTTAATCTTATCTGGACACATTCAATTCCCATCTTTTTTTTTTTTTTTTAAAAGATAATGCCACATCTGAGCACAATATTCCCCCAAAACGACTAACTAGATCAGAACATCCCCTGTTCTAAGTGAGACACTTATACTGATGAAGTCGAAATTGAAAAGAAAATGTGTTTTGTTGTTGTTGTTGAACACTGTTATTGCCTTCAGTTTACTGTCCAATAAAATCCATGTGTTTTCCCCAGGAGCTGCTGAGTTGATTTCTCTGCCAGTTCTTATGAATAATATTCCGAAGAATATAGACGTCTTTAGAGTAATACCGACTGGATTTCATGATGTAGAGAAGCAGGGAATGAGTAAAATACAGGATTTCAATTCAGACAAGCCTGGATTCCAACCCTGGCTTCACCCCTAACAGCTGCCTGACCTTGGACAATTGCATAATCTCCCCCAATCTTAGCTTCCTGTGATAAAACAATAATAGGACTTCCCTCATAGGACTGTTGTAGACATAAACAAGACAATGTATGGAAAGTGTCTGGCAGAGTGCCTGGAGTGTACTAAGCTTTCAAAAAGCAGCACCTATTATTGCATTCAATCAGGAAAAACTAGGTCAGAGCTTTCAGCTCAGGGCCCTCCTCTTCCGTGAGTGCAAATGGAAAAGGTGGTGCGGAGAGAGGGGGGTGGAAGATGAGGCTGGGAAGAGGAAATACAACTAGCCTTCCTCATATCCGGTGTTTACATGTGGGTCTGACTCCTAGGAAAACAGGGCATCCACACTTCCCTAACCCCAAAAAGTGCTAACCCCGAAATTGCTCAATGTAAGAGTTTGTTTTGGAAACAGGACTTGGTAAGCAGAAAACCTAAAAAATATCCTTAAAACGAATGACATACAGTCCTGGAAACCACGTTAAAATGGAGAAATGAAGGTGTTTGAAAGCGGAAACCTCAGGATGAAAGGGTTTTTGGCAACTGGAGAGTCAACCTCTCCCCTTACAAGTGAGGAGCACAGCCTCAGAGCCGGACAGGGTCTCACTCTGGTTCCACCAGCAACTCTGTTTCAGACCCAAACAGAAGTCGAGGTCCTTTTGTTTTTCTCTTCTAGCCCTGAACTTCCTGGTCAGAAAGGTCACAAGAGAAGCCCCTTTGCCTTTCTCCAGGCGAAATTCAGAAAACAAGGGGTTGAGTGTCTGTGGTCATTGGAGAAGTGATTCTGGGAAACACTGGTGGGAGAGCGGGGCAGGGAAGGACACGGGTAAAGGATGGCTTACGCAGCAGATACTACAATGGGCAACAGGAGGGTTATGCTGCTGGGGTTGCAGGGGCAAGTGTGATTTTACCGAACCCTCCCATTGCAAGGCCTGGGCCCCCCGGTGCTCTAGGCTGCCTCACGCATGGACAGAGGACACGGGGCTGCAGAGAGCCTCTAGCCAGAGTCACGTGTGCCTCTGAGTCGGGCCAGCACTCACGGAAAGGGCTGGTTCTGAGGGGATCTGAGCTGGACACCAGCAGCCCTGCTACAAAGTTCAAATGGCATTGAGACAGAGTCGCAGGGCTACCAACCAGAGGACCCACCAACCCACTAACCAGGAAAGCTACTAATATTGCTTATGTCAATGTTCCAAGATGTTAAAGAACAGAGAGAACCATCAAGTGCCTGATCACGCTATCTATGCAAGTAGCCACGACCCTACACCACGGTTCCACAGAATAATTCCAGGCAAAATCGGTAGGAATTCCCCACATATTTTCATGGGTAGAGAATTTCTTAATATCCTTAGAGTCCTACATGCTAATTTTTGTCTGGAATGCTTCCTTGTTAATCTCATTTTTTTCCCAAACACCATCTCAATGTCCACCTTTACATTACAATTACCTCCACTTGTGCTGGTCTAACATACTTACCTCTCAGTGACCCACACCAGACACCCCAAGGAGGTGTCAGTCCACACACATTCCTGCACTTCCTCATCCTTGAGCTTCCAGTCAGTCAAGTTTTATAAAAAAGAGAAAAGAAAAGAAAACGAAAACCTTAGGGAACCTCACCAGGGGTTTAAGCTGCTCTAAGTGAGGGGTTTAAGCTGCTCTAAGTGACAACACAAAAATCCCTCCTCTCTAAAAGTCCCGGGACCCAATCATAAACATACATGCAAGGCAGAAAGGAAGCACACACACATACACACATGTGTACACACAGAAGCCTAGAAACTATCAGGTTCAGAGACTCAGCTCTACAGGCTTCCTCAACTGGCAGTATTTTAATATGAACTCGGGTGGGGGGGGGGCGATGGGCAATGTAGGTGTGACTGCACCGCTCCATACTGACCTTCCCTAACTGAGTTCCAGAGCCTCCCTGGCCTCAGAGTGAGGCATACAGCCCAGATCATGCAATTCCAGGGGTGATGCCAATCAGACAGCCCCGAGATGGGACAAGGTCAGCAGAGGTGGGGACAGTCCATCCCCCTCCTCCCTGACACCTACCCTCACCCCTCTCTACCACCTAGAAAAGTGGTTGGCTTTAAGAAGTCCACACCTTCTTTCCCCCCCTTCCTTTCTTATCTCTTTTTTTGTTTTTGCTTTAAAATCCCTTTCCTCCACTGCAGTAATAAATCACTGCCGGCAAGATCCACTGATGAATGCTAACGTCAGTGGGAAAGCCTTCCTGAGAAACAGGCTATTTGCAGAGTCTCGGAGTATCGCTCTGAAATGTTTATTAATTACCGTGGGGTTTTTAGCAAATACCCACGGTTTCTTTGGCACTCCTCCCTCCAGGAGGCAGAACTTCAGTCTCCCTCTACCTGTGTGTGCTGAACTTAGTCATCTGCTTTTAATAGTAGAGTGTGCAAAGAGAAAAATACGTTCTTTTGAGTGCAGAAGCCTGGCAGACACCACCTTAAACAAGCGGATGATCAGCAATAGGTCCTGTGGATACCGCGTACCTCCTGACAACGTGGGATGAGAAGGCCGCTCCCCTTGATTCTTCCTCCTCTGTGTTCCCACTGTCTTTGTTGGTGTGTCTCTGACCCAGAGCTACCTTGTCTTCGCTAACTATCTATACCTGACTCAAGGTCCCTACCTGAGGACAGGGAAGCCTTCATCCTGGAACCCCCTGCAGTGTCTAAGACAGGGCCTTGTGCCTAGGAGTTGCCCCATGAAAGTGGAGGGAGTGAATGAACTTCAGGCCTCCTTGTCTTGAAGAGATCAAAACAAGACGCCAGCAAATCTAGGCTTGAACCTCAGCTCTGGCAGCTCCTGCACTGTGACCTTAGACGCATCCCTTAGTGTCCTCAATCACAAGTCAGACTCTGGTTGGTCAAACCCTACAGGCCAGATGATGCAATTCCAGGGTCTAACTGGGCTCCACACAAGGTGGGTAGGAGTTCAAGAAATATAGGTGGTATACGTAACTAAATCGTTGCCTCTCTGAACTTCAGCTTTGTTATCTGTAAAATTACAGCACAAATACCTACCTTGCACCTTTATGGTGAGATGGAATAGCAGCACATAGTCTTGCATTCAGCAAGCTGCCTGGTGCATGGCAATTGCTCAATACATGTTATTTCTCTTCTAGTCTCTTCCCATCAGGTATTCTCTCCAATGAGGGGACTAGCTTAAGCACTTCTCCCAGCCCTGTGCTTCATCAGGGAAACCAAATTAAGAATCCAAGGTGCTTACATTGGAGGAAAAGCAAAGGATGCTAGACCATGGCGTGCCCCATGGGGTGTAATGGATTCGCAGTAGCTCTGCTAAGTAAACATCCTGGCCCCCAGTTGAGAGACTGAGCAGCACCATTTGCATAACAGGTGTTTCTGCAACAAGAATGGCACTTTAAAGACAAATCCCCCCAAGGCATTCCCCAAAGGTAGGTGTGCATATTTAATTACATTTAATGCCATCTTTCCCTCTAGCTCTGTGCTTGGAGGGGAGGTATCACTCCACAAAGTTGGGAAGATTTTTATAGAAATGGCTGGAATCCAGAACGGCTTCTTCGCTGCAGAGCCCAAAGGAAGCGTCTCCACAGGCCGCTTCAGGAGAGGAGCCCCGGGCTGGCTCTCTGTGCGGGAGGAGCATCTAGCTGAGAGGGAAAGCATAAGATGGGAAGAGCAGAGCATACTGGGACCCAGGAGAGGGAGCGGAGGTTCACTGTGGGCAAGGCCCTGGGCTCATCTTGATCAGATTCTTTTTAATTTACACAGCAGCCCTAGCTGGTTTGCCTCAGTGGATAGAGCTTCGGCCCTTGGACTGAAGGGTCCCAGGTTCGATTCTGGTCAAGGGCAGGGACCTCAGTTGCAGGCTCCATCCCTGGCCCTGGCCAGGCACTGGCAGGAAGCAACCAATCATTGTGTCTCTCTCACACTAATGTGTGTGTGTGTGTGTGTGTGTGTGTGTGTGTGTGTGTCTCCCCAGTCCTTCCACTCTCTAAAGTAATAATAATAATTTACACAGCACACAAAAGGCATAGGTAAAAGCATCCGGCTAATATTGATAGCAGGAAACTGAGGATTTGAGTAATTTTTCTGAGGTCATCGAGCTAATGCAGCTTTGAGTTGAGCTCAGGCTTGTTGGGCCCCAGCCCATGTGTTTTGCACCTTGTCCACGGTCGCTTAGTGGGCACATGTTCTGTGACATGCATTGTGCCACCAGTCTCATGCACATCACCTCACTGAATCCTGATGTTTTTTCCCTATTTTATAGGAGAGAAAACCACGGCTCAAACACATTTGGGGTTTAGCACAAATTTGTCCATCTTTTATCCTCAGTGTCATGCTAATTTGCTATGCGAGTCAGAAGAAATGGGATCCATTCAATGAGCATTGGTTTTTCTCATTTTTTTAAGTGAAGGTCTTATGAGCTAAGATCTTAAATGTTCCTCGTGACACTCACATGCCATGATTTTATGTGCTACTCAGCCAGGAGCTCTTCCCCGTTTACCCCTCAGGGCATCCCTAACCTTTCAACTATCCACATGGGATGCTGAGATATTTGGTTAAAGGAGGCTTGGCTTACCACTGAGTCATTGTGTGATCTCAGACACAATGTATCTTTCTAAGCTTCAACCAGAGCTAATAATAATAGCTGCAACATCAGTGCCTAAATACCCAAGGATGCTTTTGAAGATAAAATGCAATAGTAGCTGGGTCACGTGGCCTTCAAGCTGCCAAAGCACCGTGGAAACATTAGCTAGCCTGAATATTATTGTTGTTGCTGAGGTGAAATGCGTTCAGAAGGGCGATTAATTTCTGTATCAACAGTGGATCCATGAAAGCATGACTGGTCCTCACTGGCCCCCAGGAGAATCCTTTGTAAGATCTGCTCTTCCAAACCCCTCCCTCAGCTTTTCGCTGGCACTTAGATATCTGTTACAACTGGAAACCTTGGAGACCCTTCACAGCAAGGTAAGGATGTTCTACTACAGCACAGCAGCTGAAGGCAGAGACCTTGGACTCCAACAACACTGGCTCAAGCCCGAGCAAAACCCTTTTTAGCCAAAGGGTTTGCCCCTCAGAGCCTCGGCTTTCTCACATTTAAAAGGCAGTTTATAATAATAGCCTCCCTCAAGACTGCTGTGGAGATTACATGAGGAATCTCTAGAAAGCATTTAGCACTGCTCCTGGCACATACAGAGCGGGCAATGCTATATTAAGGCCAAAATGTTACCGATGCATGTGAACAGGGCGCACAGAAGTGGGACAAGAAGGGGCTCAGCTGTTCCTTTCGATGCCTGTTTCCTGGAGTCCCCGCTCTCGCAGGTCCCCTTTTCACAGAGTGAGAAAGGGTGAAAAATGCATTTGCTTAAAATCTATCTGCTTTTTATAACTTCCAGAGACCAGAATCTGCACGGGCAGCAGTTCTTTGCTGCTCCTAATTAATTTCTAAACAAAGACCGTGCTGGCAACGGCACCGTTTATGAAGCCAGTTGACCTCCTGGTGCAGAAATGATGACACAGATACTGTCGCTGCTCCACAACCTCATTTTTCACATTACACCACTTGGTCAGACCCACCATGTCCTCACCTCCCGAGGAGCAGGGGATGGCCCCTGGGGCGGCTCAGAGACCCCAGCGGTCATCTCCCATTGCCGCTGGCCTTTTTCCACTCAGGGGTCTCCCGACAGCAGCTTGGGGTAGAAAAGCCCAGAAAAACGTCAGCTCGGCCTTTAGTTTATCTAAGAGGTTCCCGAGATGAGGTCTCTCGCGTCTGTATGGTGTTTGGGAGGCTACAGGTAATGATAATCAGTCATCACGAACTGAACATCTATTACGAGCCAGCACTATTCTGGGCATTCTGCCTGGGTTATCTCATTTCATTCAACACAATCTTTCAAGATCCGAGTTCCTGTCCTCAGTTCAAAATCCAGGAACCTGGATAGTGGAGGGATGAAAAGAGGTCGCACAACTATAGGGCTGCCATTACGGAGCCCTTCCTGCAGGTGAGGCACCAAGCACTCCGCCTTGTGAGCTCACTGACGCCTCTCTCCACCTCTGTGAGGACCTCTGACAGGTGAGATGACGTTTCCAGGTCATCAGGCAGTAAGCAGAGGAACAGGGACCTCAAAGGGTGAGGGCCTCTCCTCTGAGTTAGCTGTCCTTCTAATGTTGCGGGGAGAACACTGGCGTAAGACACAGATCCCAGGTCGTGGGTGGCCATGTGACCTTGGGCATGAATCTGTTTTCTCATCCATCAGATGGGCATATTCTCACGCACCTCATCTGTGAATGAGCATGAACAGGTTTGTGAATCTTAAGGAAGTAGCACGTGACAAAGACCATGCTGGCATGTAACATGCAATGACTATGGACTAAGTGGAAGCTATTATCATCGGCTCCTCTCCCTGCAGCCTGTGGATCTGGCCCAATGCGAAGATGCTGTGCAAAGTTCACAACTGTTACACGTGATGAGATCCGATCACCTGTCTGCCAATCCACTTACCTAACAATTTGGTGAGCTGTTATGAGGTGCCAGACACTCCCTGGCTTCTCAAAGCCTCTCTCTCCTCTCCATACTTCCCTTCCCATCCTCTTCCCTTTCAGCTTCCCCAACATCTCCTCTAGTTCTCTCTTACCCTGTTGTCCCAGGAACAAGAGCAGAGGAAAAGGAAAACATTTATTCCAGCTTCCCTAATTCCCTCAGCCGCTGGTGGCTGGGGAGGCACCAACCGCAGTCCTCTGCTGTGTGAGCTTGCTCAGGCTGCCGTAACAGAGTTCCACCAATGCTGTGGCTTAAACAGCGGAGATTTATTTCCTTACAGTTCTGGAGGCTGCGAGTTCAAGATAAGATGCCAACAGAGGTGGTTCATGGGAAGAGCCTTCCTCCCAGCTGGAGCCGGTCGCCTCTCGCTGTGTCCCCACATGGCCTTGCCATTATGTATTTGCATGACTGGCATCTCTCCCCCTCCTGATAGGGACACCTGTCCTATTGGATCAGGGTGTCACTCTTATAGCTCATTTAACCTTAATTACCTTCTTAAAGGCCCTGTCTCCAAATGCAGTCACATTAGCAATCAGGGCTTCAGCATATGACATGTAGTGGCAGTCTATTACACCTGCCACTCTGAACTGCAAAACAGGCAGCGGCCATCCCAAATGTCACCCTGGACCTTAAATGACCTGGCTTGGGGCAAATGTCCACTACAGGCACACCTACCCAGGTGTGCAGGGGTTCCAGCAGGAGTTCAGGAACTTCCTGTTCTGGCACTGACCGACCTAAGCTAGCCCCTTCTCGGCGACTCAGCCTGCCCTGCTGTAAAATAATGTCAAAGAGAGCACCTGCTTCATATGTTGTCAGGAGGTCTTAACGAAACATTAAACAGGAGCGGGTTCTAGGAACAACTGTGGTCTACAGTGTCTGAGCTTTAAGAACAGTGATACTTCATTGAGAAATGTATCAGACACTAAGTTGGCCCTTACCATGGATGCTTCCACTCCTGGCAATGATTTTGTTGGAGGTGCTGTTGTTACACCTATTTTGCATTTGAGGAAACCAAAGCTCAGAGAGGGCAGTTAGCTAGCCCAAGAGCACACAGTTAGCAAAAGGCTGACTGATCCAGGTCTGCTGATTGCCCTCTCCCCTGGCCCGTGCTGCTAGAATTACTGTAACAGCCCAGACCCACCCTGCAGGTGAGCTTCCTTCACCTGAGATCATCTGCCATGAGGGGAGGCGGGGCTGCCCCCCCTCTCTCCCTGGAAGGCCTCTGGGGGCTCTGCCCACCATCTAAACAAAGCCTCTGGCTCGGACATGGACATGCTTCACTCCCTATTACCAAAGGCGGAGACAGGGCAGGCCTCCGGTCGCCTCATTAGGGGAACATCGGAACACGCGAGGACTGTAATAAAACAGGCACGCAAGAGGCTGTCCACGGGGGAAGCCCAGGCCACTCTGCTCGTGCTCCTGCAGGATTTTAGAGAAGGAAAGAGACTGGGACACGGAGGGTCAGAACAGGAGAAGATCGGATGGGGACACCAGGTGAAAGCAAGAGCTTGAAGGCCAATGAGGCAAACGCAGGCTTCTAGAACCCAGCTTGGCCTCTCCCTCGCTGTGTGACCTTGGACAAGGCCACTTAACTTTCTGTACCTCAGCATTTCAGCCTGCAAGCTGGAGACAGCAATGCCTGCCCGGAAGGGCTTTATGAGAAGTCAGTAAAAATGTAAACCAGTAGTGGCTTGAGGCTGTGGCTTCCCCACTGCTGGGCTCAGGGAGCTGCTGGTTAGTGATTCTCCTCCTGGGCCGCCCATAAGCATCAGAGGCAGAGCCTGCCATAATGCGGGTCCCCAGAACCCCGCACCCGGTGCTCTGACTGGCATACCTGGGTCGGGGCCCAGGAAACAGCCTTTTAAACAAACGCCTACAATAATTCTCATTGAGGAAACAGATCTTGCTCCATATCTAATGATATACCAACAGTAAATATTAGGTGATTTTAAAAAATCCGAACACATAGTGGTAACGCAAGGGATGAAATGCCTATTGACTTCAGTCTCCTCCCCAGTCTTATGAAAAAACCAGCCTTAATTTGCATGAAGAATGAAGTCAAATGATGCCCACAAAGTTCCCAGCATCTTCCCTGGCATGGGGTAAGGGCTCAGCACTATTTCTATAAGAGTCACTTTCTCCTGGCCCTTGAAAGGAATGTGTAATCCCTCCATAACTGTGGAAACCCAGGAGGGGAAACTAAGGCACAGAGTTTTTTCCCCCTACCTTAATTCCAACCTCACATTTTGTTTAATGAAGCAATTTACAGGGGCCAGAACTAATTAGTGGTTTAAATGCTCTGATACGAGCAGGCACTGCAATCTTGATCAATCATCTCCCACATATGCCGGCTCCTCCAAGTGACAGATGACAAACAAAAGCAGGACAAGGTCCTCCATCACAGGCGGAATCATGGAGTTAATGGGAGAATTATTGCTTCTGAAATCCACTCCAGTCCTATTGAGGGGAACGCTCCAATTTATCAAAGCCAAATGAACATTAATTGCAGCAGTCTGGTACGTTTTCCAGACGCTCTGACCTTCATTGAATTTTAATCCAAAAGAGATAAGATTTCCTTCCACACAAGAGGAAACAACACAATTAGCTCAAAATGACAGCTGGATCACGGAGCAGGCACACACCAGCAGTGCTCACACGTGCACACTCACACACACACCCACCCCCCCAGTGAAAATATTGATCCTGCCAGACTTAACATTCAGCACAAAGCAGGTAGGCAGAGAAAAGGCAGGTAAATACAATCACACATCTGCATCACAGCCCCCGCCCTTCCTTCAGGAGGGAAATTTTGGAGGCGGACGCCAGGATGGAGAAGGTGGCGGGCGGTAATGGAGACAGAATTTCCGTTAACTGTTGTAATTAATGTTATGTCTCATCGGGGAGAGATTAGGAAAAAACAGAGAGGGAAGGATGAAAACACAAGTATTATTTGGCTATTAAAGACACCCTTGAGCCGGGGAACACGAGGCGCAGAAGTTTGGATTGGTTAACTGTTTGCCTGTACTGGTGGATTTGCAGACAGCGGATTGCCTCAATACAGTGAAGCAGGGTGCCCGCAGCACGGAGCTGACCGCAGTTGGGGAAGGGTGAGGAAGGAGCACACACACCCCATTGTGAGATCTAGGTGGGAGGGCCTGGCTCCGTCACTGACCTGCCACGTGACATCCACTGGGTCACTCATCGAGACCCACAGGCTTTGTTTCTATTTCTTTTCGCTCTAAAAGATAGGAGTTGGATTCGAGGAGTTTTAAAAGAGCTTTTTTTGGAGAATTAAGTCAGAAATTCCCACTTTCCTCACTTTTAAGTGTTCCTGGTCAGGGAGAACCAGCTGTCTTCTTCCACAGTTCAAGGTCAAAGGTTCAAGGTCGGGCCTGCCTTAACAACAAATAGAGCTGGGTAATCAGATGATGATAGACATGGGCCCTAACATGACCATACAAATCCTTGCCCCAGTATGAAGAACTACTATGGCGTGAGAGATCACTGGAAATCAGAAACTTGAGTTTAATCCTGGGCTAAGGCCCTAACTGTGTGATCTCAGCAGAGAGCTGTCTTACGTTTTTAGGTGTTGTTTTTATCATTTGTGAGCTAGAAACAGTAACAACAGCATTGCTAATGAAACTGATGATACAGTGTTTGTGTAGTTGTAGGGTATGATGTTAACTGGTTTTAATTCCAAGAGGTATAAAACTATAATTATTCCCATTTTACAGGGGAAGAAACTGAGGCACGGAACAGTGACATAACCAATGTCCCACTGCGAGGTGAATGGTGCGGCCAGGATTCTAACCAGGCAGTCCTGCTACAGAGTGGAGATTCTTCCTCTGTCTTCAACTCTCTTATTTTTGAAATAACTATATTCACATAAAGTTGCAAAGTTAGAACGGAGAGTCCCTGTATACACTTCACTCAACCTCCCCGAAAGTAAATGTCTCACATAACCAAACAGAATCATCAAAACCAGGACATTAAGAATGAGACATCACCATGGACTACACTACAGACCTGACTCAAACTTCACCAGGTTTTCACTAACGTTCTCTTTGTGGCCCAGGCTCTCACCGGGATCCCACGTGGCATTAAGCTCTCATGTCTCCCTAACCTTCTCTTACCTGGGACAACCCCTCACACTTGCCTGTCTCCCAGGATCCTGACACTTCTGAGGAATGCCGGCCAGTTGTTTTGCAGAACGCCCACACCTCATGTTTGTCTGATGTGTTCTCACGATGAGGATGAGGTTACACAATTTTGTCAAGAAATGTCACTGTGCCCTTCTCAGGGCATCATCTCAGAAGATTCCTGGTGCCCAGATGCCTGATTTCTGGTGATATCAGCCTTGATCACTTGGGTTTAAGTAAGTGGATTGAATGGTGGACCCCAAGAAGATACTACGGCCACATCCTGATCCCTGGAACTGGTAAGTGTGAATTTATGTGGAAAAGGGGGCCTTTGCAGATGTGTAATTAATTAAGGATCTTCCAAGGAGGAGGTCATCCTGAAGCTTTCAGGTGGGTCCTAAACCCAATGACACGTGTCCTTATGTGACACACAGAGGAGAGGACATAGAGTGGATATTCTTGGAGACGGTGCTATGAAGACAAAACCAGAAGCTGAAGTTATGACACCACAAGCCAAGAAACGCCTGGAGGGGCCGTAAACCGAAGAGGCAAGGAATGAACTGTCCCCAAGAGCCCCCACGAAGGCATGCAGCCCTGCTGACACCTGGTTTTGACTCCCAGTGCCCAACTCTGTGAGAGAATAAATTTCTGTGTGTTTTTTAAGCTCCCCAGTTTACGGTCATGTGTTCAGGCAGCCCTAGAAAGCTAATACAAAGGTAGTGGCCCGATTTTTCCTCTGTAAAGTCACCGTTTTCCTTTTGTAATTACTACATATCCAGGGGTGAAGCTTTGAGACTCCTTCTCGAAGGTTCACCCATTAATTGTAGCATATACAGTGGTGGCTCTTGATGCTGGTAACTGTTACAGCGGCGACTACCTAATGTTGATTTCCCACTTCCCTTTTCCCTTTTACATTTATTAACTGGGATTGTACTGTGAGGACGAACTAGCTCTTCTATCTCATTAATTTATATAGTCGATTATTTACATCAGTATTTTAAATTTTTTAATATATATTTTTATTGATTTCAGAGAGGAAGGGAGAGGGAGAGAGAGACAGAAGCATCAACAATGAGAGAGAATCATTGACTTGCTGCCTCCTGCATGCCCCTATTGGGGATCCAGCCCTCTCAACCCAGGCATGTGCCCTTGACCGGAATCGAACCCAGAACCCTTCAGTCTGCAAGCCAACACTCTATCCACTGAACCAAACTGGCTAGGGCTACATCAGTATTTTAGAGTCCATATTCTTAAAAACTCTTGTCCAACTTAGCTCAAAGGATGTTTGCGAATGCCCACATAAGGGTGAAATTAGAAGGGAATAGTTTAAGAGGCAACAAAGAAAAGAGACATTCTTTAGTGCTGTTTTAAGACAGTTTCTGTGTCTTTTATCATTTACTTTTCTCCTTGGCTCTGTAAATGAGGGATCCACAGCAACACTGAAAATTCAGGAAAAAATAGGAATCAGAGACATGACCTCCTGGTCCATGAGTTGAAGCTCAACCACTGAGCCACCCAACCAGGTGACCCTGCAGGGTAGGCTGTTAGTGAACCCTTGTTGAGACAAGTCAAGGCCAAGCTATAAGGCTCACGTAATTCACCTTTTTAAATTTTTTAAAAAATTGATTTTAAAAGTTCTACTTTCTGTTTTTTTTAAAAAAAAGTAAATAGGATTCATGAGTTATGGCCCACTTACATAAAAATGAACCTGGGATAATTGTAATGTCAAAATTCATCATGCCTTGGCAACTGATAGAAGCTTGATGATCTCAATTTACAGATGGGGAACCTCAGGCTAAGAAAGGAATGTGACTTGCATGAGGTCATGGAGCACATGAGTGGCAGGACTGGGACACCCGAGTCGCAGGCCCTGGCTTTTTGTGCTATGTGTATCACACTAGCTTCGTCCCTTGTAAGTGAGTCCCTCCTGGTCAGGATGCTTCCCCCACCACTCTGCCTTCTCTCCGCCAGGCTTCTAGACTTGCGCTCTGGGACAGCTGGGCTTCTCCTGCTGGTAGTCCTGGGCGTCCTTCAGTAATATGACTTATAAGTAACACAGCAATGGCACTTACTGTTATCAGTTAAATTGTGTCCTCCTCCCCCAAAAAGATATGTTGGACTCCTAATCTCCAGTCACTCAGAATGTAACCTTAAACGACCTGGGTCTTTACTATAGAAGCGATCAAGTTATAAAGAGGTCTTTAGGGCCAGCCCCATTCTAGCTTATAAAGAAGGGAAAACGTGGACAGAGAAGACAGAACTGCACAGGAGGAGAAATCTGTGTGAAGACTGGGGTTGTGCAGCTGCAGGCCAAGGAGCTAGCAGATGCCAGGGGAGAGTCCTGGGGCACATCTGTCCCCAGCTCCTTCAGGCGAGCCTGACCCTGCTGACTCCGTGATCTCAGCTGACCACACAATCTCACACTTCCAAGTCTCCGGAATGGTGAGCCAATGAAAGTGTGTTGTTTTAAGTCCCTTACTTTGTGGTACTCCGTCGGCAGGACTAGGAACTGATACAGATGTACACCCAACAGGTGCTGACACTATGCAGACCTCGCTGTGTGTCGGCACTAGCTCTGTGGACCATTTCAGGTGCCTCACAGCAGCCCCTCACGCAGACCTGCACCCTCACTCCCCTACAGGTGAGGCGACAGGAGCAGAGGGAGGAAAAGTGCCCAAGACACATGGCCAGGAAGTCAGGTGCAGCCACAATGTAGGCCCAGGGACACCAAGCCCACCGTGCTTGCCCATGACTGACATTCACTGGGCCTACATTTGCTCAAAAGTAGAACAGGAGTAATAACAATATGGTGAATTAGGTTTGTTGTAAGCATTAAATGAGTTACATTTCTGTCAATGACTGTAACACTAACTATTCATTATAACAGTGCTGTTAGCATTGGTATTTTAAGGTTCTTCATTGTCTTGATTATTTTCTCAAAACTTTCCTAACTAGTTGTTTTCCTCTGGACATGCAATCCAAAAAGTAAACGAAATATTTCAAGTCTCACAGAAAATCTGAAACTAGTTGAACAGAAACCTAGTTTTTAGCAGTCAGATCCCATAGAGCTGGCTTCTTCTGAGCTTGTCGCTGATTTTTTAAAAGTTCTTTTTGTCCCCTTTTTTCTTTCTTTCTAGCAGATAGAATTTTCATTGTTAGGTAGAGGAGGCAAGTAAACCATTGCATGATTGAGTGACTAAATCAATACACTAAGGAACGGGTGATATGCTCCGAATAAATAAATGTGATGGTGGGGGAAGCGATCTAAAGCCATTTTCACAAAAAGCTTTAAAAAGCATTATCCCCATAGCACACAGATGCTTTAAACAAAGATATTGATTGAGAACAGTAATAATAATTTCTTAGATTTATGTGACATTTTATAATCCTCTGAGTATTTTTCTATATATTATGTCATAATATCATAGATCTTCTAAGTTGGAAGCAACTACAATAGTCATCTAATTTAACCATCATTCCTCTCAAAATCCTGATGAATAGGGCTTTTAGTCTTTGCTTGCATACCCTCAGAAACAAGGGAACTCACGACCTCCTGATTCAGTCCACTCCACGGCTGTATAGCTCAAACCCTGGGAAAGGTTTGTCCATTGTCCCGCCATGAACAGGAACATTGGTCCCCCCTCAGCGGAGCTCACCTGCATACATCCGTATCTTTTTCTGTGGGAATGATTCCTTTGAATGAAATGTGCCTTCAAGGGTCTTTCCTTCTCACTCATCAAATCAAGTATTTCCTTTCATCCCCTTTCTTAAAATATTCTGTCCCTGATGTCGTCACTACAGCTAACATTTTCATCACAGTTACCGCTTTCCAATGTCAGGCACTGACGTGCAGAATTCTGCCCAAGAGCAGCGACTCTCATTTTGGACGGACGGGAGCTGGCATCCCAGGTTCAGCGCTCGTTGGTGATGTGAACTGCAGCCAGTTAAAAAACCTCACAACTCGCAGGTTCTTCATGCATAGCACTGATCTCACAGAGGTACTGGGACACTTACATGGGACAAAGCATGTCTATACCTAGGCTGTGAAGGACACGTGATGTGCAATCGCATTTGGTGCCTAGAAAAACTCAAGAATTGGGGAATACTGCATCAGCTTTACAAATGGTGAGGTTGATCTGGCTAAGGTCATAAGACTGGCAATGAAGACAGTGTTTGACCTTGGAGTCGACTTCCAAGTCCTACACTCCCTTAAGAGAGTTTAACAAGAATTCCATGTAAGGAGGGCATCTTTGTAAGGATTTATCCATCCTCCCTTAGAATCTCAGCCAGCAACTAATGTGCAGAAAGGAGAGATCATGGTCCACCATGCACAGTAAGGGAGGAGGTTCTGGAGTCGGCCTATACAGAGCGAAGTATCTATTTTACCATTTAACCTTTGTATGACCAAGTCACACCAACAGGTATTCATTGCTTTAACATCTCAGGTCCCTCATCTAGGAAATAAACATAATAATAGCATCCACCTTAAGATTTGTTGTGAGGATTACATGTAATACTGCATGTAAAACAAAACTGGAACACAACTTAGCATATAGTAAATACTCAATACATGTCCAGTATTATGATTTTGTCTCTAGATCAATAGCAAAATAGCAGCAAGAATGAGGCTGAACCCAATGTCTTCCTACTCCTAGATTACCATGGGCTGCAATGGTAATGGTGCCCATGCTGTACCAGGTTGGAGATTAGGAACTATATACCTATTTCTTCCACTCTTCTCAATAACCATGTGAGACTTGTAGGACCCATTTTGTTGCATAGGTAAGGAAACTGAGGCTCAAAGACACGCAGGGACTCCCTCAGGGTCAAAATATCATTAGACCGGAAGTCAGAGAGACTGCGAATTCCAAACCTCTGCTCTCTTCCCTGCATCATGCCACCTGCATGGTGGAGGTGGGCATTGGGCGGCTCAGAATAGCTGAAGCTGGAGCAGTGGATGAGCTGAGATGACCCTCCACTCTCTCTCTCACCCAGAGTCCATTACTAGTATGCCCTCATTGCATCTCCCTTGGGATATTAACAGTCACAAGGCACACCTTCTGGGACAGAGTAAATGCTCAACTGAGGTCTTAAGAAGCCCCAAAAGAGCAAGCTGGTTCCACAGGCATGGGTTGTGGCAGGTTCCAATGACTGAGCCAGAGATGAGTGCCCCGCATGGACGGGCAGGATGTTTGTGCTAAGAAAAGGGGATGGAGGACATTGACCCTGGCCTGCAGATTTCTGAGACTGGACTGATCTATTTGGGTCTCCTCACAAACAATCCCAGATCTTCGCCAAAGATGAAAAAACTGCGAAATGTGACAGAGTGAGAGTCACCGTCTCACGAGTGGCCATGTGACATGAGTTTGGAATCTTGGGAAAAAACTCCTCCTAGAACTTCCCTCTCGTTAGCCACGTAGCCTTAGTCAAGCCAGTTAAACTCACTGAGTATCTGAGTTCTCACCTGTGAAATGGGGAGATATATCCAAGCCAAGGCCATTCTGTATAGTTGCTTGTGGGGGGTGAGGGGGGGGGGAGATGATGAGAGGAGCAAACACACCCTGTGTTCTTGCTGAATTGTCTATGGCCAGAATAGCAAGGACAGAGTCTGAGCCACAGAGAGAGGCCTATTCTCCAGGCCAAGCCCCGTGGAGATCCTGGACATGCCCTAACCTATATTTGGACCTTGGTTTATCCATCCGTGAAATGCAAGGATAGAATATATCAACATATCGCAATAATAAAGGAGCCCCTAATAATAAAACCTAATGCACTTATGCGCCGGACTCCTCTGATCAAAGTACTTGGTGTGCCACCTACACAGTAGGTGTTAGCATAACCCTCATTTACAGATGAAAAAACAAGGCACAGTGGGGTAAAATACTTTGCCCAGAGGACTTATAGTGTTAAGTGGCAGACTTCACATCCAAGCATGTGGGCTCTGGAACCTGTGCTTAAAACCTCCGTGTCACCCTAACTCTAGGTAGCAGGCGGTGTATGAGGTGTGTCCCACCTGGAGAGGCTGGGCTGCCAGCATGGACACCTGGGAGTTCCAACATTTCCTGGGCAGGACTCTGTCTCCTGGGGGTAAGATAAGGGCAGGAAAGATACAGATTTTGGAGCCCTGCGGGAGGGAAAGAACTGGTGGAATCACCAGGTAGGAGCCATGGGCCACTTTAGTGCATAGGCAGGGAGGGTCTGGAGTGTGCCAACCCCTACATGGTCTACTCAGTAGCCACATCCTACATCACAGAGGACTTCAGAGACATCTGGGTCCCTGTGAGTTCTTCTCCCGAAGCTGATCTCACTGAGCAGAAGACAGAGAAAGCACACCCACAGTCCTTACTGATACAGTGCGACTACCACTGGGCCTAGAGAAAGAGCCGGCCCGTTCAAGATTATAATTGAGTTAGCACTATCTAGGTTACTGGGTTATGGCAAGAATGTATGTAAGCAAAAGCTGTGCTGGAACACACAAAATGCTTAATAGATATTAGTCCAAACTGAGTTTTTCCTCTCAAACGTTACAGGAACAATCACGCCCCCTCAGTCCTTCTTAACATTAGAGGGTGCCCATGCTCCATGAGGAGCTCAGCAAGTCCCCTGAGACGGTACTTACAAACTAGCAACCCAAAGTTAGCATGCACACACCCCCTTGGCTTGACATGTGGCTGCATCATTTGCTAAATATATATTTGGGAGAAGTCTATCACACTCGTTCCATGAATAACACAAAGGCCTTGATTTGTTCCTCCAAGTGATGAGCACGCGTTAGGTCCAAAATTAACATTGCTGTCTAGCTGGGGTTTATGTGTGTGTTTTTCCAAAAACAGAAAACTTCCAAGCTCTTGCTCAGCCCTAATCAGAGTGTCTGCTGCACAGTGTTAGTTGAAGAGGAACCAGGAGAACAAAGACCCAAAGCAAAGATTTGCTCTCCAAAACACCTGTTGACTGTTGATGATGAGGAGGAAATGAAGAGGTGGGTGGTAGCCTTACTTAGTTGGGTGGCCTTCTGCTAATCATATCACCTCCCCGAGTCATGCCTTCCTCACACATAGGTTGGGAGTCCTACTTTCTATCCTCACACGCCTGGCAGACCTGTGCTAAAGGAGAAAACAATATAAAAGAGGCTCGAGGCCTGAAAAACACTATGGGGGTATCATGTATAGCTATTATCTGATATCTTCTCCGGCCAACCAGACCCTGCACATTCTGCATACCGAATCTGTCTTCTCCCATCGACCTTGCAAAGTCATTAATTACAGCTTTTTAAAGAAACCATTCATAGCAGCCCATTTATATTTTAGATGACCAGTCACGTGACTTTGCCCTAGGAGCCATCATGGAGAAGGCAGCAGATTCAGAGAGTTCCAGATTATGGAACCAACGGAGTGGAAGGCCACATCTCCTCTCTGTGCCCATAACTTCACCTCCAGGATGGAGGCCACACACCTGAATGCATGTGACAACACAATGAGATAATGTCCACAAGGGTGCCCAGCACAGTCCTGACAGGTGGCAGACAGGCATTCTCACCCTAAGAGAGCATAGAGGACATCGTTCAGGCTTCGTAGCCAGACATGCTTGGGTCTGAAGAACAGGTCTCTCTCGAACGAGCTGCGTGACCTTGGAGAAGTTTCTCTGCCCACTTTATAGTATTCAGAACTATAAAGCTAGGGCAACGAGAGGCTCTGTGTGCAACTGCACCAGCTATGCCCAGCCCCGCTCCGGGGCCACCATGTGGTATGTACACTGCAGGGGTGTTGTGAGGGTTAAAGCACCTGGCACAGCAAGGGCGCTTGGGAAAGAGCAGCCCCGCTGTGCGATTTTGTTGGTTCAGCCATTCTTGGAAAGGCCAGTTGTATTTTGGAGCACTGAACCTCAGCCCTCAGCAAAGCAGGCCAAGCACATGACAGATGTTAAACAGCTATTCCCAGAGATGTCAGCCAAAAGGCCAAGGAATTTGGAGACCCTATATTTTCTTCTCTGAAGCACAATTAGTTTGTCACAGCTGACAGATGATGGATGGGTATGCATCAGTCCAAGTGACACCACGGGATCCATCTGACTTTCCCTTTATCATTCTCACCTCTCGCACTCGGCCAGCTCTTTCCTGCTGTTTGCTGGCCATCCCCTGCCTCTCCATCCACCCTCTCTCCACCTTGTTGTCCTCCCCTGTCTCCCAGGCCCCCCACCTCGTTCCCACTCACTCACCATCACGGAAATGTGGAGAATGTGCATCTGCTCCTCTACAATCTCCGAGGGCTCCTGGAGTGTGGGGGCGGTGGCCCGGGCCAGCTGCCCGGAGCTGCTCATGGAGACATGGAAGTACAGGGTGCCGTTCTCCAACCACTGCTGCCTCCAGTGCACCAGCGAGATGTCCGCCGCCGTGCCCGACATCTCTGCAAGACAAGACCCAAGGTGCTAGGTGAGCTGCCTGCCTGGCCTCGTGTTCCAGGGAGGGAAGAAGCCACACCTACTCAGGAGCTCAGAAGGTACCGCCTTTGTACCAGGATGCCTGTCCTCACATCAAATCTATGAGCCAGAGGTCATCACTTCCATTTACGGGTCAACCGTGGCCAGGATTCACCACAAGCAACAGAGTGGCAGAGGCGGGATTTGAACTCGGGTCTGTCTGGTGCCTTTTTCTATAGCACCATGCATGGTAAGGTAATTCCTTCTGCGCCGATTATGAAATCAAACTAAGTGAGAGGGTCAACGTGCTGATATGGTTCTGGGGCCATAGAGCAAGAAGGGAGGACATGGCTGAGTGTGTGCCTTCCTCCGCAGCTGAGCTGGAGGCGCTCCTGGCAGAACAGCAGAACCTCAGAGCTAGAAAGGCCCTGGAATCCGCCAGCCAAGGAGCCCAGAGTCATCCTTCATGTGAAAGGAGCTTGGCAAGTGGGTTGTCCTGTGCTTCCAGCCGAGCTGCTCCACTTTGCGGTAGTGTGTGCGCTGCACTCCCAAGCACAGGGGTGTTGGCAGGAAGGTTTCCATGGCTTCAAAAAATCCTTGAGAAGCCACTGCCCACCCCAGTTTTCTCATATATAACCACTAGAAGGTTCGGACGATCTGGTCAATTGAAAAGTCACCTGACTTGAAGTTCCTAATTCTTACCTCTTTGCTGTTGTTCCCTCTGTACATACTTGATAATTTGAATAGTACTTCCATTCAAGGTAATCATACCTACATACCCTCTTAAGTAGAAGGGTGATGGCATCAAGTACCAAAAATGTCCTTGCACTGGGATCATACAACCTCTTCATAGTTCTGTCTACTAAAGGGATGTGTCCCTGGAAATGTCCTAGAAGGACAAGGCCTGTTGGTGTGTCTTGTGAAGAAAAGGAAAGGGTGGTGGTATTCTTGGGGGATCATCAGGTATTCATTCAAGTGAGAGTCCCATAGGAGACATAGGCCACCCACCAGTAGACAAGTAGCCTCAGTTGTGCCTGAACCTTGGACCTTTGAACCTTCTCCCCAAGACACCAATCTGACCTTGAGGCAGTATTTTTAGTCTCTGTAGACTTTACATACCCACAGCCATGAGCTCTTGCACACACACAAACACACACACCAGGAGAACTGATGGGGAGGCTGAGCTAGAACTTCGTATCAAATCAGCTCTCCCCATGCCCCACTGCAGCCCCTTTTATATCTGGTGACATTGAATGCAAAAGAGTTGCCATGAAGACATGCGATGATGCTTGTCCACCAAATGCTACTATGTTATTCTTATATCATCCTTTCCCAATAGAATCTAACTCCTGAGGTTCACAAATAAAACTCCTTAGAGGAAGAGCACCTGGCACTTAAGTGCTATAAAAAGTTAGCTATTAATATGTATTATCATTATTATTCACAGGAATAGGATCTATTTACTCTTCAACTTCTCTGAAATAAATCTTGAGACATCCTTGACTGCTTGCTTTCTCTCCCACTCCTCACCCAGTCCATCAGGAAACCTTCAAAGCACCCCGAATCCACCCCCTCTCAGCTCTGCTACTGCACCCACCTGGCTTGCTGCGAGGGCTTCTTAACTAGACTCTCTCCTTCCAACTTTGCCTCTCCTGTCTATTCTCAACCAGAAGCCAGAAGAGTCCTGCCACAGCATAAGTCAGCTCATGCCACTCCTCTGCTCCAAAGCTTCCATGCCCTCCCACCTCATTCTAAGCAAAACAAAAAGTGACTGGAACATAGTAAGTTACTCCAAGTGCAAATTTCCTTGGGTTTCCCTTGCTGCACCAAGAGCTGAGCAGGGTGGAGATCATTACTAAGAGTCCATTGGCTCCTAGAGCATGGGACCTAAAGGACCCGGAGAGCTCACTGTACAGCCTCAGGATAGGAGATGGGCTGGGTGTGCCATCTGTGAAGGTCTCTCCCCAGAACCTTCCGTCCTCCCACCACCGACCTCCTAGCCTCAGCACCTGAGGCCTTGGCAGTGGCTTCTCTGGCAGCCAGCCAGCTGGGCCAAGGCAAGGTGAAGACATCATGGAAAAAGGCCAGCCTTAGCACCTCAGTGCATAAAAGTCCAGAGTCTAAGGCCCAGGGGAACCCAGTTGCCTCTGGAAACAGTTGTCTCTCATTCAGCAGCTTAAGAAGGAGGGTCCATGTGCCACTAGGTGGGTTGGCACTTACTGTGCTAAGAGTCCCGGGAATGGCACCAGCAGAATGCCCCGGGCAGGCCACATCTGGTTGGCACAGCCTAGTATAGATGGAGGCACAGGAAGTGAAGGAATGCCTGCTGAAATCTGTGCTCCTTACTTCTAGAGCTCTCCCCAGCCTGTGCCTGCAATCCCACCACTAAAGAAGCTTGGCCTCCCCACGTTCAGTTGAGAAAACAGAGGGTCACAGAGGGTTAATGGCTTGCTTAAGGTCATTGGTGAATTGTACCCAGCTGGGTTTCCAGTCTGTGCAATTTCTCTGATACCAGTTGCTCTGACCATGTTCTCCTTTTCTATGACTAAATTAGCCCATGAAACAAAACTAGATTGTGCTCTTTGTTTGCTGTGGTGATGAGTGCACAGTCAGCAGACAGTAAAAGTTAAATGATAATAACAGTGTGTGAAACACAGTAAATATTGAATCACAGAGAACAGCTCTGGACTTACTCTATTAAAAGGAAAGAAACTGTTGTTGGAGTGGGGAGGAGGGGCGTGAGACCTCAAAGAGAAAAGTGCCTTGGCGGAAACAGAAGGCCTTGTTCATTCATTCACTCATTCATCCATCCATCCATTAATTCACTCATTCACATTTGTTTCTTTATTCATTCAACACACTTTATTAAGGATCTTCTCAACTGCAGTCAGCTTAGTAACTCTGAACATGAAGTGAAATGAGACACAGCCTTGACTTCAGGAAACTCAGAGTCCTTTAGTAGAACAAAATATACCCACACCCCCTTCCCCATGTCACTGTCCACACATGTGTACACTCTCCATTTAATGTGGCCCCGGGCATTGTGAACTAGTCTGATGAACCTCCTATCATTGTCCCTTTGTCATGTGCTCCAGCCCTTCAGGACTTACAACTGTCCCTCAAACGGGCCTGGCTGCCTCCTGCCTCAGGGCACATGCACTTTCTGCCTAGTCTATCTGGAAGTTTCCACCCAGAGCTTGTAAGCATTCATCTCAGCATTCATTTCTCAGTCCAAAGGAGACCTGCTCAGAGAGACCATGCCACTCTCAGCTAAAGTACTCCACACACATCCACTCCACATTCTATCCCTCTTACAAAAACTTTCCACAGAACTTGTCACTATGATGAGAAATTTACCTCATATATTTTCTTGAATATGTGTTTAATGCCTGTCTCTCCAGGAGAGCAGGAACCTTGCATGTCTGATTTCCTGCCACATCAAGTACTTTCAATAGTGCTTGATACATATAAGTGCTCTGTAAACAATTACTGAATTGCTGATGAATACACACACGCACTTAACATGTCCATGGTAAGGTGAAGGAGGTAGTCTTAAGCCTCATTAGAGAATTAAAGTAAAAGTAAGTAAGGATCCATTGGGAACTCAAAGGTGGGAGAGGACTCTCCTGGCTTGGAAAGTAAGAACTACTCCTCGAACATGGTGATATGAGCATTGCAGAAGATGGGCATCTTGTTGGCCCTCAGTGGAGAGAAGGAGGCATGGATATGGGCTGAGTGGCTGAGTATCTCAGGACAGTGAAGGCACATGGTTAAACAGGGAGGGCAGCAAAATGTCAGGCTGGAAATTCAGTTCAGATGCAGCGTTAGGGCTTAGAATGCTTGGTAACAGAGTATGGCTGATTCCGAATGCAGGAGGGAGTCGTGAGAGTACACTTGATCAGAGAGCCAGTCCTGTGTCCATAACAAACAGGTCAAGGAAATAGTAGCACAACCCAAGCCAGCTCCTGAAAGTCCCTGCTGATTGATTTTCCAATTGCATTTTCCCTTTCCACTTCCCCTAGTCCTTCCACATAAACATTTCATTGAATTCTTCAAGTCACATTACAATCAAACTTAAAGCAAAAGGGGGACTAAACGCATTTGGTCGGGAACCAAGACGATTCCCATAAAGGCAGATTATGCTGACATGATGAATATAAAATGAAACAGCAGATATTAAAGTGGGAGAATTGGTGCACCGTGCCTTCCGGCTGTGGACTGACTGCAGTGTCTGCTTCCCTCCCACCACGAAGAGCTTGATTTTATATTGGAATCATAAAGAAACACAGAGATTGTCTTTTCACCTTTCACTGTTCTCCCTCCCTGGGCCACAACCCGTGAAATATTCAATAGGCTCAAATCCCCTTAACCACCCCGCTAAAGCCAAGCTAGGGGATCAGCCCTCATCAGTGATTCTGGGTAGACCGCCATCCTGTTTCAGCAGCCATGCATGCCTTTCAGCTTCCTGGAAAAGAAATAAAAATAATCCCTAAGGCGTGTTGTGCTTTTAATTGGCTTGTTCTTCCTAATCTATGGCACTCATTGTATTTTTATTTAATTCCTGAAGGTCATTATGAAAATAAGCAGCTCTCCTGATCACCAGCCATCTTGATAACATCTCCCAAGTGGCCAACTAACCCGTCTTCCGATGCCATAGCACCAGCTGACCCCCTAGCCGATTATTTACAAAAGACCAGAGAGCGCTTCTGACGAGTTTGCAAATGGCCTCTGCCTGGCTGGGGAGCAGACACTATGGGAAATGAACTCACGGCCTAGACAGCAGTTGGGAAAGTTCATGACAGTGACGTTGACTGCAGACACCCTTGCCATTGGCCCTTCCAGCATTCACGGGTGTCCATCTCCATTGCAGCACATCCTGCTGAGAAGGGATCAGAAATATATCTGAAACACACACCCTCATTTCCATCTCTGCGATGGTTGTCTGAATGCAATCCTTCATCATCTCTCATGGAATACTTCAAATGGCTCTGTGGCAGTTAGGGTATTATCGGGGGGGGGGGGGGGGGAGACACACTCAGTAAAGTCATTGGAAGTATTTAAGGATGGAACCATGTATAAAGGTTTTGGGAATGTATTCATCAGGGTCCTCCAGAGAAACAGAATCCACAAGGCATATAGAGATACATGGAAAGAGATTTATTATGAGGAGGCTAAGAAGCCCCACAACCTGCCATCTTCAAGCCGGAGACCCAGGAAAGCCGGTGTGTAGTTCCAGTACAAACTCGAAGGCCTGAGAACCAGGGGAGCCAATGGTGTAAGTCCCAGTCTGCGTCTAAGCCCAAAGGCCCCGTAAATATGAGTGCTGACGCCCGAGGACAAAAGAGGGTTGTCCTGGCTTTTTCAGAGAGGAAATTCGCCCTTCCTCTACCTTTTGGCTCCCTTCAGACCCTCCAGAAGGAAATGATGTCCAGCTGTATCGATGAAGTCCTTTCTCTTTTTCTTGGTCTAATGCTTCAAATGCTAATATCTTCCAGAAACTCCCTCACCGACACCTCCAGAAACAGTGTTCTACCAGCTCCTTGGACATCCTTTGGCCCAGTCAAAATATAAAATTAATCAGCACGGGCAGGCAGGAGCAAGGCAAATCAATGATGAAGCACCTCACGGTTGGCCACAGCAAGGGGCTGATGCCATCCTGGACCTGAAGGGGTAGGAGGAGGAGAGGGGTTTATGAAACTCTGAAAGAGCTACGGAAAAGGGCTGCTAGACAGGAGCTACTGGTAGGGCCTGACCACCATGCAGATGGGTGGGGTTATAAACGTTCCTCTACCTGTGAACCTGTTACAGGTGGCGTATATGGGTCAACCTCAACCAAAGGCCGAGGGGTGAAGTAAATCATGCAGGTCTGCTTCCCAGGGCACATAGCAGGGAGGGGAGAGCTGAGGAGTAGAGACTACCCCGAAGGCCCCAATTGGCATCCCTGCCTCCAGGCTTCCTTCCTTCCAACAGTCCTTCAAAGGGCTACTATGATTAAGTGTATAACTTATACATCTGGCCAAGTCACACCTTTGCTCAAAACATGTCAAGGACTCTTGATTCCCCTCAGAGTAAACCTAATTTCACAAGCCTGGCACCTGCATTTATCCCCCACCCACTTCTTTCCATTCCTTTCCTTGCACTTACATGTTAAATGTGATCGAATATTTATGTGATCTCTCACATACTACACTATGCTGTTTATTTGATGTCTCTGAAGATGAATTTTCAGAGCCTGAAAGAACCTTCCCTGCTGAACCCCATCTCCTGGTCTGGAAGATTTCCTGATCCCCGTATGAGCTGGGTGATGCTTTATGCATGTTGCATAAGGTCACAACCTCTTGAGACCAACCACTTGAGTTTGAATCCCAACTCCCCGTGTTCAAGTTGTGTGTCTCTGGACCAGGATTTTAGCTATTTTGTGCCTCAGATTCCCCATCTGTCAAATGCGGTGAATAATAATAGAACCTGGCCCATTGGGTTGTGAGAATTAAATAATACAAATAATTTAGCTTTCAGCATTAGTCTTGATCCTCTAAGCATTCACTCATTACACATTTGCTACATATGACTCACACTCACTGTTATAGCATCCTATTTTACCAATGTCTTAGTCTTGGTAGTTACCTATGTTCAAATGATCCATTTATACAGTGTCCTCTCTCACTGGACTCTAGTGCAGGACACATCAGAGCCATGCGCATAGCCCAGTGCCTGACACAGTGGCCAAATACCGAGTAGAGGGGTCTATAAGTGTTCGGTGAGTTGAACCATCTGCATATTTGAATTCACATGGGCATCCCCAGTGAACAAAGAGAAGAGATGGCAACTCAGGATGTCAATGATGGCTGGATTTCCACATAACAACTCTACAGAAATTTACTCAGCATCTGACTCAAATTTAGGCACTCTGGGGAATGCAAATGGAGAGAAAGACAGAACCTTAACCTTCAATGAGCTTGCATTCTCATGAAGAGAGAGAGAATATTTACATAAAAAATAGACAATCATCTGATTCAGTTTACACATAAACATGTGTATGTATGTACAACTGGAAAGAAATGTACTTGAACATCAAGAATGATACTCTTAAAATGGTGGGATCAAAGGTGATTTTAATCATGGTCTAATTCATTTCTGTGTACATTTTCTACATAGAATATATGTTGCCTCTGTCACAGATGCAAACACATGCTCATTTAAGAGATTCATTTACTCAACCAACTTTTTCTGAGATCTGGCATTGTGGGACTCTATCCTCGGAAGTTCAGCCCAGGGGATGGAGAAAAAACATGATATAAATATGTATAAATCAAAGTAGGGAGCTTAGAGTAGAGGAGATGACTTCTGAATAGATCTTAAAGGATGGAGGAGTCTTAGAAGATGGGCAAGATTTCAACAAGTAGCCATGTGACATTGGGTATTTCAGATGGAGGAGTGGCACAAAGGCAAGAAGGCAGAGGGTTGAAATGTGCAAAGGGGTGCAGTGGGAGGATGCCATTAGAAAATACAGAGGTGTGGCCCAGCCGATATGGCTCAGTGGATGAGCATGGACCCATGTACTAGGAGGTCAAGGTCCAACTCCCGGTAGGGGCACATGCCCAGGGTTGCCAGCTCGATGCCCAGTAGGGGGCATGCAGGAGGCAGCCAATCAATGATTCTCTCATCACTGATGTTTCTCTCTCTCTCCCTTCCCCTCTGAAGTCAATAAAAATATACTTTAAAAGAAAAGAAAATACAGAGGTGCATCACTACAGAGGAAATGGAGAGACTGCTATAACAAGTCTGCAGAGGGGAAAGTAAAAAGGGGGCTACCACTTCTGACCTGTGAAGTTATCTCCTAGCATAACAAAAAGTGCCGGGTCCCACTCTGACTCCTTCATGCCATCAGATCAAGCCCTAGTTCAGAGGCTAATGAATTACATGCCATAAATTAAAATGACAAGATGGATGGATGGATGGATGGATGGATGGATGGATGGATGGATGGATAGATGGATGGATATATCCCAGTCTTTCTGACATATCAATATTCACACACCTTGGGTTAGTGAGAAGAACACTGAATTTGGAGTTAGAAGCTTAGATTTGTGTGATGCCTCTGCACCAATTAGCTGGTTTACCTGAGGACAAATCACAAAGCATCTCTGATTTTCTTTCTTTTTATGCAAATTGGGGGGGTGTCATGACTGTCTCATTTGCATAACTTCTAACTTAGAATTGAGAGAAAATAAGGCCACATCTAGCAATATGGTAGGAAATATGCAAGTCACACAGTTATCCCCAAAATGCAATCACTATCCCCATCATTCAACAATATACCACCCATAAATATTTATCTTCTTTCTAAAGCGTGCCAAGCACAGTGTTAGGTCCTGTAGCTAGATTAAGTAAAAAGTTAAATTGGTTTGCTGCCCTCACAGACCTCCCACTGTAGCCTGGATTTTCCTCAGCGCCCACTAAGCAGCCACAACATCTCCCCTTGCTTCAGTGTCTTCATTTATTCATGCCTTAATTGTTCATTAATTCATTCACAGCATAAGGCTGTGTCTGTCTGGGTAACTCCTATCCTCAGTGCTTAGCATGCAGGAGGTGCTCAAATATTTGTTGAATAAATGCCTCTCTCAATGCATATTTTATATGTTCTCTGCCCTAAAGAAAATCTCAATCTAGGAGAGAGAAGAAAAAAAAAGAAAAAGAAAATCAACGAAGGAAACGATCGTGCAGCACTGGCCATGAAAGAGGATGTGCGGAGAGTTACAGGAACACGCGTGAGGGGTGAGTTAATAATGCTCCTCCTTCGTTAGGGGTTTGGACAGGGCAAGCAGGCAGAGTCTATAATGTGGACACTTCATAAATCTAAGCGATCCTGGTGTCAGGCCAGGTTAAATGCCCACAAGATGACATCATGGCAGTGCTAGGTGTGGGCATTTGCCTGGGAGGGAACAGAAAGTACTGCAGTGGTGGGGGCCTGACAAAACCGGGCTGTGCAGCAGCACTGGAGGAAAATGTCCCAGGGGTACCCAGACCCCTCCCTCCCCACCCCCATCTGTCAGTTCTTATCTCTGCCTTTGCCTCCAATCTGCCCATTCCCGCCCCCTTTGGGAACTGCGTCTTTTACGCAGCACTGTGTTCCCCCGCCATTTGGTGGAGATAAATAATACAGTTATACCCGATTAAATAAGGAAGGGGAACAGAAGAATTAAGAGATATTGGCAAGGGAGAAAAGCATATCGTTTCAGATTAGATTTGAAAATAGATGGAGGGTTGATGGAATTGATTCTCATTACTCCTAGTTATTCTCTCCTGAACCATTTCCCTCCCTTCTGCTGCTTTTTTTTTTTTTTTTTTGGGGGGGGGGGCGGGGGCTGGTCTTTCTTTGTCATTTAGCTTCACTATATGCCCTTGGTTTCTCTGTGTGTTAGCAGTTTCTTTTCTTCTCCTTCTCCTTCTTTTTAAATGCATACAAATAGTCAATGACTTTCTCTCCTTCCCCCTCCCGCCGTTGTACAACAGTTTGCAACTGATAGAGAGATCACCAGAAGATGCACGCAGGGACTGACTTCCACCAACACCCACGTATGTGCCAGGCACTAGGCTAGGGGCTCTCGTTCACTGTCTCCATCAGCCTGCATGGGAACTCAACATGGGCAGGACGGATAGTAGAATACCCATTTTTCAGCTGAGATATCTGAGGCCTCAACAGGTGACAGGACTTCCCTGAGGTCTTTCATCTAGTAAGTGACAGAGCACGAATTCAAGCTCTGGTATCCTGACTCCAGGTGCAGTGTCCTCCCCGTTCTCCTAACTGGGCTGAGAAACAGAGCTTCGCATTTGAGTAGAAAGACTGAGGGACCAGGCCCACGCTGGGGGATGTGATAAGGTTCCAGGACAGGCATTCTCCTGGTCCTTCAGATGCTCTTCATCCTTCATCATCTCAAGGTCACTTGCTGGGGTCAAGTGTTGCTCTTTCTGTTTCTCAGATGCAAATCTCTCCTGGGAGAGAGGTGTAAGCAACATTCTGTCCTAAGGTAAGTGTATTAAGAGCACTTGGCTCCTTCCTGTATTTCGCCTGGTGACCTTTGACAAGCTAAGCTTCCCTCTCTAAGGTTCACTTGCCTCACACGGAAAATGGGAATCATAAAAGCAGTCTCTTAGGATGGTTTGAGTATCAGGGAGATGAAGTTTTGGGGGGAGCCCAGCACAGTATTCAGCATATGCATATTCCCTGTCAGCTGTCTGTCTTGCTTCAATTTTCTGTCTCACCACTATCAAGACTAGAAAAATCAGGTTGTTTTGAGAATAATGGGAAATGACACAGTATCCAAAGTAGAGAAGAGGAAGGCAGAGGTCACGGACCTAAAACCTCATAATTCAGTTGAAAAAATTTCTCTTAGACCTTTCCAGCGGGTCCCCAGTATCCCCCTATCCTTTTTAAAATCACCCCTATTGTCTATGACCTAGAATCATAGACAATCACAGTAGAAAGAGAATAGGTATAAAGACATGGAGATCAGTGGTCTAATCCCCATTTATTGGTGATGAAAATGATGTCCAGAGAGGGGTAGCAACTTGCCCTATGTCACACAGCCTCATAATTCCGTGCTCTTCAAAAATTACAAGGGCACAAGAGATAATAATTTAGAAGGGAGCCAGGGCAGAGGCGAGAGGAGGTAGAACCTCCCTGTCACCTAAGAGTGATTTAGCAGCATGGGGTTGGGTCTGGGGGTGGCGGGGGTGGGGTGCAGAACCGCCTCAGAATCCAGGCTCCCTCAGCCGCTCCTGAAGGTGCTCCTAACATGGCCCTATGTCTCCACTGCAGAGTCTGACATGTTAATCCCCAACACCCTCACCTCAACCAGAGGGCTCCCCTCCTGCGTGCTGCATGCTGGGACCCAGACCTGACAGGTAACACAATGTGAGGAGTCAGGAGAGGATGGCGCCAGGCAATGTTGTGAGTGAGGGAGGAGAATGAAACCCGTAAAAACCGGCAACGGAACAGAGACTAAGAGAATGGATTCCACCAGCGAGCTGCAGCAAGGTGGGATGGGCTGGACCCGGAGGACTGCCTTCACCGGATGAATGCATCATGACGCCAGGCCCTGGACTGACCCCATTGCCTCTGTACTCCAAGCCACAGTCCAAGGTCCCACGCTGCATCCCAGGCTCCGGGTCTTCGTTCATGGGGGGCCTCCTACCCGGAATGCCCTCATCTCCTCCACACACACAGACACCGCCCACCTCCCCAGGCCCAGCTGAAGTGACTCCTCTGGAGAGCCGGCCTGAATGCCCCTTCCCTTCTCCAAGCTCTGGCATGTGTCTACTCCCTTCCCTGGCTGGCTAACCTCACCAGTCCATACCTTAGCAGGTGCTTAACAAATACAGGCTGACACGAGATTAAAACAGAAGCCCAAGAGGGTGAAACTCGCTATTCCATTTCTCAGATGGGACTATTGAGGCACAGTGGCTGGAAAAGATGCTTAGAGAGATGGAGACCCAGATGTGGGAGGAGCCAGGTGAAGGTCTCTCAGCCTCAGAGAATAGGAGTCCGCTTGCCCCCCTTCCACTTTCTAGCTCCTGGCAGCATATATCAAACTGGCAGCCACCCGGATCAAATGGGTTTGCTATGGTCAAAGCATGACAAGATCCGTCTGTGCCTTGCCTGTGTCTCCTGCCGTGCCGGTCCCTCCCTGCTCCCCTGCCTGCGGAAGCGTAACTCCCTGCTCTTGTTCACATGGTTCTCTCTACCTGAGCTGATCCTCTCACCCTTTTTTGCCTGCCTAACTCTTCATCGTTAGAACTCAGCTGTGAGTAGGCCATCTCAACAGTCACCGATTCTTCTCCTTACATCTACAGCCGCTTGTGTGACACTGCGGCTCCCCCATCAAGAGGTGAGTCTATTGCTTCTCCCCTTGAATCCAAGTTGGCCGCACGACTCTCTTTGGTCAAAGGGACAAAGGCACAAATGATCCAAGTGGAGACTTGCACAGTGGTTGTGTACCAGGGCTTGCTCTCTCCGGCTTCTCCCGAGAACCCTGAAACTGCCCTGTGATGAAGTCTGGGCTAACCTGCTGGGTGATGAGAGAAGCATGGCCCGTTTGCCTATGTCACCCCAGACAAGGCCTGGTGCTAACCGCCAGACATGTCCGAGATCATCCAGCTCCCAGCAAAACTGCCAGCTGACCACAGACACAGGACAGAGCCCAGCGGAGATCCCCCACGACAAGCAGAACTGCCCGACAAAGCTCAGCCTGAAATACCAGCCCATGTAATTGTGAACCACAAAACTGTTTTAAGCCACAAAGTTTTGGGCGTGTTTGTTATGCAGCGAAGCTTACTTAAAGAACAATACAGATGGATCCTTTGGGAAGGCTCCCTCCCCCCAAGGTGGGCTGGGTGCCCCTGCTCTGTGCCTCCTTCCTCACAACACTGTCATCATCCCTTTTGCTATCTCACACCTCACTCACCATCTGCTCCCCAAGGCTCCAAGCTTCTGAAAACTAAAGGCCCTGCCTCCCTTGTCACCTAGCTCAGAGCAGCTGCTCAATGGACAGCATCAAACTGCAGAGCGAACAGATACTGAAAATCTCCCCGAGGTGGGATGCGGCCGTATTTCCATCACCGCTCCTCCTGCTTATCAGAATCTCTGTGGCCCTGAGTGGAGAGAGTGAGTAGGTATTGATTGGCTCTGACTGCACGGTTTGGGGAGCATATTCCTTAAACAAGCTCCACGCCCCTCATGGCAGCCTTGATTGCAATGCAGCCTCTCTCCATTACCCTGATTCAGAGCCCAGGCCATCGGTGGAATGATGATAGGACCCTTTTGACTTGTAATTGCACACCATTCAGGCCAATTTGGACCTGACACAGGTGGTGCCCAGTGGCAGGAAGGGACATGAGAGGATGCCAGGCTGGGGTTGGGAGAGGGAAGGACCCTCTCGATTGTCTGACTGCATCCAAGAAGGATGAGAAAAGGCTCAGGTGCCCAATGTCCCTCCTGACCAGGACATTCAGTGCCTGAATGATGGCAATGTATGCCGTTCTGGAGAGGGCCAGGCACGAGGACTCCTGTACCACTCCGGGGACACCTTTTTACCTGATTCAAATGCCAGACTCCTCTCTACAGTGAGAGGATAGGATGTTGTTCCCATATGGCCAGGTTAGCAGTTGGGAAGGTCCAATTCCATTCTGTGACCGTAGGTGGGAGGTTGGTACCTCTGCACCTCAGCCTTCTCCTCTGTCAAATGGGAGCACAGATCCCTCACCTGACTCCTTCACCTGGTTATTGGAAGAAGTAATGGGAGAAGTTCATGAGAGAATAAGTTCAATAAAACGTTCTCTGTGCCAAGGTTATAGTTATAATTAACACTAATCAACCTGGTGGCAGATGCTTAGAAAACTGAAACGAAGCCACTCAATGAGAAAGGCTAAAACTCCTTCCCATTTGTTAACACCCAGCACTCTAATACAGCCCAGGGTCAGGCTCAGCCTCAAACCTGCCCCCTAATTCCCACCTCTGACAATCTAGTTACTTGTTCAGTAACCTTGCAGAAGTCACCTAACTTCTCAAGGTCTCCTCCTCATATAAACTGTTAAGAATATCCTATCTAATAATAGAGTAACATGTAAATTACCATCACTCCGCTACGCCCACGATTGGGTGGCGGGAGGCTGGGGGGCGGGACTCGGGGTGGCCTATCTGGCCATTGAGAGGCACGGATCTGCTGCCACTGAGGGGGGCTACCCTGCTGTTGAGAGGTGCAGGGGGCGGGACTCCCGCCCCCTGTGCCTCTCAATGGCCAGATCCGCGGCTGCTGAGGGGGCCTGCCGCGGACACCCAGCTGCGCCTCTCAACGGCAGGGTAGCCAGGTGTCCGCGGCAGCCCCCCTCAGCGGCCGTGGACCATCAAAAGTGGGGGAGCTGGGTGTCTGTCCGCTGGTGCACCAGGCCTTTCAGAAGCCTCCGCAGAGCCAGAGGCTTCTGAAAGGCCTGGTGCACCAGCGGACAGGCACCCAGCTCCACCACGAAAAGCGAAAGCGTGTAGGGGACCCTACACGTGCATGATTCAATCATGCACTGGGCCTCTAGTATATATATATAAAAGCCTAAGTGACCAAATGACTGAATGACCAATCAGTCAACTGGTAGCTATAACACACACTGACCACCCGGGGCAGACGCTCAATGCAGGAGCTGCCCCCTGGTGGTCAGTGCGCTCCCACAGCAGGAGCACCTCTCAGCCAGATGCTGGGCTCAAGGCTAGCGAGTGCAGTTGCGGCAGCACGAGCCTCTCCCACCTTCGCAGCAGCAGGTACCTCGGGGCAGGGATGAGTGGAAGCGACTCCTGGCCCTAGCTAAGATGGGAGCAGCTCCCGGCCCTGGCTCGGGCTCCTACCCAGCCACCTGTGGCTTCGTGCACTGCTACATCCCCCGAGGGGTCCCAGACTGTGAGAGGGCACAGGCCAGGCTGAGGGACCCCACCAGTGCATGAATCTGTGCACCTTAATATCATAAGGATTACTGAAGTGTGGTGTCAGGAAGGCAGGGACTGACTGTCCTATTCATCCCTGGCTCCCAGTGCCTAGAAAGGTGCCTGGTACAGTGCAGCCACTTAATCAAAAATGACAGAATGACGGACGCTTATTAAGCAGTACAATGTGCAAGGCTCAGTGCCCAGCCATTTGCACATATTATCTCCTTTCATCCTCCAACATCCTCACGGCGGATGGGTAATAAGTCCACGTGTACACAGTGTTGAGATAATGTGTCAGCATAAGGCCTGGCACCAGTATTTGCTCAATAAGGTCTGCAACAGTGCACGCTGCTCCTGCCACCACCCTTTCTGTGTTACCCAAATACATTGTTTTGACTCCAGATAACATGGACTCTGAAGCACTAGGGCCTTACTGGTCAATTTCTGCAGGATAGGAAGCGCATGTATCCAGTGACCTCTCCACAGGACACGACATTTACAACCCAGAACACCATCAAGGTATGGAGCTAGGAATTCTCACCCCTCGGACTGTCACTCGTCCCCTACCTTCACCCCACCTTTTGGCTCCACTTCCAAAAGCACAGAAACTAACCTAAACTTAGATGGAGTTAACTGAGCGAGTTTCTGGGGAGCCTTCCCTGCAGCAGGCCCTGGGCTCAGAGCTCTCAGGCATTGTTTCCCTGAGTCTCCACTCCTCATTTAGAATCAAGAAAACCAACTCAGAGAGCACGGCTGATGTTCCAGATTGCACAGTCAGTCAGGAACTGGGCTGGCAAAAATCCCGTCTCTTGACCTTCAGGACAGACCCTGGTACAGTCCTTCTGGCTTCAACACCGACCTGCTGTGTCACCAGGGAAAAGGTGCTTCCCTCTCCCAACCTCACTCTTCTCACCTATAAAGTGGGAGCGGCCATGCCATCCTCAGAGGCTGGTTATAGGACTCTCTGGAGAATGGTGTGAGACAGGTGCCTGGACCTCATCCTCAATCTTAATAGAAACTGTCATGCTATCTAATGGAGAACGGCGCTTTCCACTCCACAGTTTACTGGGGTGTCTCAGCCACGGTGTCAGTTCTGTCCCACGACAATGACAGATGGGAACTGGGAGGTAGGGGCCCACTTAAGTGGTATCCCATGCATTCATCCCACGAACCTCTGCTATAGGCCCTTTACCTTTTCTGGGTGTTTCCCTTTAGTGACGTGGTGATTTAACGCCTACCACCACCACTGTGGTTCCCGTCCACAGCCCGATGTGAAATATGCTACAAGGAAGCCCGTTGCCAGAATGCCCTTGCGGTGGGCAGGTGTGTCTCTCACAGGAGGAACCAACCAGTTGCTGGCCCTGGGAGTGAGGACAAAGTTAGACACATCACCTCTAGAGGATATACAAGGGGATCAGGTGAGAGGGGTCACAGGTACACAGGAAGTCCAGTTTGCCCAATCTAAAAATACCTTCCGAGGTGCCAGCCAGGGGAGCGTGCACTTTTATGTCTGTGCTTCCAAAGCACGGGTGAGCTCAGATACATGCACCTCCTCATGAACTGATGCATGTGTGTAATGCCAGGGAAACACCCTTGCCACACAAACATGCAGCCACTGTCTCATGCATATGCATGAATGCACAGATCATGCATACATATATGAATGCAGACAAATGTTACAGAATACATGGCGTTGCATGTAGACTCACATGTCCATTCTGCAAAACTGTTCCCTTCCTCACACTGGCATCATAAGTATTTGCATACATACACATCCATGCATTCCCTGACATATGTAAAAGGTTACTATGTGTACATACACACAATCATGCATGGACACTTTGACGATGCAGCGGCCACACACATATGAAGGGCCCTCAGTGTGTTCACCTAGTTCAGTCCATTAACACACTACCATGAATGCTCCATCCTGCATGTTCAAGCTCACACGCATGTATGTGCACTGGTGTCTTCACACATAGGTGGCTGCACTCCTGAGCAGAAATCCACATGTGCTCAGACATGCCCATGCCCACAGATCCAGGCACGTTAGCCCAAGGACATACCTAAGTTCCCGTTTATGTCCTCACATGCACAGGCCACAATTGGCACAGGAAATGTCCCTCCGCGCCCCAGGAACCTGTTTGGATCTGTCCTCCCAGAGGCCTGGGTTTAGACTCAAGGGGGAAGACCGAATCCTCTCCCATAGTCTCTGCTATCGCTGCTTCTGAGGTATGACTGACAGATCATCGGGGAGCAGGGGCGAGAAGTCTCTGTTCCGGGGCTGTCCATCCACTTAATCCTTCCTGACTGTGTTACGGGGGGAAATTCCATCCATCCGCTATTTCATCCCCTCGCCTGATGTCCTTGAAAGAGACAGACTGACAGGGGCTGAAAGAGGCCCGCTGACGCCGGCCCCAGGCAATCCTGGTGACATTGCCATGGGCTTCCACTACCCAGTGCTCTACAGGGAGCCTGGCAGGAAAGCCTAAGCCGGTGCCCTGGGCATGGAGCATCCGAATCCCGAAGCAGAAATAATGCATTAAACTCCTCACTCTCCTCTTACAGCCACACACTATGCTCGGCACCACCACCCACTGCAATGCCTTTCATCATCAGAACATTCTCCAGGGAGCTGTAAGCTGGCCCATTCTCCAGAGAAAGAACCCGGGACACCCAGAGGAGAAGCCCCATGCCTGAGGGGCTTCTCTGGTTACTAAGGGGCAGGAGTGGAGAGCTGAAGGCAGGTCGGCTTGCCCCAAAGCACTTCCTAAACTCAGGTGACTCTGGAAGGAAGCTGGCCAGCCAGGTGTCACTGCCTGGTTTCTGGAATGTTCCTCCTTTCAAAAGCACTTTTAGGCATTGCAGTCCAGAGATGACTACCCAGGGCAGAGGCATCTTCCCAGCCTGATCCAAAAGCAGGGGACTGGAGAAGGAGATAAGGAAGGAGAGGATGTTTAGGTGAAAAAAGGAGGAAATGAGAAGAATGAAATAATGGTGGGAAGACGGAGAAGATGGAGAAGGAAGTGGTTTTAAGATGCAGTAGAGCTCACCTTCCTTTTCTCTGATAACATGCTCTGATGCCCTCCTCTGTGCTGGGCCTGGGAAGAGATGCTGAGGGAGCTAAGGGGCAGGGCAGGACTTCCGTCGGGGAACTCCTAGACTCGCGGGGCTGGTGTCTGTTTCATAGAGCACGTTCAATCTTGACCAGGTGTTTTTAAAGCATTTGCACAATTCATTTCCAAATCAATGAGGAAAGACAGATGCAAAAATGACCTCCAACTTTTTGCCCCTGCAGTAAGTCTCCTGCCAATAATGAGCATTAATGATCCAGCAAGCCTGTGGCACACATTTTCTCACATAATTCTCACAACTGCCTTTCAAGACAGTTATCGTATCCTGTTATTCATTCATATATAGGTGGGTGCATGTATATATATATATATATATATATATATATATATATATATATATATATATATATATATCACACATACATACCTTCCTATTTGGCTCAGAGACATTAAGACACTAAGTGAAAATCTCACAGGATTCCAACAATAGGAGCAGCATTCAGACCCATTCAGCCTAACTTAGGTCCCTGCCCCGAGGCATTCTTCTCACTACCCCTCCTGCAGCTGCACCTCCTACCTGTGGTGGCCCATTCCCCACAGTAATGGCGACCTAGCACAGGATAGCACAGCCGGAGGAGCCCTAAGAGATAATCCAGAGATAGCAAAAAATGAGGTTGGGGGAGGCTTGGCCAAGGTCACTGTACAATCAATGTCTGGACTGAGACCAGGACCTGCCCTTGGGACCCCAAGCCTGACACTCATTTGAGGGTGCTTTTCGGCCGGCTCTGGGTTTTCAAGTTGAGAACCCTGCCCCCCAAATCACTGACCTAGAAAGCAGGAGAGCAAGGCGATGCCTCGGAGCTCTCCTCGCCTAAGCTAAGAGGGCGAAGTGCTGTCAGGAAGGCAAGCCTTCCGTCCCTGGACCTCAGCGTTAGAACCTTTATTTTATAGACGAGCCCACTGAAGCCTGGAGAGAGGAAGGGATTTACCTAAGAAAAAAAAACAGAGTGGCAGCCTTTTCAAACAAAATCCGGCTCCTCTCCCAGGGATTCTCCTCTGAAAACACCCACAGCCACCGAGTGTCCTGGCTAAAAAGACAAGGTGAGGCAGGCAGACCCGTGGCTCCGGAGGGGTCATTAGCAGCTCTGAGATCTTGGACCTGGGGCAGTGTCACAGGTGCGAGACTCTAGAAGTCACCCAGAGACTGGCGTTTAGAAGGTCCCCATGCTTACTCGAAGGCTCTGCTGTCACCGTCTTGGAAATTTTAATATTTTTTAACAAAGGGCCTCACATTTTCATTTTGCAATGGGCCCGGCCAGTTTTGTAGCTGGTCCTGTGTTTGACACTTCCCGTTTCTAAGCCTCCGTTCCCCCAAACTGAATGGGGTTCCTCATGGTGCTAACTCGGCATGGTGTGCAGCTGACCCTGCTGTGCTTTGCCCCCATCCTCCGTGGCACCCACCTTTCCATATAGGTCGACAGAGCATCCTCCTGTGGATACCGGCACTCGGCCCACGGCCTTCCTAACCCTCATTCAGGGCAGGCCAGAAAGAGCAGGGAGTGTCCCCCATCCCTCAACCTGGACCAACCCTCAGCCAATGACAGACGGGAGGGGAGGTGTAGGCTCTCTTGCCTGTCCCATCTCACGTGTCCTACTGGTGCTTCCTGGGACCACCTCCCAAATCAATTATTTGTACGCATCTCCTCACCCCTGGGTCTGCTTCTGCGGAACCCAATTTAAGACAGAGATGCTACGAGCTTCATTGAGATAATGCATGTAAAGTGCCCGATACAGCATCATGCACAGACACGAGCCCTCAATAAATGGTAGGCTCGTCCAAAAAAAAAAAAAAAAAAAAGTCACTTTCCGAGAAGACAGGAGGAAGACAACAGAACGCTTCTAATTGATTTCTAAATTTACCCTCCTAATGAAATCATCCCTGGCAGACCCTGCTCATGACCATCAGAAATGATTTTCAGGGCCCCACTTCCCACCAGAGGCGGGTGCCAGTCATTCTGGCTCCCCAAACCCAGTCCAAGTGAAAGTGCATGTGATCACCCTGCATAGCCTTCCCGGCCTCAGCAGCTAAAGGACGCATGAACCTGCCCTGCATCTCAGAGCCAGGCGATCGGACATCTCGTCTACCCCTTTGTCTCACAGATGCCAAAACTGAGGCACAGAAATATGCCCAGAGGAACTAATGTGTACTGAAGAGTCACTTAGCCTCCAAATTGACTTACCGATTTATTCTTTTTAATTGTCATGCACACACATGCATACTAGAAAGTAAGCTCCAAAGAGGCAAGACACTTGCCTATTTTATTCAATGCAGTAACCCCCAGGAGCCTAGCACAGTGCCTGGCACAGAGTGTCCATTAATATTTATTAGGCGAACAAATACTCCCTTTATGAAGCTCTTTCTTGCCTGCCTCCAGGAGAACAACAAATCCAAAGAGTCTCAGAGCCCCACCCCATCATGATCAGAACAGCATGGTCAAGAAGGGGGGCCCTGGAGCCAGGCCACCAGAGTGGAACTCGACTCTCCCAACAAGTCCCTAGGGTCCCTAGGAGACCCTCAGTCTCCCCATCTTTAAACAGGGCAGCTGCCAGTATGTATCAAAGGAGGTACAGTCTGTAAAACAGCAACCCCTGGATACGCACTCATCCAGATGAGCCCTGATTAATGGAAAAAGAAAAGCCCTCTGCCCGCGGCTTCTCTCTTGCTGCTAATACATTAGGGGAGAGTTCCCAACGTGGGAGCAAATGCGTTAATGCTAGTGCAGGCGTGATTGCAAGCAGTCCGTGTTCATCAAACTAATGAGCAGAGACTCTCCACGGGAGAAAAGTCACATCCTCTCCTGCCTCTTCCAGTCCTTGTGCTGACCTCAGGAGGACGTGTGGCTGAGATGCTGCACTGCCTAAGGACCCAGAGGGGGCAGGCCCCAGGCTTCCAGCCCCTGGCTGCTCGCACCAGCTGGCTAGAACGGAGAGCACTGTTTGCCTTCATTGTATTTATTTTTACAGTGGCCTTCTAATTTTAGAAAGTGAAGCTGCTTTCCCATTTATCGTTATGATGTAAAAGTTTCCATTTACAATACATGCATGGATTTAGAAAGAAGAAAAACAGGAAGTAGTGAAGAGAACACAGATGTCTGTCTGCAGAATATCCAATAATCAGAAGATGTCCTGCAATGACTGAGGTTTGGAATTCTGACCCAGTCTTGGCTTAAGGAGCCCCTTAGGTCAGGGGCAGGGGGTCCAGGGCCCCTACCAGCCCTGTCATTGACTTACCCTTTGACTTTAACAAGCCTGTCTTCCTCCCTGGGCCTCCGTCCTTCTATTTTTTTAAAATGAAATGATCAGAAGTCCAAAGCTTCTGAACATCTTTTAAATGCATGGAGTCCTTTCAAGATTCCAGTAAGAACCGCAATACACCGGGGGAAAATGCATCAAGGCCACGTGACCACCCTGCCTCTCTCCTTGACCTCTCACTCCCATATGGAAGCTTGCAAACTCCAGAGACTTGTTGGAACCCTTTTGTTGATGAACATGAATTTGCTTTTTATGTCACGTCTCTCTCCCTGCCTAACTTATGACTCAGGAAATGAAGCCAGCACTTATTAACCCATGTTTCGAACCTCACCCCTCACAGCACCCCGTGCTCACACACACAGCATCGTGTCCCTTTCAACCCTCTGTGCCCCCCATTGTCAGCACGGATGTCCCCTGTGTGGTATGTGACAGAAAGAGCCTTGGGGAGGGCACCTGTGTGGTTACATCAGGTTCTCAGGACAGCGGGCACCTGGGTGTTGGTTCTGACCTGGCTCTTGTGTTTGGATTATCGCGTATTTACTGAGCTGCAGCTCCAAGGCAACCTGAGATAACAGGAGGCTCGAGAGCCAGGGAGGAGTCAGACCAGGTCTCCCTCTGCCCCAGGGAGGCCTCAGATGGGGGGCGGGGGAGAACCCTCAGCTCATCAAATACACCGGATGCTGCATGAGACATGCAGCCCGGAAGCATGCACGGGACAGAGCCAAGCACCGAGGACACGGTGACTTAACTCTGCCTTCAGGGGCAACCACGGGAAGTTGTCGGAACAGATGATGTCTGCGTGCAGTCATGAAGGGAGGACAGATGTCTGCCAGATGAAGGTGGGGAAAGATTTCTGGGCACAAAAATGCAAAACCCCGTGTTGAAGATATACAAGTCCTTGGGTGCCCCTGGCTCACACAGGTGAGCCACTGCCTCCTGGGTGACCTCGCCCAGTCGCCACACATGAGCATCAGTACTGCTCAGTCCTGACAGGCACTGGACATTGGGGAGGGACTCCCATGTGGACATGTATCCCACCTGTGAACTAAAGGGGCTCCGGCCCTAGCTGGGTTGGCTCAGTGGATAGAGCATCAGCTTGCAGACTGAAGTCCAATTCCAGTCAAGGGCACATGCCTGGTTTTTGGGCTCGATCCCCAGTGGGGGACATGCAGGAGGCAGCCAATCAATGATTCTCTCTCATCATTGATATTTCTATCCCTCTTTCCCTCTCCCTTCTTCTCTGAAATCAATAAAGATATATTTTTTAAAAAAGAGGGGGGCGGGCCTTGGGATACGGTGGTGGGTGAGCACTGAGGGCTAGGACCTGCATCGCAGGGAAACTTGGAAAAGGTCTGTATGGAGAGTCTGACAGCCAGACCCATGAGACCTACCTCCACCTTCTAAACTTCCTCTCAATCATCTTTTCTCCTTTGTGATTTCACACTTCTGTTCTAGCTTCCCAAGTTCTCCTTCCCACCACTCCCTTCCTGCAAATACCCTCCTTTTCAGGACAAAACACACACACACACACACACACACACACACACACACACACACTGAGCATCACTTCCCTAGCAGCAGGCAGAGGCTTTTCGCAGGTTTTAATGCACCGCTAGACAACGCCTGAAGGCTTGAATCCCCAAGCACACCTCTCTGCAAAGGAGAGAATCCCTAGTCACGGGGCCTCGGATTCTATTGTTTTCATAAAACACTGCTAACAACTGTCTGTTTCACTCACTGGGAGAGGCACACAGTCAGCCTACCCACCCTCACCCTAACTGTGTAGGTGCAGTGATACACGGATGGACACACAGCATCCTAGGAGCCCCAGGTCTGCACTAGCGGTGACGATAAAGGGGTCAGAGGATGTGTCAGCGGCCAAACCTAAAGGTGGTTTCCATGTCCCAAAACCTCGTTGAGACCTGCGTTTTCTCGACACATCTCTATTAGCCCTAACCTGGGTAGGGTTATTTAATGACGGATTATCTCCGATCCTTTCTCTACTGGTCACCAAAACCTGCCATTCCTGTGTCTTATCCCGTAACCTTTTTTTAGGTGATGGTTTCGATTCCTAGTTATTAAAAACGTATTCAAGTCTGTTTCCGGAGGCCACCCATGTCAGCAATGAAAACTCTTGGGAAGTGTTTCCTGAAGGAATGAACTTGGAATGATCTGAAGTTGAGATACGGTAACAACAGGTGGACGAGAATGCTCTCCTTGCTCGATGCCCTCTGACTGACAGCTTTACCACCCTCCTCCCGCGTCCCCCCCACCCTACCCCCACCCCGGGATCTAAGCACCTGCCCCCACTCAATGGCTGGACTCTGGCTCCCTAAAATCCAAACACTGCTGGGCCCCCTACTTTCAGGTGTCCTTGTGGGTGCCGTGGAGAGAACAAACCACCAGCCAGACACACAGCTGGTAGAAACCTTGGCACCAAGTGGACTCAGGCCTGTGATCCTGTCCTGGGCGGGGGCAGGTGGGTCAGAGGCTGGCACAGAGTCCCTGAGGGTGGAGTGGATCTGAGTGGAGGTCAGCAGGTCCACTCTTTGGGTACCAGAGGCCCCAGGAGCACAAATGCAGAGCCCCCTGGCTCTGCCAATTTTCTCTTCTTCTCAACTCCCTTTCGTTACTTCTTTTTCTCCCTCTTCCTTCCCCTTTTCATTCCCCTCCCCTATCTGCTCCTCTCATTCCTCCCTACATATACACAGATTCTCATCTTCCTCGGAATGCTGAAATGAGACAAATTTGGAGCCTCTTGTGCTGTTGAGATAGACTTAACCCCCTAGATGAGATAGTGGCCCCATGTTACAGTGGAGAAACTGAGGTGCCAAGAGCGCCGAGTCTCCTGCCCTGGGTCACATAGCAACTTCATAGCAGAAACAAGATCCTGACTCACATCTCCTGACGACGGGCTCCCTTACTCCCCGCACGATCGGGAGGGGGACCCCAGGCCTGTTAGGGGAGACACTGAAAGCAGCCCTGTTAGCTCCCGATTCTCCGGGAGGAGCAGCGCCTCCATCCACTGCCTCATGAGCCCCGGAAGCAGGGACCCGCTTCTCAGCCGCCCAGCCTCGGGAAAACTGATGTCGGGATTTCCCAGAGCTGGGCCCTGGGGAGAGAAGCTGCACACGCCGGCCCCAGCCCTGGCAGGCCCCCTGACACGCCGAGAAGGCAGGCCAAGAGCCAGCCCTTATCTATCCACTCCAGACATGGGCTGTGAGCCAGGGCGGCGAGCTGGCAGGACCGAGTGTGGCTACGGTGGTCAAACCCCTGGTCAGAGGTGCTGGGCGCTCAGCAAGATGCCTGGTCCAGAGTGGCCGAGAATACCTCCCCTTTTCTTTGGGTCCCTGTTGGAGCCACAGGAGAATGCCAAGGGGCATGATACTCACTGGTGAGGCGGCGTGGCACAGAAGTAAGGGTGTGGTCTCTCTCTGGGGCCTCCCTGACTGGGTTCAAATCCCACCTCTGCTACTTTCTGGTTTGTATGCTTTTTAAAAGTCGCTCATGGTCTTGGGGCCTCAGTTTTCTCATCTGTAAAATGGGGATACTAGTAATGCCTCCATCTCTGAATTTTGTGAGGATTAGACACATTTGGAGCCTTTTGTGCTGTTGAAATAGCCTTGAACCCCTAGATGAGATTTCAGAACCTCGGGAAGATTCCCTATATCTCTTATTATATGCAGCACACTTTGCAACTGTGCCTGGAGGAAGAATGCACATTTTATAAATGTTAATTATTATTATTATCACTGTGCATCTGAACAACGCAGCCATAGCAGTCTTACAGGTGAGTACTCCAAACTCCCAGGTCCCCGCTCAAGGCTCGGTCCACCTTAGACTTTCCTTCTCCCTGGCTGGTGGGGAAGGCGCCTGGGAGAGTCACCAGACACGGAAGAGCCTCTGGGACAAGCAGGCCAGCAGCCAATGTCTAGGCTAATTCAGCCTCCTGCTCTCTGCGGAATGAGTCACCCTTTTCTGTTGACCCGGCTTGGGGCTCTCTCAGTCAGGTTCCAGGTATGAATGAGCCGCACGGCCTCCGGACATGATGCTGGGGGGCGGCTCTAGAACCAATGCATCCCGTGCCCTCATTTTGCGAAGGTAAACTGAGGCCCGCAGTGGGGAAGGCTCGTGTCCATGGTCCCCAGCAGGTACCCACACTGGGTGATCACCTAAGTCCATGTGTCTCCGCCATGGGCGCTGCTTCTCCCCCAAGGCGCTGCCCTGCGAACGGCCTCATTGTCACAAAGCACTTGAGGCGATGAAGGACTCCAGGAGGACCCGGTCTGGCACTGGTTCTGCTGATCCGCTGAGGGGAGGGGACCCCACCCGTCACTGTGGGAGGCAAATGAGGCCCATTTGTTTTATTCAGGGCACCACTTAGAAAATTGCTCCTCCCAAGGACTCATGGGAAAAAGTCCTTCTCTTCCAAGGGAACCATTTATTCTGATAAAATCCAAGTAGCCACGCAGGGCCGTGCTCCCGTCTAGACATACGTGTTTGTTAAGTATGTGGCGAGGCCCCGTCACGGGGTGCTCTATGAAGATGTAGAGCCGCACCTTCCGTGGGAAAGCCTAACACTCCATCAGCTTCCACCCGTGGGTTAGTCCAATGCCGTCTCTCGGCAGGCATTTAATTTAGTACAGCGCTGAAACAACCAAAACCCTGGATTCTACCACTTCCTAACTGCTCCGCCGCATTGTGTACCGCACTACACAATGGGAATGCTGAATCTGTCCCACTCTCGTGCACGGAATGCTACCACGAGTGAACAAGGGGTCTGGGTTCACTCTCTGTCAGCGGCCGCCCTTCACACATCAAGAAACTGAAATCAAGAGATGGGGACATGGAGAGAGTGATGCCCACGGCCCAGGAGACCAGCATGGGAGAGAGACCCAGCTGCCCAACTCCCAGCCCCATCGCTTCTGGACGACACGGTGGGGCAGAGCTAGTAACACTGCCTCGATGCACTGGCAGCTGACTCAAACGCAGGCATTGTTTTAGTTGGGCCCGGACGATGCTTCACTGCAGGGGCCCATTGTGCACTGTAGGACGCTGAGCACCAACCCCGGCATCTACCTACTAGATACTAGTAGCATCTGCCCATCCACCAATCGTGACAACCCAAAACATCTCCAAACACGGCCAAATGTCCCCTACCCTACGGAGGCACAGTAGCTTCCCAGTGAGAACTATTGCTTTAGGGAAAAAATAATAAACAGAAATCGTTAATCTCATAATACAGAACTAATCCCACATCCTTGAACACGTGATGGTGTGTTCAACATCCTTGAACCTCTTACCACCCATTCCTGCACCTTCTGTTCCTCCACGTGGAATCTCTCCCCCTGCCCCACTCCCACCTCACCACCTGGCAAACCTCTACCGGTCTTCAACTCAGGGGTCACTTCCCCTGCAAAACCGCCCGGGGTCCCCTAAAACTGGGGTGGCAGAGAGACACTTCCCTTGTTTGAAAGCAAGCTGTGGTCCTCTCTCTCTATCACACTGTGGTTAGTTCTCTGTGCCCTTGAACTAAACCTGCATTCCTTGAGGGCAGGATCTCTGCCTTATTCTGAGTTAAACTCCTAGCTCCTAACACCATGGCCTCGGATTGCATAAGTAGATGCATGCGCAGCATGCTAACACTTAATCATCACGCCTCCCATCACAGCACGTCCTCACACGGATATGTCGATGCCCGCGTCACAGGCCATTATTGCCATGTGTTCCTGGAGGGTAATTAACTCCCAGAGAGCAGCAATAACTCAGCCCGTGTCACGCAGCCCGCAGATGCATGACTGGACTTGGGAACGTCACTGGGAGGCCCCCACTCGGCCAGCCTGACCTTCTGTCCTTCCCCTAGCAGGCTCTGCTGCCTTGTGTCCTGCAGAAGCCCCCTGCAGAGCACTCTGCCTCCGGCCCTGGGTCCTGGGAGCACCCACCCCTGCCTCTCGCCAGAGCCCGGCACTGCTGGCTCGGGGCAGGGGAGCAGCAGCAGCGGGTGGGTGTGGGTGTGGGTGTGAGTGATGATGTGTGCGCCCGCCTCTAGCACAGGCACACGTGGGCTCCGGCCATGCAGCCGGCTTCTCCCCGCAGCAGCAGGGACTAAAACAAAGGAGTGTGGGCATTTTCAACACACTTCCCTGTCTCCGGGGGTATTATTACACTCCTTCCACCCGCCCGGTAATGGGGACCTCCGGGGCTGGAATGGAAACAATGATTTTTTTCCCTTCTCCTAGAGTCAAGACCAGAATTTAATAAAAGTAGAAAAAAAAATACTAAGGTATTCCAATTCCCCCTCTCTGCAGATTGTTTTGTAATGCAGTTTTAGCCATGATGTTAGATTGACAGGCCTGAGGGCTGAAGTGGATCCATTCCCATAACAGGTCTAGTGCAGACGTGGAGTGAGCCATGTTTATGTGTGTGCGTGCTCACACACACACACACCCTGAACAAAGCAATTTCTCTTAAAAAAACAAAAGCCGTCTGCATTAAACTGACCGGGGCACAGGCTGTCTGCCCCACCTCTGACCCCTAACGCCGCATCCTCAAATGTAACCTGACATTCCAGGCAGCCAATTTCGCCCTTCCCTCTGGCAGACCCCACCGCCATCGGACCCTACCTGTTTCCACTCGGTGTCTGGGATCCATCTCGGCTGTAGCTCTTCCCAGACAGAATCTCTTTGGGGGGCATGGACCTCAGCTTCCAAACTGTTTTATAACTTTCCAACCTTAGGACCCCCAAATATTGCCAGCCCCCAAGCTAGCCCCCACCGGACAGGAAACCATCTCACCTCCCCTTTTCCTTCTAAATCACCAGCACTGGATTCACGCAAAGGGAAGCCTTCAGCCTTAGAAGTCAGGCTCTCAGTGAGAACTATTTCTGGGATTGACTCTCACCCTCATATTAGTTATTTCCCTCGTAGGGAAGCACGTGGCAGGTGCTCTGTGTTTCTTGCTTCACGTACATTTTTACTTTCTGTCCTCGGTGTAGGCAGTGGATATTACGGCACACACTCTGGAGATGAGGCAATAACAACTCAGAGTAAAACTGAATAGACTCTACTTATATTTAAATCGATTCATGCAATCAATCAACAAACTGCCTGTCGGCTGATCCTCATGACACCAAGAGACACTAGACAGACGTGGCCGTGAGCCCGCCTAACTGCACCAATCAGCCCCTATAGTGCCCAGTGCCAAGCAGAAAGGAGCTGATGGGGAGCAGGATGCTGCTATGGGAGCCAATAGGAAGGACGGGCCCCAGCGGGGTCGTGCAGGCCCCCAGGAGGACGTGGCATCTGCAGTGACAGCTACAGGGCAAGTAGAGTTTTCAAGGGGAAGAGGAAGAACAAACGTGCTCCGCCCAGAGGGAGCAGATGTGAATCTCCAGGAAGAAACACTGAATATGGACCCTTCCAAAAACGGGGTGGGAGGGAATTCAGCATGGCCGGTACGTGGGTTTGAGGAAGCAGGGACAACCCAGCATGGCCGGTACGTGGTTGAGGAAGCAGGGACAGGCCAGAGCAAGCGATGAGGCTGGAGAGGTGGGCTGGGCTGGGTCATGCCGGGCCTCGCAGGCCATGCTCAGGATTTGGAGTTTTTCCTGATATCCAAGGGGAAGCACTCCAGCAATGTAAGCAGCTTAAGAAGAAACGGGCATGCACAGGCTGGCTCTCTGCTACCCTTCCTCCAAAAGTAGGAGATGGGCCCTGGAGGCAGCTGGAGGGGGGAGGGAGTGGGGGGGACTTACGATAGAAGGCAGGACTCGGCCTGGGTGACCCTATGGCTGGAGAGGCAGGAATGGGGTGGGCCTTCAAGAAACAAGGCGTCTAAGAGACTCCATGCTGCGCTTCGGGAGCATTAAACTTGGGAAGACAGGAGTTAAATGCTGCGGAGCAGCCGGCTGGAGAGACTGTGGCATCATCCATGTAGCTTATTTAATAATAAAGCAGGCAGACAAGAGACGCCATCTGATGTGGAGATGCTTGGCCCTGGTCCCCGTGGGAGAGGCCGATGACAGGCCAGACTCCTGCAGGTCCAGACAGCACCAGACCATCCCAGATGAGCCACATGAGGATGTCGGGGCCCAAACCACACACCAACAGCCAGTCCCTCCCCCCATCTCCTCCGCCGCCATGGGCTTTGCAGGCCCCCTCGCTGATGGTCAGGAGAGCAGCCAGCTCAGGCAGACCTGAGTCTGAGCTGGGCCCACCCAGACTGACCATGTGACTGAGGAGCAGGGCACACGGGCCCAGAACCCCCTCTCCTTCCGGGATCCGGAGTCTCCGGTCCCCTGTCTCCTGTTACCACCGCCTCCTTAAGAAGGAAGAGCGTCTCATCCATTCCGCTGCTAATTACCTCTGCATGTCCTCATGCAGACTGATAAGGAAGCAATTAGGGGACATGCAGGGATTGCCGGGAGGGAATATGTCCCATTGTCAAGATAACGCCACTTTCCCACCACCCCTTCCCTGACAAATGACCGAGCAGGGCTGGGGGATTTTGAGGAGATGGAGAAAAGAAAGGGGGCGTGAGAGAAACTGAGTGGGCGAAGGGGGTGGAACTGCACACGTGGGAGCTGCAGCAGCCCTTACCCATCCTCTGACTCAGGAGTTCCACCCTGACGGCCCGCCCTCCGACACCAGGCAGGGAGTTAAATGAATGGAGGCGAATGGATAGAAGAAAATCCGCAGCACATGCGTGATGATAAATGACAAGTGACACTGGAGTCACCTACCAGGGGAGCTAGGGAGGGCAGGGGAGGGCACGCCTCTTTCAGAAGAGACAGCCCAACAGCCCCCTCAGCACTGCCATGCAGGAAGCAAGCCTGGTTTTGGCCTCTCTCCCAATTTTTCCAGAGAAGCTGGAAATCCAGCTGTCATGTGAAATTTCTCTCTCTCTCTCTCTCTCTCTCTCTCTCTCTCTCTCTCTTCCCATTTTGGAAGCCTCTCCACTTTTTTAAAAACAAAACTATTTTACGAGCCAAGCAAAACGATATCTGCGTGCCAGATGTGGCCTGTGGGCAGGCGGTGTGTGATGGCTAATTTTAGTCCAGCGCCTGCTTGACAGACAGGGGAACTGAACGTGCGTTTGTAGCTACAGGGGGCCTGGTCCAAGGTCACAGAGCAAGGAGATAGTGGAGCCAGGACTCAGGCTCTTTGCTTCCCAACCTCCCTCCTCTTATGTACAATCTGGAGGCTGATCACAGATCACAGGCATGCGAATAATATGAAGGCGAGCAAGTAGAATTATCCAATCGCACAAAGAAAATTCTGCGGCGAGCAATGAAGGGGTAGCTTAAAGGGGTGCCTGTGGGGGACAGAGGAAGGGCCGACGAAAGGCTTCACACAGAAGGGGCTGAGCCATTGCTTCAGTACCTGTAAGATCACCTTGGAGCACCCACTTCTGTATTAGGCAATTGGAGCTCGAGATATGGGCACAATCCCAAGCCATCACGCAACTAGTAAACTAGAGTAAAGGGTGAGAAAGTGCTGCAAATGCCAAGAACGGGAATCTTCAGGAAACTGGGCTGAGCCAAAGAAGAGCAGTGCAGAATCCCTGTGCAGGGATGGCGACAAGAAGGTCCTCCAAGACAAGATGGCACGTAAGATAAAGTATGAGGGGTGAGCGTTCTACCAGTGAATGGGGTGGGGGCTATAAGATAGAACCTCAACGATATTAAGGACCTAGTGGATTCCAGACAGCGGGAACAGACGAGCCCCGGGCCAGAGATGGAAATGCATGGGGGTGTATGTAACTGGGAAATGCAGGTCATTTTAGCTACAGTGCAGGTTCGAGAAGGGAGTCATGTGTGGAGGAAAGTTGAGTCCCCACCCGACAATGCTGAGTGTGCCAAGCAAAGAAGTACGTACATATTAGGTAGCAAATGGGCAGCTGCTAAAAGCATGTGAGCAAAGAGCAGAGGTGGTGCCCCCCTCACTGCTGTGTCTGGGAGAGCTCCCGGCAGCACACAGGGAACTGCGGAAGCCCTCGGGAGGTGGCTAGCAGCTCACACCTCCTCCCTCAATAAAAATGTGCTGAACTACCACCAAGCTCCAGGCACTGTGCTTGCAGCTGGGGGTGCCATGCCCAATACTGCAGTCATTCAATACAGTTCTCACACCCCTAGCGTGTACCACGCACCGTGTGAGAGCAGGGTTTCCGCCAGTCATTTGAAAGCCAAGCACCGAGCCTCCCCTACACACTAAGTGCTCGGTACCTGTTGGCTCCGTCGAACTGAGCGGGATGAAAGGGGAAGTTGAAGGACGAGCTGGAGTCATTCCCGCAGGGCTCGGAGGCAGGGATGAGAGAGGAGATGTGTGGTGGGATTAAAGACCTCTGGTTCTGAGATCAGGCTTCTGGGTTTGTCTTGAGTCTTTGCAATTGTTATATAACCCTGAACAATTCCCGTCCCCAGCCTACCGGTCAGTTTCCACATCTGCAAAATCGAGGCGCTTGGGCCAGTTCTATGTCCCGAAGGTGAAACTGAAAGCAGGATAAAATGGGGAAGGCTGGGATGGAGGAAGGTAGTATGGGATATGCAGAATCTCTGGGGAGGGCGGGGGGAATAGTGCCAAGAAGAAGAAGGGGAGGAAAGCCAGATTTGGGAACCTTGGGGGCTACTCAGAGCCATGAAGCCAGATATCTGCCAACTTCTGAAATCACCTCTCTACCTTGACCTGCCCCTGGAAAGACCTCAGGCTAAATGGCCACTGCGGTTTCCCACCACTCGCATTATTATAATGACTGAGTTCACTGGTGTTCTCCAGGCATTCTGTGCAGGGTGGAAAACACTTTCCTGATGACTGTTAATTAATCTTTCGCCAGTCCTGCGCATGGCAGGGACTGCTAAGCAGCCTCATTTTTATTCCAGGGAAATGGACACAGAAAGGGGGCTGAAGGTCACTCAGGCTAGGGCTGACTCAGGACTGGAACTTGGTGCCTCTGTCCAGCCACTCATCACCTGCCCGGAGGCTGCCCCAGCTAGAGGGGCACAGAGAGACGGAGCTAAGCAAGGAACTGCTTCTCCAAGATGCCCTGCCCCGGGGAAGGGCAGGTGCTAAGGAGGGGGAAATAGCAGACTTAGGGAGGAAACAGTAGGAGTGGACGCCCTTGGAGACTAAAAGGGAATGGAGGGTAAATGGAGGCTTGGGTAGCATCCCAAGAAGGCTGGACTCTATAGAAAAGGTCTAAACGTTTACCGGGAGTCAGAGAAGGGAAGGGGACCATGTGCTGTAGGAGCAGAGGAAGGTGAGTTCTGGTCACTGAAGGGTCGGAAAGGGTGACCACAGGCGGGAAGAGCAGAGCCAGGTAAACCGCCACCTCGAGGAGCCGAGAAGGGTGACTTCCAGCTGGAGAGGCAGGGATGGGTGACCTTCTACAGGAGGGCTGGTGACACTTACAGGGCTGACTGCCCTTAAAGAAATGCAGATGGAAAAAAAATAATAGCAGACATACCAAGCCGCTGTCAGGCTCTCAGCAAGAGGCCGCTGCCCTGCCTTCTTCAGACTAAGCTGTTAATTTGTCCACGCACTGTTTTTCTGGCTCCTCACTTCTGAACATACATTCAAGGTCCCGGTCATGGTGGGTTAGGATGATTCAGGATTGGGTTCCGAAGGAAGGCAGAGAGAAAGAGAACCACCAAGAAAGGGGGAGAAGGAGCCCTGCTGGAGAGTGAAATAAGCCGGTCAGAGAAAGACGGGTATCACGTGATCTCACTCATACATGGAATCTAATGAACAAAATAACCTGACAAATAAAACAGAACCGGAGACATGGAAGCATGGAAGAGACTGTGGAATCTCAGAGGGAAGGGGGATGGGGGGCGGGAAGAGATCAACCATAGGTCTTATATGCATACATGCATAACCCATGGATACAGACAATAGTGCGGTTGGCCTGGGGAGTGGGGTGTGGGATGGAGGGGGTCAATGGGAGAAAAAAGGGGGACGTCTGTAATACTTTCAACAATAAAGACAAATAAAAAATAATAAAATAAAAGACAAAGCATGGAGGGCAGGTGAAAAGAGGGGCTTTATACAGGCACTTCCTTCGCCAGGATCACATGGCAAAGGCGCCAGCTCTCAAGACTCCATGTAGAGTGGCCTGCTCAGTTGTTGCTGGGGCCAGGAATGCAAAGCCCCTGTAGCTCTGTGGGTTGGAGCATCATCCTGATATACCAAGGCTGCGGGTTCGATCCCTGGTCAGGGCACACACCAGAAGCAACCGATGAAAGCAACCAATACCAAAGTGGAACAACAAATCAATGTTTTTCTCTCTCTTAAATCAATCAAGAAATTTAAATAAGTAAATAAAATAAAAGCATGGCCTGGAAAAGCCAGGAGCTTGTAATGCTGGCGCCACCATTTATTGGCGTTCCAGGAATTGGGCTCCAAACTAAAATATGAATGGGCCTGCCAAGCATGTTTAAGCGCACACTGTCCTAGGAGCCTGTGCTTGGCACTTCTAATGCACCATCACTGCTCATTCTTAAACTGCCCTGCAAGGTGTGAACTGCTACCCTTCTCATTTCTAAGAGAAGAAACTGGGACTCGGGAGTTCAGTAGTTTCACCAAAGTCACCAGTAACTGGCAGAGTATGTACTCAAGCCAAGGTCTGTGTGACTCCACAGTTCTTGCTCTTTTTATTTTATTTTTATTGATTTCAGAGAGGAAGGGAGAGGGAGAGAGAGAAACATTGATGATGAAAGAGATCATTGATCACCTGCCTCCTGCAGGATTAGGGATCATGCCCCAACCTGAGCATAGCCCCAATCAGGAATTAAACCTTGACCTCCTGGTTCATAGGTCAATGCTCAACCACTGAGCCACCACTGCCTGGCGCTTAACCACTGTGTATCCATGTGAGGACTCATTCTCTGTGCCTACAGCTTCGCCATCACCAAGGAGATAAGCTGATGTGGCTGTAGGGTCCCTGAAGGAGAGACCTTCCAGGCGAGCCTGCCTGTTCCCATCGCACATTCCCATGAGGTCATTCCAGCCAGTTCCCAAGAGGGGAAGATTCTGAGTCTGAAGGGTGGTAAAGAACGCCTGTTCGGGGTACACGCTCTGCCTAAGGCTGCAGGAACCCCAGCTGACATGGTGAGAAATGTGCCCGGCCAACATGCAGAGACAGGGAGCTTAGTCAAATGTCAGGGAGGAATGGAAACCCAGGGCAGAGCTTGGCACCCTGAGTCCCGCTCCCAATCCCTCTTGGTTGGTTCCGGGGGATTTCCTGAGGATCGGGCAGTGATTCCGCTGCAGAGAATGGAAGGGAAGTGGGGGAGGCAGGAAGCCTTGGACCCAGGGCTTGAACGCAGCCAAGAGCTCACGTTTCCCCATCCTGACTTCAACCCTTCAGCTTGGCCTCTGGTGCCAGACGCTGCCTCCAGCCCACATGACCTTTCTCTGCCCATTCCTCACAGCATGCCCCTTCTCTGAGTCAGCCTGCTCGAATACACGTAGAGAGAGCACACAGCAGAGAGGGCTCATGCCCCACCCCACCCCAGCAAAGACACCATTTCCCCTTCAGCAGTAACAGGACCACCTACGTCTAGCTGGGCCATGGCCACCTTCCCCGGGAGCTAGCCGAGACTAAAAGCTGAGACCTGGCTACAGGGATGTAAATGGAACTTAGCTGAATTTGCAGAAAATTCCCGAAGTGAGGGTACGTGCCCTTCTCCTACACTTTTCTCCTTCGCGTAGCTAGACTTCGGACACAACGGGTTTTGCTGGGGCAGTCAGGTTGGTCTGTGAGGTGAGTTTGGGAATGCAGGCCACGTACAATAGATACGCACATCAGAGCAACGGGACGAAAGAACCCGAGGTCCCCCACTCAGTGTCCTACAGCAAGAAACGCCTACGAGACAAACAAGCATCCGTCTTGGGTGAGGCCCTGGAACGTTGGACTTTCTGTCACTCGTGAACAAATCAATACTAACACAGGGAGAAGGAATTAGATAGTGCGGACTACAGGTGTCTGAGTAGCAGAATCACATTTCTGATGTCTTGTTTACCACCAAATACTGTGGTTCAACAGAAAAAAAAAAACAAAAAAAAACAAAAAACAACAACAAGGGCTCTGGAGACAGACAAGAAGTCCAATAGGGTTCTACCATTCACTGGACAGCTGAAACTTACTGAGCCTCAGTGTTCCCATCCATTAAGTGGGGCTCTGAGGATTAAATGAGATAAACTGTACCCTCATGCAGGAAGGGATGTGTGCAGACTGGCCTATCTACCCAGCAACATTAGCAAACATTAATTTACACACAGTAAAACGCTTGAAAAGGAACTGGTGGATAATGAATAGTGTACGCTAAGCACATGGCCTATCGTGGGTGCACCTGGAACATGATTAATTACCAACACATTTCTGATCTGCCTTCCCCATTCGAAGTTTTGAAGATTAAACCAAGAGTCTATCAAAGAAGTGTGGTGGGGGCGGGGACCTAGGAGGTCTGTGAGTTAAAAGTCTGGGGTTTCTGCAAAAAACACACATAGGGTCTCCCTGCCCTTTTAAAGTTGAAAACCAAAAAGATAATTACCTTCTTTCTACCGCCCTCCTAGTCCCTCTCTCCTTCACAGCCCTCTGTTCATGCTCCATTTAATTTTCACACATATACTAAGATGCTAATTTCCTTTCAGACTTCACTGGGCAGGCTCCTCAGCTTCTATCTGAAACAGACCGAACCTCAAAAGCTGAAAAATATAAGGGCCATTAGGGGGGAGCAGCGCCCTGCCACCAAGGAGCCTCTAGATTTAACACAAAAGGGGAAGAAGAGAAGACAGTAACTTTGTTTGTTTGTTTTTCAAAACCTGCTTTGTCTCATGATAATAGCAAACAACTGTTTATCTGATATCTATTCCATGTCAGGCTCTATGCTGGATGCTTTACCATGTGTTTCCTTATAAACCTCACGGCTCAGCCTATTCCACAGATGGGGGGAAAAAGAGGTTCAGAGTGCTTAAGCCACTTGCCTAAGACAAGAGTTGATGCCTGCCTACACACAAACCTATACCATGTACAATGTTTATAACAGCATCATCTGCAATAGCCAACAGGCTACCATACAACAGAATAGTAAATGGTCTTTAAAAAGGAATGAAGTTCTGACACATGATACATGGATGAATCTTGAAAACATGATAAGTGAAAGAAGCCAGGGGTAAAATACTATAGATATATGATTCTGTTTATATGAAACTAGAGGTCCAGTGCATGAAATTCATGCACGGGTAGGGTCCCTAGGCCTGGCTGGTGATTAGGGTTGATCTGTGGGGCGACCAGTGGGGTGATTGGGACCCCTGTTTGCACCTGCCTTGGCCTGGTGCCTCCCGCTCACCGGCCTCACCCCACGCTGCCGTTGCTGGTTGTTGCCTCCCTCTGTGGAGTGACCAGCAGGGTGATCAGGGGCGGGGTGAGGGGGGACCCTGTTTGCACCAACCTTGGCTGGCCTGGCACTGTCCATTCACCAGCCCTGCCCCCCACCACTGCTGGTGGGGGCCTGTGGGCTGGGGGCAGCTCCTGTGTTAAGTGTCTGCCCCCTGGTGGTGAGTGCACATCAAAGCAACAAGTCATTCGGCCCTTTTGTTGATTTGCATATTAGCCTTTTATTATATAGAATGTCCAGGGAGCAGATTGGTGGTTGCTTAGGGAGGGGTTAGCTAAAGGCATAGGGTTTCCTTTTGAGATGATGGAATGTTCTAAGACTGACGGGTGATGGCTGCACACATCTGTGAATACAATGAAATCCACTGAATTACACACTCTAAATGGGTGAATTACAGAGTCTGCGAATTACATCTCAATACAGCTGTTTTTTAAAAAACAAAAATGTGTTGCCAGGACCCACGTCTGGAAGGCTCCCAACTCCTGTTTCTTCCATCTCATCACCTGGCCCTTGGCACATGCACCTCACTGAGCTCTCAGGCGGTGCTGGGAGGTGCATATGACTGTTCTCATTTCATAAATGAGGAGACGGAGAGTCAGAGAGGAAAGATAACGTGTCCTCTTTCCAAAGAAGAATTTAATTTGCAGAGATGAAAACTGATTTTCTCAACATCTCCATGTATGAGCTACCCACCCAGAAAATGTGAGAGCCAGAGCAGACCCTAAAATGGCCTAATCTCATCATTTTCAAATTGCCCTCAAAGTGTCATACCCTGAGGATGCCCGTGAAGGTGCTCAGGGGCCATTGCAGGGAACTTGGGAGGTTCAATTAGAGCATTTTTAAATTCTATTTTAGATATGGGGCGTCCACAGAAGACTTGAATTGAAAATACTGCTAAGGTAGCTTGGAAGGCACTGATCTTTTCCAACCTTCCCGTTATAAACATAAGATAACGTAAGAGAAGAAAAGGTCACATGGTGAGTGAATATCAGTGCTGGGCAGGGGGCCATTTTTCTTCCCTCTCCATATCACCCGTGCCTCTTAGTCCAGATTAACGGCTTGATGCAAGATGGTTACCAACTCATGCTCCAAACCAGAGGTCAGCACACTTTTCTGTAAAGGGCCAGATGGTCAACCGCAGGCCATATGGCCTCTTAGGCAATGAACTTGGCCACTGTGGTGGGATAGCAGCCACAGACAATACATTCAAAAGGGGTATGGCCGTGTTCTAATAAAACGGGTGGGGCGCCACAGTTTGCTGTCTCCTGCCCCAAACAGATCCCTTACTGTGGGTCATTCCTCTCCCCAGGGATGAAAGGGGCAGGATGTGATGAGGAACATGAGGAACGGGTGGTTGGTGGAAAGCACTTGGCATCGGCAGATCTGCTTCCAGGTTTGAGCTTCCACCTGTTTACCTCTGAGTGGAGGCACCGTGAGACGTCCCTTCATTTGCAACACAGCGACAACGCTCACACTTGGGGATACTGCAAGGATTACAAGAGAGCTGTGTGCCGGGCCTCCTCTGGCACTGGGGAGAACAGTGATAACATACAGCGCTAGCTCCACTCTCCGGCCTCACTTCCCATCATTCTGATGTTACCCACCTGACTCCCTTCCCTCACCCAGCTCCGGCCACGGGGCCTCCTCGCTGGAAGTCTCATACACGCCACGCAGGCCCCAATCTCGGTGCCTTCGCATCACCACTGCCCTCCTTGAGATGTCTTCTCCCCAGACCTCCCCATGGCTCATTCCTCTCCTGTTTCCAGTCCCCACCGGGCCACTTCCTGGCAGTTTTCCTGACCATACCATCTAACGGCAACCCCCACCCTGCACTCCCAGCACTCTATCACACTGCCCCGCCTTATTTTCCTCATAGCCCTTCCTGCTATCTTTGGTGTCAATGCTGATGTATTCATTTGCTTGTTTATTTTTGTGTCTTTCTATGCTCCATAAGGATCTGATTGGCTCTTTCGGGTTTCCTAGAATCAAGAATGGTGGCTGAAATAGCAGGCACCCAGGAAATGTTTGTTGGAAGGAAAATAAGGGAATGATGATCTCCCGAATTGCTATACTTACTTGAATTACCTTCTCCGCTTCAAGCCCCTGTGCTTGGGAAGTACTAGGCTTGAACACCACACAAACACCCCCATGTTAGGGAGGAAAAATCTAATGATATGCCCCTCAGGTAGGTACAGATTTACGTGGAACACAGAAATCCTGTGTCTGGAATGATCTGGGTCTCTCCTGGCATTGACTGCCAAGAGCTGCCATTGCACCCAGACTGTAGGAAGGCCATCTCATTCACCTCCACCCTAAATTAGACCCGCAAGGGTCCCTTGGCCATCCCTATGTAGTGTTTGCTGATGGGGAAATTGAGGCTCAAACAGGAGAAGGGACGATCTCATTCTCATTCTTTAGCCTCTTGTTCTTCATTGAAGGAAAAATCCTCTAAACCAATCTTCATAAAAAGCTAGAGCCGTAGGTTTTTTAAAAAATCACCCCATCTGATAATACAGACAAAGAACTCAGAGCAGTAGAGAAACATGGCCTTGTCAGACCTCACACCGCATGCTGGTATCAGGAGGAAGACTAGAACCCATGTCTGCCTGCACCCAGAGTTGAAATCTCACCGACCCCGTCCCCCGCCTCCCCCCCCCCCCCGCCCCCGCCGGCTCTGTGTTGCTCTTTGGACAGAAACAGAAAAGGAAGGAAAGGACAAGAAACTATTCCACGCACACATTTAGCAGTGCTCATAAATCCTGACAATATTAACACAAGACAGCTCCGTTGAACAAATTGGCAGCCAGTGTAGGCAGTTTAAAGAGGCAGGAGGTCTGGAAAAGAATAATAAAATAAAAAATAAAAGACCACCAGGCACACAGAAATCTTCCATCTACTCTTTTCCAAGTCGTTCCGTAAACCACGGGCTCAGACAGGAGATGCTGGGGTAGGGCAAGAGTTTGAAGAAGGTGCATACACAGCCTATGAGTGTGTGTGTGTGTGTGTGTGTGTGTGTGTGAGAGAGAGAGAGAGAGAGAGAGAGAGAGAGAGAGAGAGAGAGAGTACACGTGTGTGTGTGTGTGTGTGTGTGTGTATTCATACAAAGCTCCCAAGAGACTGCATGGGGAATAATCCATCTGTAAGATGTCACTCACCTTTTATACAAATGAACCTCCACCCCCTCCTGCCTAGATTAATTTGTTCTTTGTTTCCTTGACACTCAGCTGGGGAGATCTCAGAAGAATGAAAGAAAGTTCTTCAAGAGGTGAAAGGGCGAGTCAGGGCTTCGGGGGCCTGCAACCTAGGCAACCAGCACCTGCTTCTCCGCTTGCCCACGGGGACAAGGAGGAAGCCTGCCTTGGTCCTTATCTCCTCCTCTCATGGGGGAACCATCTCAGCCTCCAGATCCAGTCAATAGTTTCTCCTATTGACTCTGTGCCTGGTCTGTGCTGAGTGCTTTGCGAGCATCATACCAACTCCCACCACCTCACTGCCAATCGGGTCCCAGCCAGCTTTTCACAACATTCCTGACCTCATCTGGGATGTTTGATGCCCACGGCAGGAAAACTACAGCCTATTACTCTTCTCACTTTCAAGATGGCCTCTGTTTTCTACTCAGAAATTACAGGGCCATGAGGTATGTGCCCTGATGGGGCCATGTCACGTCACCTCCCACGAGCGCAAGCTCAGCCACTGTGACAGTTCTGCCATAAAGGGTGAGCGTAAAGAGAAGTGCAAGACACCATTCGACACACACCTAACAGTAGGCACCTTGCGTTTTCCCCCTTCGCTGTGTACGGTGTTAGCCGTCACAGTTTGCATGAATAAATAAGCCATCTAACATTATTTTTGGAAAGAGGAGCAATATAAATAAACACATCGAACATGAATAAACAATGCTAATATCAAATTAATGAAAAGAGGTTTTAAAAATAGATATATGCAAATCACATTTAATGTGAAGGATCCAAAAATCAACATATCCCAAGGCACCTCTGCTAGACTCAACGAATTACCATGAAATGGGTAGTTTCCCTTGCACAGATGGTCCACGGAGGACAATGGGTGACCTGCAGCCATAAATGCAATGGCCTAGTCAAGGAATTGAAATTATTTAGTAGCAGGGCAATGCCCTTGACTTCTGGTTCAAGAGATCCAAATTCCTGCACCTTAGGTGCATCCTAACATTCTAACAGTGAGAAGTTTGAACAAAGAGCAGTGAAAAGAGAGATCATTTTCATTTATCACGTACCATACATTGTCCAAGACCACAGGCTTGATCTTGCCTGGGACTAGATTAGGTGGTTTGCGAGAATTATTCATTCAATTTTCTTAACAAACCCTGAATTAAAAGCAGTGCTCCCATTTTTCAGATGAGGGTATTGAGGATGAGAGAGAGACTGACTTTCTGGAGGTGGAACAGCTTATAGATGTAGTCTGTATATCTGTTTAACTCCAAGACGTGCAATTTTCCTCTTAAGGACACGAGATATAAGGTAAGGAGGCATCACAGGGAAGAAAAGGTAGGAAACGTCTCTGAAAATATCCAACAAGTAGAGACTCTGTTTCGAGTGACAACAAGGTGTGGGGCTCAGAATGAGCTCACAGTCAAAGGGAGAAGCAGGAGTCACACAACTAGCCTATTAGCCAAGGCATGGGGGTGGGCAGCAGGGTGAGCAGCATTTGGCTGAGCAGGTGGTGCTCATGATCTTGGGCAGCCAATCTAATGGATTTAATAAACTGGCTCATTTTCCCTCATACAGTTGAAGTGTTATCAAAAATCCATAATCTGCCCTGGCCAGTGTGGTTCAATGGGTTGGGTGGCATCTTGTGCACCCAGAGGTTGCTGTTTGATTCCCAGTCAGGACATATGCCAGGGTTGCAGGCTTGATACCCAGTAGGGGCTGTGCAAGAGGCAGCCAATCAATGTTACCCTCTCACATCAATGTTACTTCTCCCTTCCTCTCTCTCTAAAAATCAATAAGCTATTCTTTAAAAATAAAATACATATCCCATGGATTTATCTGAATCTAATTCTGTTCTAACTCATATGAAAAAATAAAACAAATAAGGAACCAATGAAGATCTATCTACTTTTCTATCATCTACCTATCATTTCACAATATTTAATATTTCCCATTCATCCTCTCATCTTCAGAGACTACCTGGAGAGAATTGGAGAATTAGAAAATATTCCTACTTTGTAAAAGGAAAAATGAGGCTTCCAGTCATCTGTGTAATATTTGACCATTTTAAAATAATTTTTATGTTATACTCAAATTACTCTTTAGGATACCTAATATCCTGAGCCATTTCCATGTTCAACATGACCTTAATGGATATGTCCCACAATGTTTTAATTCCCCAAATAAGATATGCTCACTGAGCCTCTATTTCTTTTTAGATCTACAACTAAGAACTGCCTTTGCTAAGCATAGAAGCACTCTCAACTTCACAGATCTCTCCATTTACCTGTTCACCCAACCATTCATGCAACCACCCACCCATCTGTAAATCTTCAAAAAAAACCAACACTTCTTCAGATGGCCTATCTGGTGATGGACACACACAAGACAGGGCCCCTTGCCCTAAAGGGTTTAGCAATTCATTGGAACAATAGATGATGTCCACAATACACTCAGAGACACCACAGACAGTGATGCGTGTGCTGGTGGGAGAAGCAAGTGCAAAGAAAGGAGAGGGGATGGTCAGGGTGGACCTCATGGCAGATGGGCGCCCTCATTCATTGCACAACCACTATGTTCCCGGCATCACCCAAGCACGTCAAACCCGCCAACTACGAGTTTGACATGCTCACTTTTCTGCTTATCACTTTACTTACTTTTAATAATTAGATAAATGATTCATATGGGATAACTATAGGGGAAGGATTTTCTACTGTCTCCCATCACGACCACTGTCCTACTGAACCTCAGCTCTTAAGTGGCTTGGTGAGCCCGACAAAAATGATGGGATCACCTTCATCTTCAGACTAGGTCTCGAAACTGAAGAACGCACCTGTCCACAGGAAACCTCTGGTCTATGTCTCTGCACCCCACAGATGGGTTGGTAAATTCAGTCACCGGCTCGGGTGGCTCTCTCTCATCAACCCTGTGAGCAGCAACCCAAGGACAGTCAGACCTCACAGTCTACCCTGGCCGGACACTGAGGCTGGAGGACGTGTCCACTCGACCTGGGCTGCTGCCTAAGCTGCTGGCTTCCTCCCAGCCTCAGCCACGCTCTGTGCGTACCCCTCCAGGTGACCTCTTGGCCTCCGGAGACAGGCCGATAGTGGCCATAGCAGGGTACAGGCAGACCTGGCTCCTGCTACAATATTGTCAAGCGCCTCCTTTTTCTCTTAGCACCTAGTATTAGTGTTTCCCACTCTGCCAATGAGGAAACTGAGGTTTGGAGAAAGGAACTGATTTTGTTCCAGATCCCAGAACTTCTCAAGGTCAGATAGGATCTTTTTATTTTTTAAATATGTTTTTATTGATTTCAAAGAGGAAGGGAGAGGGAGAGATAGAAACATCAATGATGAGAGAGAATGATTGATTGGCTGACTCCTGTACACCCTCTAATATGGATCAAACCTGAAACCCTGGCACGTGCCCCAAACCATGACCTCCTGGTTCATGGGTCGACACTCAACGACTGAGCCACACTGGCCAGGCAGTCAGATGGGATCTTAGATGAGGCTGACTCCACAATGAGTGCTCTTTGCTCTGTGCCACAGGACATCGGAGCTGAGATCTGAAGGGTGCCAGGGTCTGCGTGCCATCCAGGCAGGAGGAGGCGAGGGAGCTGTCTCCCACCCAAACAGGTCCTCTGAGGTCACCCACACACCATCTGTTGCTACCATGTCACCCCTGTCATCAGACCAGCCGAGGAACACCATGCTCTTTTTTTTTTTTCCTAGAGAAACTTCTTCTCTGTTGAGAAGCAAGAAACAACAGCTTCCCTGAGACCCATTTTTCATACAATTAATGTCAGGCCTCCCGTGTTTCCTAATGAAATCTGACACTAACAGAGAAAAATGAATACATTAATATTGAGTTCATTAGTAAATAGATTATCCGACTGTTTGGGGTGAGTCGGGGAGGAAGGTGAAGGAAGAAGGAGAAAGGGGGGAGACGCGCACATGCCCACGCAGCTATGCTGTCAAGCAAGAGCCTCTCCGAGGACCACACGCTCATCAAATATTTATGGATTTTAATGCACTGATCTGTTAAGTCTGGAAATGTTCTCTAATACCAAAAGTTATTTTTTAAAGAGAGACAAGAACTCAGCTGATGCTACAGCATTTTACTGGGATGCAAGCTCACAGAAGAATCTGTGCTCTTTGCTCCCTGCACAGTAAGTACAAATGACTACTCTCCTGAGAGGTCGCACCACCCATCCCACCCACACCTCCAGGGCAAGAGGAAGTGACAAGAGGCGAGGTATGGCAAGGCCCTGTGCGGAGATATTAGGCTAGCACAGTGGTCGGCAAACTGCGGCTCGCGAGCCACATGCGGTTCTTTGGCTTCTTGAGTGTTTAGCAAAGGCCAGCTTAGGAGTACCCTAATTAAGTTAATAACAATGTACCTACCTACATAGTTTAAGTTTAAAAAATTTGGCTCTCAAAAGAAATTTCAATCGTTGTACTGTTGATATTTGGCTCTGCTGACTAATGAGTTTGCCGACCACTGGGCTAGCAGGAACAGTGGCTGCAGAAGGAAAAATGCCTGCATACCCTGCCAAGTTCTTCCTCCCCCTCTAAAGACTCAGTTAATTGCCCCACGGTCACCAGTCTCTCCCATGCTAAGCCCTGTGTAGGGACTGACACCAAAACAGCAGCAGCAGAAGCAGAGGGCCCGCAGCCCACGGAGCAGCAGTCTGGTTCCACCCCTTCCGTGGTGTGTTACCTTGGACAGCTCTCCTCACTTCCCATCTCTGTAACCGCCTGGGTGGTGTGGCTCAGCAGTTGAGCATCAACCCATGAACCAGGAGGTCACGGTTCAATTCCTGGTCAGGGCACATGTCTGGGTTTCGGGCTCCATCCCCAGTGGGGGGCGTGCAGGAGGCAGCAGATCAATGATTCTCTCTCATCATTGATGTTTCTATCTCTTTCTCCCTCTCTCTGACAATAATAAAAACTTTTTTTTTTTAAAGGAGATGTTAATGGTAGTCTTCGTCTGTCTCACAGAATCACTGCCACCATGGTCAAATGAGTTCACGGGCAGGGACACTCTTAATATAAACTGTAAACTGCCATAAACTGCACGATGTTACTGTTTGCACAAAACATCCCCATCCCTTTATGTCTGTATGATGAGGTGGAAAGTGAAAGCAAGGCCGAGCTATTATGTGTGACCTTGGGCAGCCATTACACATGACCTTCATCCCTCTGGGCCTCAGACTGCCCATTAGCAACACAGCCAGGCTGGACCACAGATAGATAACCCTTTGGGGCCTTTGCACAGCCTGGTGCCTACGACAACCAGGAGAAGATGTCAGCAGGAGGCCTGGCATGATGATGCTGGCTTCTCTAGAGACCAAGATCATCCTTAAGGTCAGAGTGGGGAGGGAGGGAGGGAGGGAGGGAGGGAGGGAGAGAGAGAGAGAGAGAGAGAGAGAGAGAGAGAGAGAGAGAGAGAGAGGATCTCTGGGAACCACTGTAGTTCTTGCATTGTATGAGATGGCACATTTTCTGTCTCTTAAAGTCCTTGAGCAAGGGAATCTCATGTCATGCTCTGAGGAGAAAACAGCTTAATAAAAGTGAGGGCAGGAAGAAAGAAGGAAACAGCCCAGGTAGAAATGGGCCCCAGAGAGAGTCGATGCTCATGAATCAAATAGTTTCTTTTCTGGTCGCTGCGTTTCGCTCTGTCATGGGCACTGTATTCACTGAGATCGGAACGATCTGCCAAAACATTTTCACACAGAAGAGATGGAGATACACAGACAGATGGTGAGAGGCAGAGGCAGACACTGCTCCACGCTGCAGGCAGAAACTTTCCTGGTCTTCGGGAGCAGGAGGTTAAGAAAACACTAAGAGGAAGAAAAGGAAAGGAAAATAAAACAAAATGGCGGTAAAGTCGCAAACCATCAGGAAAGGGACAATGCCACATTCAGGGCGTGGTCCTTGCATTCCACACAGCAGTGACATTTCCTTAAAAAGCAAGATGGTTTCCCTTACGTGGGCCTTTTGATATGGGCCTCTTGCTACCCAATTAACTACAGAAAAGAGAAATGCATGGAAAAGAAGGCATGGGGTGTATGGGAGGCTATGAAGCAGAAACCAAAAATGCATTTTGTTCCGCAAATCTGCTAATGTAACTCTCTAGCTCTATTGCGACAAAGGGAGAGGTCTCTGAGTTCATTTCATGTCTCATCCATCCTCGGAGTCATGGGAAATCTCACCTTGTTTTTGCAAAATACCGGCACACACTGTGCACCACCAACACTCAATTCCATTAGACGTAATGGAACACGACTGTCCCAGAGTTGTTTTCAATTGCTTCAGTGCATCCTTCATTTCGGGGAACAGGGATGTATGAGCTGTTTGACTCACGCTGACATGTGGACCCAGGACTGCAGCGAAAGTCATGCTACTTCCTATGGATGGCCTGATGGAGACGGGGTCCACTCTCCCGTCCCCACGGATGAAGGGATGAGAGCTCTCATCTCCATTTCCTGTCGCATATTACAAAGCAGCACACAGCTGCTCACTGGCTGCTGCTAGTGGAACCCAGGTCCATCCACGGTCCACACCCACAAAGGCATTTGCATTCTGTGACCGTGACAATGGGGTGGAGATGAAAGAACCTGAGCTACAGAGCCAGATGGTCGGGAGTTTGAAGCCCCCACTCTGCCGCGTCTAGCTGCTTGACTTTGGCAAGTCACTGAGTCCTGCCTAACCTCAGTTTTACCAGGTGAAAAATGAAACCAAGATGCTGCGTGCTTGGTGGGATAAAAGATGTAATGTGGCAAGGATGGTGACAAGCCTGTGGGAAGTGTATAGAACTTGGGAAAGGCTACTTATCAGTGAGCTGGAGAGAGTCCTACCTAGAGAGAGTCCTACCCTCTGTGTCAGTGGGGGGCTTAGAACCGGGAGGAGGAGAGATGTCCGGTGTAACTCCTGGTGCTGCAGCTCACTTACCAGGAACAGTTACTTGGTCATTTGCCTCCCCTGACTTCCCCTGTTTCCTGACCTAGAGAGTGAATGGGGTCAATGTAATATGTCATTTAGTGGTTTCCAAACCGTGTTTTTAGAACTGAAACACATCTTTATGCAGAATTAAAATATGCCAAACACATCTTTATGCAGAATTAGAATATGCCAAACACATCTTTATGCAGAATTAGAATATGCCAAACACATCTTTATGCAGAATTAGAATATGCCAAACAAGTAAGAGCGGGTAGGAGCTGGGCACGGGGGCCAGAATCCCAATACACCTGTGCCCCTGCCCACCTTTAATAGCCTCTCCCCTGGAGGACCCCAGGGAGGCGTGGGATTCAGTGAGAAAGCCACGGTCTCTATGACGCGGAGGTCATGCCTAAGGACATTCTGAGGAGAAGTGGAGAGGGAATTTTATGAGCTTGGTTGGTTGGTTGGTGGTTGGACAGGTCTTTCCTGACGTCAGCTTCCTACACTAGCTTCTGGTCACCATGGCTACAGGCAGGCTGCTCTTTGACCCTCATGGCAGAAAAACCAAGACAGGGAGAGCAGGTAAGAGAGGTGAGGCTTCAGAATGCTCGCGGCAGCCAAGAGGAATCCTATCCGCTGTCATTCCATCCCCCCTTGTGGACAGCCTACTACTAAGCGGCTCTCCCTGGGCTGGCCGGACTGGAAACCCATGCCCTTATCCTCACTATCTGTATTTGTTTCTTCTGGCTCTGTAACAAAGCACCACCCACGCTGTGGCTTAAGCCAAAATAAATGTAATATGTCACATTTCTGGAGGCTAAAGCATCCACATCAGATTCACTGGGCCAACAGCAAGGTGTGAGGAGACCCACACTCCCTCTGGAGGGTCGACGGGAGAACCTGCGCCTTGCCTCCTCCAGCTCCTGGTGGTACTGGCATCCCTTGGTTCATGGCTACCTCCCTCCAAACTCTGCCTCTGTGACCAATCCCGCCTTCTTCCCTTGGGTCTAAGGTCAAATCTCCTGCCTCCCGCTTTTCCTGGGGCTGTGCTTTCTTTGAGGACCCACCTGGATAAGACAGGAGACTCTCCCCATCCCGAAGTCATGAACATAATTGCATCTGCAAAGACCTTTCTCTATGTCAGGCAACATGCACAAGTTCCAGGGATTAGGATGTGGCCGTCTTGAGGCGGAAGAGCATTATTCAGGCCACCGCACTGCGTTCCCATTCATAGTCTCAGTGCAAACCTTAAGGATGCAGACAGGCGCACCTGGTAATTCACCCAGGGACGGTGTTTAAACTCCACAGACACAAAGAGAAATCTCCAGGGCCCCTCTGTCACGCTGCTCATCTGTTCCTTCCATTAGAACTACACTCCGCTCTCACCCCAAGTTCACTGGTACACAGACTACTCACCCTTGAGAAGCAGTTTGAAAATAACTCATCCCAGAAGCTTTCTCGGATCACCCCGGCGCCTGAACTAGCTTCTTTCTCTCCAGGAGAAACTCACCGACATCATTAGCTGAACTGTCGTGGTATCACTGAACCTGGTAACAATAGACCATGCTTGTGCAGCACTCGCTGGGACTCGGCACCATGCTTTACATCAAGAACATCGCTGCATCCTCACAAACACCTTAGGAACTAGATCCTACTATTGAACACATTTATAGATGGGCACACTGAGCTCTGGCGAGGTTAATAACTTGCCCAAGATGGCTCAGCTAGTGAGGGATGGAAAGAGCATCCCTCACCCACTGGTATGGTTGCAGGATCCCAGTTCTCAGCAGCCTGTACTGTCTACTGTCCCACCCACTACCTTCTACCCAGTACTGATTAGTTCTAGGCCAACTTCATCTTTCCTCTTGGAATGTGCCTTTGTTAGAGGCTGAGCTAGTGCTTTCTGTGTCTTTGCACCCCTCCCACACCCGGCCTAAGCCCTGAGGTTTCATGAATGAATGATTTGAGTGGAAAAGAAATAGAGAAAAGTAAGGAAGAAGAGATCAAGGGAGGCAGAGAGGACAGGAGAAAGCAAAATCAGAAGGAGGGGGAGGGAAAGAGGAGGGAAGAAGGGCTGGAATGTCTCAGGAAATATCTCTCAGAATGTCTCCCTTTTAGATGTTACTCCAAAAAAATCCAGAAGCAGGAAAAACAAGTCCCAAGGTGGCCCCATCAATTCTAGTAGACAGGCGAGAGAGGGAGGATGGGAAGGAGGGGATAAGGGAGGGAGGGAGGGAGGGGGGGGAGAGAGAGAGAGAGAGAAGAAAGATCTTCAGCATGGCATGACTGATAAAAGAAGCCAGCAAAACTTCATAACTATCCACACTAACATGAAGGAAAAACTTATCCCTAAAAGCAACCTAACAGGAGAAAATAAAACCCATGGCACCGCCATTAAGACTTTGAAGCCCTCTACATTCATGGCGAAAAGAATCTGGCAGGCAGTTGGGGAGCTAGGACGCCATGCACCAAGGCTGATGAAAACAGCTTCAGGCATCTCCGGACCGGGGGAGTCCCCGGAGGAAAAGGGCTGTGTTCGCTCTCAGTACTGCAAACACCTGGGGAAGGGATCCAGGCTCTGGAAGACAGCAGCAGGCAGGGTGGCTATGTTAATGGGTGTGTACACACACAACCCCTGTCCACCCCCGCCCCCACCCCCGAGTGGCACGGAATCGCAGACAGCCTGTCTCCCTGTACAGAAAGCTATGTTCCCTTCATGCAATCCTCCCCCCAAACCCCGCATCTCCTTGATGATTTATTTTGTTTTCATTTCTTCGTCCCTGAGCCGCAAGCTAAGGCAAGAGGAAAGAATAAACATGGGCTTCAACTCTAGACCTAAGAGTAATGAAAAGGGTGAGGAGAGAGGAGCGCAGGGGAGGGAAACAGTCTGGTGAAGGGTCTGTGAGCAATACTAATGCGAGCACCGCCCTCCCTTCGCTCATTTCTCCTGAGGGCCCAGTGTATTCCCCATCCACACATAACTTAGCTGTGCTCTTTTGTTTATTTGCTTTCCCTCCAGAGCGTGGACAGCAACATGGACACCAGCAGCCTGCACCAGCGTGGGGGGCATTTTACTCCTGAGGCACGGACAGATTGTAGCTGCGTGAAGAGACCCAGGATCCTCACACAGCCAGGCTTACAGTGGGGAGGGTCCATCAGAATGAAAGAGGACACCCCAGTGCTTTTCCTCGGAGCTGTGTTTTCTGTAAGAAATGGATTCCTGGAGCCCAGGCTGGAGTCTACTGAATCCTGCAGCCTGCACAGCTCATTGGTGATGGTCATTCTTTGTCTTTACTGTTTGTTTGCTTTTTCTTAATTATTTTTTACATTCGTCCTCTTATGCATACAATGTATGTTGAGTACCTCATATGGGTCAGACAGGCACTAGATCCTAGATGTTTAGATAAACAGATAACACCCTTGCCCTTATGCATATACAACGCACAGGAGGGCACAGGCCAGCAGATGGGAATCAAGAGCACAGCTGCTTTGTGAGAGCTCTTCATGGACCCTGCACAGTTCTAAGTGCACAAGATGCACTTCGAATTTAATCGTCACAAAACCCGTAGATAATAGATGAGGAAACTGTGACTATAAACGTGCCTGAGGTCACGCAGCTGGTAAGTGACAGAGCTGGGCTGTCAAACCCAGGCAGTCTGTCCTTAACCCCAAATTGAAACAAAGCCAAAATTCATGCCTGGTTACAATTGGTAGGTGTCACAGAGGAAATGAACAAGATGCAGTGAGACAAGAACTGAGGTCAGGGAGGGCTCCTCTGAGGAAGTGACAGATGAGAAGAATGGCAGCCATGTGAAAGCAAGAGAAAAGATTGTTTCGAGGTAACATTCCCATTTTCTTAACATCATTCGCTCTTATACACCATCCTTTCATCCTCGCTTCCTCCATCACAGCATCCTTAATTCTGCAATTTTTCTCTTTTTCTTCTTTTACCTTCATATTCCCATTTCCCCTGTGAAATCTGTCCAGGTATTAGAGTCAAGACTAAACCCAAGTGTACTAATTCTTTGTCCAGGGCAGCATACTATTCCATTACAGTCTGGGTGACTTTTCAAAGGACTTGCAGATATCAAATCCAGGTAAGGCAAGAAAATAGAAAGAGTATGACCATTATAGCATTTCTTCATTTCTCAAGTAGACCTCAGATCTGTATGTCCTACTAATCCTTGAAATTGACCACCTATCTTGACAGTATTTGTCCAACCAACCAACCAACCAACTCCTAACAGGATCGCCTACACTCATTCCCTAGAATTCTATTATCTTTTTTCTTTACTTTTATTGTTGACATTATTGCAAATGTTCCCTTTCTCCCCCCTGTAAACCACCCCCCCCAATCAAGGGAACCTTAGAATTTTATTATCTTAATGCAGGAAGGGTTACCCAATCCTTTCATTTTGTTGGCAAAAAAAAAAAAAAATATTGACCTAGCCAAGAACAGAAGTTATGTTTACGGATAAATCATTAAGAAGAAATTAGCAATTAAATATGGAAGAAAACATACTCTGGCCTCATAGGTGAAAGAGTAAGATAGGCGCCCTACACTTTCTCTGTAATCCCTTCTCCTCCCCATGGTGGGAATGAATCTGCCCTGAGCCATCTCTGTTTTCTGAAGGTGATGTAATCATACCTGGGTATTGAGATTACACAGACTCTGGCTCAAATCCTGCCTCTGCCAACCTAGACCAATGTACCTAATTTCTCTGAGCTTCACTTTCACTGTCGGTGAAATGAGGACACAGACACCTACATGTTTATTTGTTATAAGGATTCAATGGGAATATATGTGAAGAACTGAACATTTGCTGACAAATAATCTGTGCTCAATACATGCCCATTCCCTTTGACTCTTGGGGAAAAGGAAATGCAAAGTAACTGACCAGAGTCGAGATGCAGTTCATTATCATTGACTTGGTCAGAGCTTACTAGTCTACCGCCAACCTCCACCCTGAAGGGCATCTTGCTGCCTCAGTGGTGGGAGTTCCCTGCGGCAGCACTACCTGCTATATCTGGCACCCATGGGCATCCGAAGAGAGGGCTTGGGGCGGGGGTGGGGGGACTGTAGAAAATGCAATGGAGGTGAGGACAAGGAGAAAAGGCACATGCAACATTTTTCCAAAATCATTAAAGGGGTGACAGTTGGGCAGCATTCTCTATAATGACTCAGAGCTTCATGGAGAGGTGTGTTTTTTGAGTGAGACACTTCAGAAATTGCGACATAAATACATTATTATAATGCTACCTCCCACACAGATGGCTCTTCACAGTGACAGACGCACTTCCTAGTTCAGCATCTCATTTGCTGCCCCCAACACCCTGGGCGGTGGTCCCATTTCCCAAGAGTCAGCTCTGCACTGTGCATACTGTACGGGGGAGGGGCACTCCTTCCATTCTCCCAACAACCCGTGTGTGCAGCCTACCACCAGTCCCGCTGTACAGTGAGAAAGCCCTGGTTCAGAGAGGTTAACAATTTCAGAATCATCCAGCCAGCTGGTAAGATCCTCTGCCTCATGGAGTGTAATTCCCTTTTCCATTATACTCAACTCTCTGTCCTTTATGGAGAAATACATATGTGTTTCTAGAAATCAGAAATAGGTCATAAATAAAAAGTGAGAAGACAGTGGCTATAACCACACAAAGACAGAAGTGGCTCTTGAGGGCAGAGAAGGTGTGAATTGCTAAAAGGGAACCAAAGATGCACCTGACCTCACATCTCCAGCAAAGCCCTGGGCACCCTCTGACAAGAGCACATGTGCTAACGGGCAGCGAAGGCCCAGGGAGCTGGGTGTTATATGCTCAGCCTCCTGAAGATGAAAATAACGAATTCACTTAAATTGCAAAGTCTTATGCATGCTGCTTAGCTGGATTCTGGAGCAAAACACACACACACACACACACACACACACACGAAGAAAAGCACATCTGAGAGTCTAGTCCCGTATCAGAAGATTGCAATTAATTAACATTCTCATTATTTTTAATGTTTTCAACCAACACAACACTAAGCTTAAACTCAGAGAGGAGTGTAATCTATTCACTAGCCCAGTGGTCGGCAAACTCATTAGTCAACAGAGCCAAATATCAACAGTACAACGATTGAAATTTCTTTAGAGAGCCAAATTTTTTAAACTTAAACTTCTTCTAATGCCACTTCTTCAAAATAGACTCGCCCAGGCCGTGGTATTTTGTGGAAGAGCCACACTCAAGGGGCCAAAGAGTCGCATGTGGCTCGTGAGCCGCAGTTTGCCGACCACGGCACTAGTCAGTAAGTAGGTAATTGGGGAGGCCTGCTCACTGCCCAGCCGGGGCCTGAAGGTCAAGTCATCCCGGCTGTGAAGGAGGGAAGGAGAAAGCAACCTGGACAAAGGTAAAATGAAATGGGGACTCAAGGCAACTTTCCAGGTATATCAATCCAAAATTTACTCCCCTAATGGAAGAAGCAAGACAACTGAGGTCAAAAACAAAAGACTGGCAGTACCTCCCTTATAACTCTCCAGATTCTTATTTCAATGTGCCTCTCTTAGTCTGCATGGACATGCTTAGGAGGTGCAGGGTAGTGTCAGTAACATGCATTTTTATGAAAATGTATTCCATTTGTAGGAAACAGGGTATTCTATGGTCAAATAAATTTAGAAAATGTCCAGATAAGCAAAGAAAAATGAGGCTATTGGCTACAGAGCTGCTCAGGGTCTATTCGCTTAAAATGCTGATTTACAGTGAGAATCTCTAATGCGTCCGTATATGCATTTGTTTCGGTGAAGATCGCCATTTTTCCACACTTATTCTGGACCAGAGCTTGAAAAATTCTGGATTAGGTGGTTCCAGCTTTACTTTACTGTGGGAAAGAGAGAGGCGAGGAAAAACATCGCCGCCGTTATTTCACAAGCGCCGAACACTTTGCGTAAAGCCCAGGGCTCCATGGCTGTGAAATTCGGCGCGGTGTCTCATTAATAACGGATCTCTTTAATTCATGGTTTATGACCCTGTCAGCTCATTGAGGCATTTGTCTTTGCCCAAAAAGAAAGTCTATGTAGCTTCTAATTGCGTGCCTCCCCTCCCTCTGCCCCATTAACTTGGAAGAGAAGAATCGCTGGAAAAGGTGGGCGAAAGTCAAAACAATTGAGTTGTCTCTTTATGGATTTATCGAGTGGCAACCGGTGCCACAGCGAGATAGGCGGGGGCGACGAAGCATGCCGGGAAGCCCATTGATCATCAGGCGCCGGGTCAGAAAGGATTTCATCTTCTGCCCTCAACCCTAAGTGGCAAGCTCCACTGCAGACTGAGGGGCTGACCGAGACTCGGTCCTCCCCTCCCAGCCCCTCCACAGGAAGGTCTCCAAGATCACCGGAGGGTAAAAGAACCCTAGTTGGGAAGAGGTTGCGTCTAGCTTATGACTGAAAGTCTAGCATGCAATAAATTCTGAGAAGGCAGACAAGTTAGACATGGCCCCTGTCTTTGGGAGCCCACCGTTTAGTGGGGGGTGGGCGGGGGAGGACAGACAGGTGGATAGAAAATTATCAGCTTCAAAATTAGCCTGGTGTATATGGTCAAACATTTAATAAACTCACCCCTAATGCCTTGGCAGGGCCAGACCGAAGGATTTCACAGGCCTTCTACGGCCCTCGGGACAGATGTTCCCCACCCCTGCAAAGGATGAGAAACCTCACTTCCCCGGACTCCATGGCATACAGAGATGAGCATGTGACTCACTCTTGGCTCATGAGTCATAAAATAAAACCTTTGGAGCCACTTCTGGAAAAGACCTTTCTTCTAATAAAGGAAAAAGCTCCAGGAGAGTTCTTTTGTCTGCCTGCCCCCCTTCATCCCTGCTGTAGATGCTGTGTTAGCTCATGAATCTTGGGGTGCCAAAGCCACCTTGGGACCTGAAGGAGAAGACCAAGACAACCAGAGCTATGCCAACCCTGGGCACTGACATCTTGAGCTGAAAGGTCCTCTACCTCCCAACTTTTTGTCACATGAGATAATTAAATGTCTTCATGGTCTAGGCCTCCAGGATGTGGGTAAACGTACTGAAGTAAGACACTGCTTAATATCGTTTTAATTGAATAGAATGTGAGGATTTCCTATCATTGGAGGCCATTTGGAGAAGCTGCCTGGCCTTCTCAGTGACCCGCTATTGAGAGAAGCAGTCCCTGGGAACTCAGAGTCTATGCCTCCAGCCTTGGACTGGGGAGAACAAGGGTCTGACCCAGCAAACAATTACGCTCTCAGGTGGTTTTCCAATCTGGCCCAAGAAACGTTATTCAAGGCCAAGTCATCAGCTCCTTATGACTTCATCTACCTTTAAATGTCAAGTGCTGATGTTCACCACACTTCCCCTGGGAGAAACTATTACTTTAATGAGGAGCACGGGCCGTCACCTGCATCCCAGGACTTGTGACACTTGAGTGGTATTATCTCTATCCAACTGGAACCGCCCACACATTAAACACGCCGAGGTCGAATTACATATTCTCCTCACATTCTACAGCCCACGAACCAGAGCTGAGTTAATGGGCCCAGGCAAGAATCAACAACTGGCAAACAGGTACAGAGCTTCTAATACACAGGGTCCAGGCACCAAGAGGGTGACAGAGGAGGACTGGACGAAAAGGGGGAGGAAAACAATCAACTGCCAAATGAAAACTTTATCCCAAGAGCTTTATGTTTGGTGTGCCTTCTAATCCTCACAATAACCCTAGAGTTAAGGATTAATATATTCATTTCATAGAAATGGAGCTTGAGGACATTACAGTACATAGATTATTCAAAATTGTATCACTAAACCAAATATCCATCAACTGGTGAATGGAGCCTTCACTGGTTTGGCTCAGTGGATGAGGCTTCAACCTACTGACTGAAGGGTCCCAGGTTCAATTCCTGTCAAGGGCACATGCCTGGGTTGTGAGCTCAATCCTCAGTAGGGGATGTGCAGGAGGCAGCCAAGCAATGTTTCTCTCTCATTGATGTTTCTATCTCTCTCTCCCTCTCCCACTCTGAAATCAATAAAACTATATTAAAAAAAAGAAGAAGAAGCGAATGGATCTACAGATTGTGGCGTATTCATGCAAAGGAATAGCATTCTGCCATAAAAAATGAGTCAGTTCTTATACATGATAGAACATGGATGAAGTTTGAACATATTATGCTAAATTAAAGAAGCCAGACACAAAAAGACAGATATTAAATGATTTTACTTACATGAAATATCTAGAATCAGCAAATTCATAGAGACAGAAAGTATATTGAGAATACCAGGGGTCGGGGTGGGTGCAGGTGTGTGCATATGGAACGGGCTTCTATTGCTGGGGTGATGAAAGGTTCTGGAAAAACACAGTGGTAAAGATCATACAACACTGTGAATGCAATTAATGCCACTTAAGTTTACACTGAAAAATGGTTACAATGGCAAATGCTATGTTATAGATCTATATTACCACAATAAAAAAAAATCACATCACTAAGGAATGTTTTGGCAACAACTTAAACCTATGTTTGACTCTGAAGTCAGTCATCTCACCAGCAAACCATAAAGAGGTCCTCAAAGACTTAGTCCCGTGTTGTCCGGGGGAAACTTCTGTGATGATGGAAATGTTCAACAGCTGTTAGGGCAGCCACGAGCCACGTATGGCTACTGAGCACTGGCAACATGGCAAATGTGCCTGAGCAACTACAATTTTAATTTAATTAATTTACATTTAAATAAAGGCCAGTTGTTGGACAACACATATCAAGTGAAGCAAAGATGCCTAAGGAGACATTATAACAGAATAATGACAACCTGGCCACTGGAAGGTACTTTGAAGATAAGACTTCAGGATTAGCCCTAACTGGTTTGGCTCAGTGGATAGAGCGTTGGCCTGCAGACTGAAGGGTTCCAGGTTTGATTCTGGTCAAGGGCCTGTACCTTGGTTGTGGGCACATACCCAGTGGAGCATTTCTCTCTCATCGATGTTTCTAACTCTGTATCCCTCTCCCTTCCTCTCTGTAAAAAATCAATAAAATATATATATTTTTAAAAAGACTTCAGGATTAAAAAATGAGGACCCCAAGCTCCAAAGATGACCTGTCTCCTTGATTTTGTTTCAGCACTGCCTCTATCTGTCCATCAGGAAGAGCCACTTTGTCAATAGCAGGTCTGATCATGCCATCCGCTTTACAAAACCTACACTAAACAGGAACCTTAAGTGCATATACTAAGTGAAGACAGCCAATCTGAAAAGGCTACATAGTAAATGATTCCAACTATGGGACGTTTTGAAAAGGGAAAAACTATGGAGACGATAAAAAGATCAGTGGTTGCCAGGAGTTGGGGGAGGGAAGGATAAATAGATGAAACACAGAGGATTTTTAGGGCAGTGAAACTTCTGTAAGAGTAATAATGGTGGATACATGTCACTACATATATTTGTCAAAACTCACAGAATCTACATCACCAAGAGTGAATTCTCATATACATTGGGGGCTCTGGGTGATAGCGATGTGTTAGTGTAGGTTCACCTGTTGTAAATGTATACCTCTCTGGTGGGGGATGTTGACAGTGGGAAGGCCTGCGGGTGAGGAGCAGGGGGTATATGGAAACTTCTACTTTCTGCTCAATTTTGCTGTGACCCTAAAACTGGCCTAAAAAATAAAATCAATTAAACACACATACACACACACACCCATGGTCAACCCCCATTAAAGCTCAGCATCCCATGAGACTCATTGCCTGGCTCCTGCCTCTCCTCCAGCCCCCTTTCTTGTGGCTCCCTTGCCCCATGCATGCCATGCACAGCCCCCTAAACACTGCAGCGATGTCTCACCACAGACCCAGCACATGCGATGCCCTGAGGTGAGTGCTCCTCACCTCCCTACTAGAGCTGCTGGGCAGACTCCCTCCCATTTTTCCAAACTAAAACTCCCTTTCTGAATACTTTCTTAAGCCACAGAAAACTGAAATAACAACTCCCTCCTTTGTATGCCCATGCATTGAGGAAATGCGGCAGCTTTTATCCTTGTTTTGTTACTGACCTCTCTCCTCTAACCACCTCTGGTTGCTCCAGGGTAGGTCTTTCTCCTGATCTTTCATGATCTGGCCCCAGGCACTCTCTCAGGGCCTCATCACTCCTCCTCTCCAGCCGCACAGGCCTGGCCATCCTGGAGCCCTTACAGAGCTCCTCCCTGCTGCGGGCCTCGGCCTCTCTTCCCTGCCAGAGCCCACTCCCCAAGGGACTCAAACAGCCCTCAGCTCAAGCTCCACCTCTTGCTTGTGGGAGGCTTCCTTGATTTCCGAGAGTAAAATAAATGCCCCCGATCTATGTTCTCAAAATACTCGATGCTTTTCCCTTCAAGGCCTTTATTAAAAATGTGTCTAAATAATTATTTATGAAATTTGTTTAATTTTTATCTCCTCCTTTAGGCTTTAAGCTCCTTCTCCTGTTTTTTGTTTTTCCCCCCTGGCAGTTCTACCTCTGTTTCCTTCCATATCTGAAGTTCCCAATATATACTTGTGAATAAATGAATTAATTTATTTCCAGGGTACAGGTGTGTGTTCAATAATTATTAAGTAAAGGGACTGTGTTCTTTTATCTCCAGAGTTTAGGACAGTTCTGACATCGAATGAGAGGTCAACAAATTCGGTATTTATGAAGGAATGAGTGAAGGAATGAGAAATTCCAGTATTCCTGCACAAATGAACTGTTCCACCTCTTCATGGTAGAAACTATTTAGCACCATACACAGAGCTTCAGGCTGAGGAAGTTGTTGCAAGGTATCCAAATATAATCCTTGAGAGGATGATGACAATAGTCCACTTACTGATCTTTCAAGCTTGCTCTTTTACCTATTTTTTCATCCATGTTCCTACTGAGTAATACAAAACCCTATACGGGCAATGGGTTCAGAGAGAGAACCTGGCCTGCCACATGGGCCATAGTGAACTAGGGGCCAACCAGATGCCAGGCCGCCTGGCTCCCAGGAAAGGCACAGCGTGGCAGCTGAGGCCAGGCAGCACGAGAAGCCTTCCGATTCTGGAGGACCGCAGCGGATGGGAAGAGAGAATGGACGCTGATTACAATCTGAGGGGGATTCTCCCGCTGAAAGAGAGTTGATTGAATTGCGCTGTGATGCTTGAGTCTGTCGGCAATCAAACTTCCTCCGGCTACCTCCCAGCAGCTGAAATTAGAAATTGGGGGCAGAGGCTGGCCGGCTGCTGAGGGGCAGGCTGGAGGGCACAGGAGCAACTCAGAGCCGGGCTGCAGCTAACGTGGGAGATGCCAGTACTGCTGATGGGAAACGCTGCCCCAGAGAAGCCAGAGAAGGATGCAGCGTGCCCAGGGGACAGGGGACAGAAGAGTAAGGGGAATAACCCCTTATAACTGCAGACTGCGCAAATGCTTACAAAGTGTTATGACTTGTATTCTCGCTAGATCCTCCTGCAATCCCTACTGAAGTCAGTGTTATAACCCCCATTCTCTAGATGCAAACATCCAGGTTGGTAGAGAGGAAGTGTCAAGCTCAAAGTTTTAAGGAATAAAGTTGGAGCTGAGATAAGAATCCCAAAGCCGCCTGACTCTAAAGTACACTGGAACCCAAAGCACAAGTCTCCAAGATGAAGTCAAAATCTCAAAATACTGAAGTGGGTTAGATGTTCCCAGGAAGATGCTCCCAGTTCTGAATTCTTCTCATACACCTACTAGTAGCATAGTAGGACCTCCACATGGGCCATCATAAAATGTATGTATGTATGTATATATCCTGTGCCCCATGTTTGATATGATGAAGCTGATTCACATTATGAGAGGTGAAACCATTTATTGTGCAAGTGGCAGGGCCAGCTGTTAAAATCAGACCAAGTTCTAGTCCCGGTAATGTAAAGTACAACAGAGGAAACCTAGTCAATATTGTCATAACTATGCACGGTGCCAGGCGGGTACTGGAAACATCAGGGGAACGCTTTGTGAATTACATGACTCTCTAACGACTCTCACGGACAGAGTTAAGGTTCTGAGAATTACCAAGAGAACTGGAAATGTGCCCCTGGGTACATGGGGCCATTTGCCCTTTGGATATGCCCAGCTGACAAGGCTAAATTAAAGTCACCTTTAACTTGATCATTTTCTCCATCTCAAAAATCACACTTATTATGGGGCTGTGGGACATAACAGTACCCTGGAGATTGCAACCAATGTCTAATCTCTGGTTAGGGAGGCCTCTTTTGCCTAACCCAAATCCTGCCTATTGTAGCTCCATTCTTTAAATTTGCATTCTACATTCTATGAGTAGAAGTGTGTAAATGCTGCTTTTCTGGCATTGCTGTGAGGATTCCTTGTGATGAGGTCCATGTGGGAGTGTGGGCGCCTGAATCCTGAGGGATGGACACACACCTGGATGGCAGTGAGAAGCTGTAGACTACTGTAACCACTCAGCCACAAGTCCTGGGACTGCCACTCCCGCTCCCTGGCCTTGGTTTCCTGTATTTAAAAAAGGGGGAGTCAGTGGCATCTGTAAATTTGAAGGACTCTTTGATATGAACATTAAGAATAATATGGATGGTCCTATCAAAAATCCCCTTAGAGTTAAATCAGTGTTACAATGAGGGTCTAATGTGTTTGGTGCTTAAGAAGCCTTCTTCCCGTCTGGCCAGTGGTGCTCAGTGGGTTGAGCATCATCCCATGCACCAAGAGGTCACTGGTTCAGTTCCCAGTCAGGGCATATACCCAAGTTGCAGGTTTGATCCCCAGTAGGGAATGTGCAGGAGGCAGACGATCAATGTTCCTCTCTCATCTATGTTTCTATCTCTCCCTTCCTCTCTCTCTAAAAAATCAATAAAAACATATGAAAAAACAACAACAAAAAGAAGCCTTCTTCTAATTCGCCCCCAAACTGGGATATACCTATTTTCTTCCACACATGCAGCATCATTTCTACGAATTTGCAGAGGAAAAGTAAAAGTCAGATAGGTTAGGTCCATGGTCGGCAAACTGCGGCTCGCGAGCCACATGGCCCCTTGAGTGTGGCTCTTCCATAAAATACCACGGCCTGGGAGAGTCTATTTTGAAGAAGTGGCGTTAGAAGAAGTTTAAGTTTAAAAAATTTGGCTCTCAAAAGAAATTTCAATCGTTGTACTGTTGATATTTGGCTCTGTTGACTAATGAGTTTGCTGACCACTGGGTTAGGTAATACACACACACACACACACACACACACAACCACAGAGCAAATTAGGAGATTATAAAGGGGCAGGGGTGTGGCTATGTCCCTTGCACAAACTGTCACATTACAAATACCTCAGTCCTGGAGTTGCAAACTCTGATTCTGGGCATGGCAGCCCAATGAGAAAGCCCATTTCCGACCCAATTATTGGAATGACAAAGGGGCCAGCATTAAAGTGGGAGCAATTGTCTTTACATCACCCTGGGCACCACTTCCAACCACAAATTTGCGGACACCAGCCTCTTGTGGCACCGACATGGGGGGTATGGAAATTGTCATGTAATTTACAACAGGCAGTGCCTGGAAGTGACTTCCTCAGCATCTGCTCTCTAGTAGTCCCAAGAGCAGGGAATGCAGAACGCTCTCGGGCTTGCTTGGAGAAATGTAATCTCCTCAGTTGCATCCAACAGAATTCAATAGCTTCTCTGTAAACTCTTCAAGTGGACCTCTTTCCTCTGCTCCCCTCACCCTGCCATGCCTCTCCTTATTTATGCTGTTGAAGTCGCATCCATAAATCCAACCTTTCTCCAAGAACCTGCCCAGTCCAACTCAGCTCTCACTCCCTTCTCCTGGAAAGTGAATAGGAGGCAAGTTAAATATGGTCTGAATATGACCCAAATAAGGATTTGCAGAGGGAAAGGGAAAGTCTGTGAATAACCCTGGTTGGACCCTGATGTCTCTCGGAGCCCTTTTTTCTGTGCCACAGAGAACACAGATTCATAGCAAACACTGGCTAATGTAAGAGGATCGATCTCATCTCCTGGACCCCTTCCTTATCAGTCCCCTTCCTAATGCTGTGCCCGTGGGCACGTCCTTTCACACCCCTGAGCCTCAGATTTCCCATCTTCAAAATGGGAAGAAGGTGCTTAAATCTTATTGTTGCATTTTGAGGATCAAGGGAAGCAAAGAAATGATTGCAAGTAGTGACATGCAATGCACATGCAAGAAAAGATTATTATTGTCACTCCAACGAGAATAACTGACCTATTAAGAAAAGAAAGAAACTGGATATTCCCCCTTTTTGTGGCTCAAGAATGGCAAACACCCTCTTCAAGATTTATCTGTTGAATCCTGGGATCAAAGCTTAATCATTCAAGAAGAAATCAAAAGACATTGTTAATCACCTTCTATGTACCCATTTGGGTATATATATAGAAAGAGGGTCATCAAAACACCATGCAAAGCCTTAGCCTTGGTGCCTTAACTCTGTGGAATCACATGGTTCCCTGACTGGAGTAAGGGAGTCTGTAGGTCAGCAGCCAGCACAGTGTCAATATGTAGCCTGTATTTGTGAAGTTATTGGTTGGATATTTTATAGGAACTTCCATTATTATTACCATACAGATTTGAGCTGTATTCTCTGATGATAACAGAAGTTTAAGAAAGAATACAGGAATTTAGATCTTACTATCTGAGCCAGGGGAAAAGAGTAAAGTTAGGGGTTACAAACCCAATTCCGATCTGGCTACTCTGTCTTGGTGGAGCCTGCAAAAGTGACTTTATTTCTCTGAGCCTCAGTTTCCCTGGAAGTCAGGAAGGAGAGGAGACTATATGAACCAAGACCAACTCCATGAAAGATGAAGTAAAGAGGGCAGGAGTTAAGTAAGGGGGGGAGTTAAATAAGGGGGGGGGGGGGGGACAGCAGCTCTTCTCGGCAGGAATAAACCACAGAATGAAAAAAAGGGGAAGCAAAATCCATCGGTGGTGACGGCTAAACATGAAGTAGCAGAAATCAATGAATGTCTTTATGACTCTGACTCCCAGGGCACGTGGGCAGCTGTCCAGCAATCAGAGATCCTTGGACTATACTTGGGACCACGTCAGTTTCACTTCTTCATGTATTCATCAAACATTTACTGAGTATGTTTGGCCCTGGGCTAAGCATACTTAGGGGAGAGGGGCTGGGGGGGTTCCGGGGGGAAGAGTAACAAGAAAACGATGATCACTGCTCTCACAGAGCTCACGATCTAAATGATCAGACAGACAGACAAGCAGGTAATGAGATTAAAGTGTGATGTGGAAATCAGCAGGAGGCCAGGGACTATGAAAATATATGACAAGGGGTACTTGATCTGCCTGGCAGTTAAGAGAAGGCCTCACATTTGAAATATTATGTCATGTTAGAATCTAAGGATGAAGAGAAGAAGACAGGCAGGCAAGGAAGAGTGGAAACTACACCAGAGTAAGGAAACAGCAAGGCATCTAGAGATACATAAGCCATAAGGGCTGCCAGTCTACTAGATAGAGATTGAGCAAGCAGTCATTCCAACACAGTGTTGTATGAGCTACACAGATTAAGCTGAATCACTCGAAGTTTCTCTCCACTTCCATGACTCTGCATCCACTGTGGCCCTGTGCAGGGGACATGAGCTGAGCAGCCAACGTGACTTCAAGGCAAGGCTGTTAGATTGTCCTTATGTGACCCTCTGCCCATTTGTGGCCTCCCCGTCCCCCTCTGTCAAATGAGGAGGTTACATTAGATCTCCAGGTACATACATTTTAATTGGAGAAGTCGATGCTCCAGGATGACTTAGCAATTTTCAGGATTTATTCTTCACTTCTAATATAATCACAGTTTTTATTTTTTTTTCTTCCACATTACGCCCCTTTCTGTGGAATGGTTGACGTTATTTATTTCTCATATCCCCGGGACCTAAATCCTTGAATTATTCTAAATCTTGCCCAGGCCTGACATCACAAATAAATTCTCCATCCCAGGGGGATGGAGATAAATGGGGGCTGCCACGCCTGTGACCTCCATCAGGGATTTGGCTCCAATGCTCAACCCAAGGAAAATGTTGTACCAAGTCAGGCTGGAGGAGGCAGGGAGACATTTAAAAAGAAGAAGAAAAGAAACACATAAAGCTGGGCATTCATGAAAAGGCAAAAGCAGCAGCTTCCCTCTGGATTCAACGTAGTGGCACCCAGGAGATGGAGGGGACTTATTTTGGATCTTGCCTTTGAAAAAAAATGTTTTTATTGACTTCAGAGAGGAAGGGTGAGAAAGAAAGAGATAGAAACATCAATGATGAGAGAGAATCATTGATTGGCTGCCTCCTGCATGCCCCCTACTGAGGATCCAGCCTGCAACCCAGGCATGTGCCCTGACCAGGAATTGAACTGTGACCTCTGGGTTCATGGGTGGACACTCAACCACTGATCCACGTCAGCTGGGTGGGTCTTTCCTTTTTGTTCTCAGAAAGAAAGGAGCTACGTGGGAGACAGCCAGGCATAGCAGGCAACTCCCAAGCTTGGGGGCTTGTGGAGCTGCGTTGGAGCTCCCCCGCCTCATTAGAATCAGCAAGCCAGTCCTTTCATTCATTTTGGGACTTGGTTTCCTCAGCTGTAAATAAGATGCCAGCACTTCCCCAAGGAATTACCAAGAGAATAAAACAAAACACGCATGTGGAAATGCCCGATGCAGGCCTGTGGCACAGAATGAAGAGGAGCCAAAACTAAACCAGGGTGGGGGCTGGGTGGGAAGCTGGCAGGAAATGTCTACGGCTCTCAGGTAGCCCAGCTTGCAAGTATGGGTCGGCTTTGAACACATGGATATAAGGGAGAGCAAAACAGGGACAGTACTGGGGACACAACACGGAGATGTGAGACAGACAGGTTGAATCAGGGCCTGAAAGACCTTGCATGTCGTCAGCCATCAGTCCTTACTCAATGTAGCCACACCTCATCCATGTTCATCAATATACCTTTCCCCCTGCCCCTCTAGGGTTGTATAGTACTTATTGCTTCTTTATAGAAGCTGTTTCCTTGTCTACAAAATGTGGGCTGTATTTTTTCACTCACTTAAACATGGCTAAAAGCCATTAGCAGCATTCCATTGTGTAATGGATCCTAAAAGTTAACACTTGCTGACTCATATTCATAGTAATGGATGTCTCATCTTACCCACCCACATCCACTAGCCTAGGAACCATGTGACTGAAGGCGGCACCCATCTATGTCTCCCCCTTAAGCCTCCATATTACCTACTACAGGGCCGACATCCAACACTCATTCTCAGAAGAGAACGTTAACGTGGTGCAGCCCTCCTCTGATAACTTAGAAAATCAAGGACCAGGGAGGTAATGACCTGCCCAAGGTCTCAAGCAGATGCATGGCTCCCTCATGGAGCCAACCCAATAAAGAACCCCCCCACCTTACAATTCATCCCCAGGGCTTGTTTGCAAGCCACGGCCCACCGTGTGCCGACTCCCATTTGGTACCCCAGATGGGAGGTTAAAACAAAGCAGACCAGGTGGGTCTTTCTGTGAGCAGAGAAGAATACAAGCCTTTGGAACGTGCCTGCGTTCTCTGACAAGTTTAATCAAGTTCTCAAGTTCGGAACAAAGGTCAGGCATGATTTACTTAGTTTTCCCAAACCCTGTTGATGAAGGACCTCAAGAAAGACAATGGACGAAGATAAACAGCTGGGGGGATGGGGTGCAAAACATGGCTGCCGAACAAGAGGCAGTTCAGCCTCAGGGAGGGGCCGTCTGGTCACTTAGGAGAAGAAAAGATGCTAGTTGAGTAAGCCCAAGAAAAGCAGCCCAGACAGAGAGAGGTTGCTGGGCTCAAGCCTGGGTCACAAGGGATGTCAGGAACTCTGCGCCCTGTACTGCACCACTGAGAACCCCAGAAGGAGGCACAATGGCCAGCAAACAGGCATCTGTCTGCTCTGTCCACACCTGTCGCAGCACTGCCCCCACACCAGTCAGCCTTAGCGTGGGCTCAGTAACAGCCCTACCCCGCAGGCCTGCAGGGCAATGGTGTATGTTTCTTATGCTCTGTGCTCAGCCTAGGCTGGGGGAGGCCGCTACTCACTACCGTCTTTCAGTGACCCTGGCAGACGGGGCTGCCACCACCTGAACTGCTGCCAGTCTCCACGTGAGAGGGGACGAGAACTCTGGAGAGTCTTCCCCTGGCAGGTACTGCTCAGGCTCACAAGGATCACGTAGCATTCTCCTCCCGATGAGAAGCAGACCAGGAAGTGCAGCCCCAGCAGGTACCCAGAAAGGAGGGAAATCAGAAATGAGACCCTCACAGGAAAGCCTGCAGGTCCTGATGATGTGGGAGCCTGAGTGTCTGCATTCAGCGAAGGATGCAGGCAGCTTGGACTCATCGGTGGAAAGGCACTGGCCTGGGAGGCGTGGGTGCCCCGGGCAGGGCACCCCCTTCCTGCTGCATGCAGGTGATGCTCTGGGAGTGCTATCCCGGCACTTGGAGGCAGCGGATTCACCTCGGCAGAAGGTGACAAGTTAACATGGCATTCTGTCTGCTCTGTGCTCTGACACATTACATAACCCAGCCGTCTTGCACAGTCAGCCCTCCAAGGCCGCTGCTCGTTTTCCTGGTAAACTCCTTGAGGGCAGAGGACTTGTCTTACTCTACACGCTGACGGTGCTTACTGCGTGTTTATTTAGTAAATGAACACATTACATTTTCCGAAAACGATGACTTCCAGCCCATGAATACACACCATGATACTACTGATGATGTCAAGGATCAGCTGATAAATAACGATGATATTAATAATGAAAAATAACATGGATGGAGCGCTTGCCTATGTACAGGTCCTTCTCAGTTTTATTCTCTTTTGAAGCTCTCGTTAGCCGTGTGTGGGAAGCAGAGCGGAGACTCTTGTCCCCACTTTAAAGATGAGAAAACTGAGGTCCCAAGACGCAATGGGATTTCCCCAAGGTCACCCAGCTAGTTAAGGTAGAGCTGGGATAAAGATTTTAGGACCTTGCCCATGATCATCCCAGGATAATTTTTCTCCTGTCCCTGAGAAAGCCCATACTGTAGTATGTGGACAGGATTTTCCCCTGCATCTTGCAGATTAGAATCCTCATGACATTGGTCTTGGTGTCTGAGCTCCCCATACCCACTGCAGCCACCAGTTTGCTTCCCTACGTCTTCTTCCATGAGATCTTTAATCATCAAGGATGTTTTCAGAGCAGAATGGAGGCTCATTCTTGCGTGGGCCACACTACTTCTCTGTTTTGGGTGCTGTTTTACAGGAACAATAAACATAAACAAACCACAATGAAAACAAGTCACCTTATAGTGCAAGCGTCTCTCAGCAATTTCCTGTAGCAGAGCTTCGATGGAGCAGTGCCACCCATTTCACAGATGAGGGGCATGAGGTTTACTGATGCAGGGATGGGAAAGGCAGGACGGTGACTGGGTCTGAGCACGATGGTCAGCCAGGTCTTAGGTCTATTGTTGGCTCTGCGACTTATGAGCTCTGAAACCGGCTGCTGCTCCCGACACCTCTAAGTTGCAAATGCATTCTCCGCAAGGTAGGCTCGTGTTCCTGACCCTCCAGGGTTGTCGTAAAGATCCATGGGAGGATGTACATGAGGCTCTGGCAGAGGGACCTGCCCACAATGAGCACTGAGCACACAAACTGCCTCCCTTGTGTCTGGCTTCCCTGCAGATGGAAAGCTCCTAAAGGCTGAGGTCTTGTCTGCTTGCTCACAGCTGATTCCCGGAGTCAGGCACATGCCTTAGCCACGGTCAATGCTTTATAACTCTTCTAGTTGTCTTGAGTTCACCTAGATATCTAATTTGTTTATAAAAATCACTGGGGCTCTTCTCAGACATATACCACTAGGTTAGCTTTCACCCAATGTTATGTTTAGGTTCCGTTAGAATCACAGAACTTTGAGGAAAGAGGAACTTGAAGCCAGCCCCATCCATCTGCAAGGCTAATCTCTGCAATTCCCGGTCTTATTTCCATGCGATGAGTTCTGGACCTTATTCCCCTACACAGCGTGCGGCACGTGCTCTTTCAACAACTCCACTTGGCATTCTTCAGTTCCTCACTTGTAACACGGGATAGTGATCCTAGGTCTTAGCCAGACCACAGAAAAGGGAGGGTGAATCGCAAAGGACTTTCCTGTAGGTCTGGATGGCGGGGAAAGGGGAGGAAGTGGGTGTGGCTTAAGCAGCAACTAAAGATCCGAAATCAGAAAAGTATAGTAATACTTATGTAGCTATTCTCTTCTTTCTTTCTTCCTTCCTTTCTTTCTTTTTTTAAACTGATTTCAGAGAGGAAGGAAGAGGGAGAGAGATAGAAACATCAATGATGAGAGATAACCATTGATTGGCTGCCTCTTGCACCCTTTGGGGATCGAGCCTGCAACCTGTGCATGTGCCTATGACTGGAATCGAACCTGCGACCTGTCAGTCTGCAGGCCTACGCTCTATCCACTGAACCAAACCAACTAGGGCTATGTAGCTATTCTTCATTATTCTTGGAAAATTATGATAGATAACAAGAACAACCTTGAGAGATCTAGAATTCTTATGAAACAGGGGTTCTTAGAATCACTCAAAAAGCACACACTGTGTGCACAGACACACACACACACACACACTTTCACAGTTTTGGATCTTACACAATACAAACTAAAGAGGAATCCACTGAAACATAAAAGAAGTCATAGGAACTTAAAAAAGAACTCGTAAAAGTAGCCAATATACGAAACAATGACCTCTTTCCCTTGTTCAGGAAGCACTGCCATGGGTGGGGGGAAACTGCCAGAAAACATTGTCATACATGGCTTCCATCACAGAGCTGGTACCTCCTTCTGGTGGTTTTAGAAAAAACTAATCTCATGTGTTTGGGGAGGGTAAGCATCCAATTGAGTTCTCCATCGCCCGTCTTAATGTTCCCAGTGTATGAATAGGTGGAACAGATACGTCTTTAAAATTATCCCTGGGTTAAGGACACAAGCGGTGGGAGAGAACATCCTAACCCTAGATTAAAAGGCAACAGTAAACAGCTCTCTTTTGTCGATACTAATCCATAGAACTACTTTGGTTTCCCAGGCACCAGAATAATGATTGACAAGGGCTGTTTAAGAGTTCGGATCTGAACAACTTACATATAAAAATAACACACATCTTAGTTTATAAATATAAAATCCCATTATCACAAAGCCACAGTTGGCCAAGTCTCCTAGTATTACTGTGCATTTAACACAGTGGGAAGGATAATCATTTGTAAGCTTAAGAAATGCCCTGAACCTCAATTGCAGGTGCCGGCACAGGAGGGTCCTGCCCGCACTTAGGTCACCAGAAATGGGGCAAATCCATACACATCATCATTTACTCAGAGGAAACTGAAGTGCTGTTAACGAAGGCAGAAAATCCACAGGCAACACAGGCTAATACTTGCCAACCAAAGTTCAGTCCAGCCCAGATGAATACGTCCTCTAAGTGCTCTTCCCTGCCATGGCTATTTGTTAGGACCGAAAGAGTGCTATTCAAACGTGAAGTTCTTCTTCTTGTTAATAATATTATTTTGTTTTCCTAGGCACCAGCCATCCTGATTGCTCTTGGAATCTCTTGGGAAATGAGTCTCTATGTAACGTGATTATAATGATTCATTATATTTGTGTAGGGCTTCGTAGCTTAAAAAGCACTTTCCCATCCATTATTAATATTATCATTATTAATAATAATAGCTACCATTTATTGTGTGCTTTTTTAGGGGCCGGGCACTGTTCAGTGAACAGTAAACACACTATCTGTAATCTTTACAATAACCCTGCCGGGAGGGGGAACACCCGTTCTGTTCAGGAGGAAACGGAGGCTCTTAGAGATCAAATAACCTGCCGAGGACAACACGGCTCATGCGTGATGGAGATGGGCTAGAACTCCTGCCTGCCGACCCCGAGATCCAAGCCATTCTCACCCTATCACGCTGCATGCGATCCTTAAAATTATCTGTTTGCTACCCATTATCTGCCATCCGTTTGAACTCAGCACTCTTTGAAGGTAGGAAATGTATCCTGTTCAGAGTCGGAACACCACTACCTAGCACAGTACTTGAACACAATAGGCACTGGATGGATATTTGGTAAAAGAGTCGACGAGCCAATAAGAGAGTGAGTAAGCAAATTCTTACATCTCTTGTGAGGCAAGGAGATTACTTGGTAACTAAGAAACAGAGATGGGGAGGCTCTAAGAGGTGAGGCGACTTCCCCAAGGGCACACAGCTGTTAGGTGCCGGGGACTAGACCCCATCCTATGCCCTATGACTCTCGGGCTGCCTCCTTCTTGCATGGAAAGCATGTACATTTGCTGTGTCATCATGTGTTGGCTAAGAAGCAGAAGGTAAGGGATGCAAGCCAGGCCTGAGCTGGGGTATATCTCCCACCCCCTTCACATCCCCTCCCCTCTTGTCAGCCCAGACTGGAAGCCCACGGACTGGACTATAACGCGGAGGCTCCAGCGTGCAGATGGATGAGGTTGGGGAGAGCGAGAGATGGAGAGCTGACAATTCAGGCAGCCAAATTCAATTTGAGGGAATCTGGTCCAGTGCTTTCCATTAACAACACTCTAAGAAAAATATAATTCCAGGACTAAGTCAGGAGAGGAAGGAAAAACGAAAAGAAACAACTTTTCATTGAGCACAGTCAGTGCTAAGCAAATCAATCACACTGTTCCTCCCAGGGCACAGCCTCTGAGTTGTGGGCCGGTCCTCAGGGTGGCCGTGGGAGAGAGAAGCATCGGATGAGAGGCAGCAGACCCACGAAAGGTTCTCCATATCCGGGGCCACGTGCGATCATCCAGAGGAACCCTAGCACCGTTCACAAAGCACTTCACCTACATTCGTTTGGTTCTCACAAAAACTTGGGAAGCAGGCATTAGTCGGATCCGTATTTTATAAAGGAGAAATTGCATGGGAGAAATTAAATAACGTGATCAATATATGGCAACTAGTAAGTGGCTGGCATTTGAACCTCGGTCCCTTTAACCCCCTAGACAGAACTCTGAAACTCTGCACTATCAAATGGCTCCGGCCACCCAAATCCCGCTGGACGTTCTGCACACACAACTGGAAGTCTTCTATTCCAATCCAAGCTCAGCCCAGCCCAGGAATTAAAGGGGCCTATGCATTTCTTATATGGCAACAGCAGTCCCTGCCTCGCCTCTTTCATCGAAGCAAAACTGGAACAAAAATAGCAAAGCTTCAATTTCCCAGAGTGCTGTTCCTGTGGGTGTCCTCTCGCCTGCCATCATGAGTTGGGGAGCAGTGTTTCCAGGGAAGCCTGACCAAAAGGGAGGGAAGCACAGTGAACTCAGGAGCCAGATGACCTGGATTTAAATCCCTACTTCACCTTTATAGTTGTATGACCTTGAGCAAGACTTGTAACCTTGCCCAGCCAGTGTGGCTTAGTGCTTGAGCGTTGACCTATGAATGAGAGCAGAGTTCCATTCACAGTCAGGGCACATGCCAGGGTTGCAGGCTCGATCCCCAGTGTAGGAGGTGCAGAAGGCAGTCCATCAATGATTCTCTCTCATCATTGATGTTTCTCTCTCTCTCTCCCACTCTGAAATCAATTAAAAAAGAAAGACTTGCAACCTCCTTGAGCTCCAATGCCTTGATCTATAAAGTCAGTATCTCACCTCATCGGCTTGTTGTGAGGGTTAATGATACAATACCTGAAGCACTTTGACAGTGTCTGAAAGATGGAAAGAATTTCATGAAGTTTTGTTATCACTGCTAGACATCAATGCACCAGTGGATCATAGAAGGCTAAATCCGGGAGGCCCTTGGAAAGTCTTCTAGTCTAACTTTCTTAATTCTTTTTTAAAATATGTTTTTATTGATTTTTAAAGAAGGAGGAAGAGAGATGGAGAAAGAGAGAAACATCAATGAGAGAGAGAGAGAGAGAAACACCGGTCTGTTGCGTCCTGCACACCCCCTACTGGGGATCAAGCCTACACCCTGGGCATGTGCCCTGACCTGGAATGGAACCAGCGACTTCTTGGTGCATGGGACGATGCTCCACCAACTGAGCCACACTAGCCAGGGCTAATTTTCTTATTCTTCAAGGGAGAAAACTGAGGCTAAGAGAAAAGAAGCCCCACTTTCACCCCCATGCACCAAAACACTCAGAAAGCCAATGACTAGTCTCCTATGCCCAGATTGGGGGGAGGGGTGTCTTTACTGCATGTACACACCTTCCTCAACGTCTCCCATCTCCATAGGACGGCTCATCTGAAAAGATCTTCCCTTCTCTTCCATGTGAGAGGTGGTGATGTGGGCTTGGCTGAGCAGGGTGTTCAGGGAATCCTTAATACCATTTGGCAAAGCAGCTCCTGAGATTTGTGGAGCATCCTCACTCCAGAAGCTGCAAAGGCCAGACTGCAGTCCCCAGGGCCAGTGTGGGCACATTCAAGTGCAGCCGGCACAATGACTCAAGGGCTGATTACGTCCTTGGTGGATTAGCTGTGCGTCTGGCTTCTCCTCTCTCAATCAGATAGATGCCCCTTGGTTGCTTCATGACTCATTGACTTCCCTCAGAGGGTGAGAAGGGAAGAGAAGAGCCTCGGAGTCTCACCGGTACTAATTAGCAAGGCTTACCAAGGCTTCCCCTGCAATGGCTCTATCTGCCAGCACAGACCCCATTCGGATGGACATTTGAGAGCTGAAGATCATTTTCATAGCAACCCAGGATCCTGGATTTAAAACGAGCAAATCCCAGGGCTGCCACTTATTAGCTGTGTGCATTTAGGCAACTCCCTTCATCTCTCTGAGCCTCAGTCTTGGCATCTGTAAACCAGGAAGAATAATAGTATCTACCTCTAAAGGTTGCAAAAATAAAATGAGATGATAAATGTGAAGCACACAGCACAATGCCTGACACACAGAAGTTACTGAACAAACTTTACCTATTATTAAAAAAACAGTTTTAAAAATGTGCTGGCTAATAGGTGCGCCAGCTCCTTAGGTTTTGCTGTTCACGTTGCCTTCCCTGCTAACTCCTGGCTGATGTTGACTGCATGGAGGAATGCTTCGCAAATTCATCAAGCAGGTTCTTGTTTGCAGGCACATTGGAAGCAAGAAGCATAAAGCGAAAACTTGGACTTGGAGCCAGAAGATTTCCACTCAATTCCCAGGGTCCTAGCATCTCTAAGTCATAGCATTGTGTCTGGTAAATTGCTAGAGCTCTCTGAAACTCAGTTTCCTCATATCTACATCGGGAATGCTGGGATTTCCTGACCTGCCACCTGAAAGTTGCTGTCGCTAGCATCATCAGCATTATTATTATCAGCAAAGAGCATATTTATAACTATTGAGTGCTAAGTACAAACCACATTAGGTAAACATTTACCTCATGTCCAAACTGAACAGTCAGAGTTAATCATTCCATTTGGCAGATGCAGAAGTTGTGGCTCATCCAGAAACTTGGGAAAACCTTGCTTCTACAGCTTCCTCTGATTTCAAGCCTGGCTTGCATTCTCTCTGCTGATAACGTGACCTTTCACATTTTATTATTTGTGGCTTGAAGACATGTTTATCTACGTGAGGTGCTCAAACCAGGGGCACATCATCATTTCTGCATCCCTGGGATCTCACATGGTGCCTTGCATCTAATGAACATCAATGAATTACTGTTTATCGCAGTGAACAATGTTTAGGTCCAAATAAGAGACACGAACCAGTGAAGACGTGCTCCTCCAGGGTTAGGAGCCTCCCGTCAGAAAATCACAGATATCGAGAGACAGTATGATCTCAGAGGAAAGGCAGGGGTGGGTGGGTGGTGGGAAGAAATCAACTTGTATGCATGGACAAGGTCATTAGGGTGGTGAAGGCCTGGGGTGGGGGGCGGGAGCAGGCTAGAAGGGGTCAATGGTGGGAAAAAGGGGACATGTGTAATACTTTCAACAATAAAGATTTTTTTGATTGTAAAAAAAAGAACAGTTCTTAAAAACTATCCAAGTGGGAAATTAGAGAGCAAACTGGAACACATCCCTGCCCTCGTAATGAGGGAGAACCGAAATTAATGATGACTCCAAAGTGGCAAAGATCCCGAACCCATCTTTGATCATCTGTCTTTTGCCAGGAAAAAAGAAGAAAAGAGAAGACGTGGACAATTAGGAAGTAATTAAGACCTCACAGACACAGCTATGGCAGAAAGCAGTGAAGGGAATACATAGCGATTTGGGGAAAATGCAAACCAGCCGTCGGACAGCAGGTGCCTTAGGTGCGCGGAAAAGGAGCTGATACCGTTACCAAAGCTGTTACCGATATTTCTGGAAAGTCGTGGAGGAACAGCAGCAGAACATACGCTTAAATTTTTTACAACATCAAATGTCATATTGATCTTTTAGACAGAGAGGGAAAATGCAAGAAGTAGGAGCTTTAAGAACTTTGAGAGAAGGGGGAAATACTGCCAACGGGTACGTGACAGGCATTTTCAGATACAGCTCCCCAGTCAATCTCCCACCTGCACGCCAGGCCTGTGGTTCTTCCCATTTCCCAGATCAGGAGGCCAGGTCTCCAAATGAGGCAGCGACTTGTCTAAAGGGAGCCGCCAATCACCGCCTGAGCTGGCAGGGCTCGAGACTTACCATTTTCATTGCTCTTCTACAACAAGGATTAACAAATTGGACACAACCCAGGAAAACAAAGGAATTATGAGGCTGTGTAAGGCCAGGGTTATTATAAAAAACAAAAAAAGGACTAATCACAGCCCACAAACATAATAGCTTTTCAATAGAATTACAGAGACAGTGGATGAGAAGATCACAAGATGACTTAATCTGGACCACAGTAAGTCAAAAACGCTTCTTGCAAAATTAATTCAAATGGACTTGGAGAGGCTGCATGACTGGAAGTCTCAAAATTAGCTCAAAGGCATTACACACCAAATAAGGGTGGAAATAATTCAAATATAAGGGCAGGCACCAGGTCCGATGGAGCTCACAGCCCCTTGCAATGCCATTTTATGAACCCTCCTGCTAGTCAGTAGTCTGTGGCACGACTGAGCGAAGGTACTGGGTGAGGGAGAGCCTTGTTCAGGGAAGCCTCATCCTGGGCCTGGGGTTAATGGAAGTTAAGGCCCAGACAGGGGCTAGTTTCCTTTCTCACCATTAGCACCTACAGAAGAGGAGCTGTGGCCATTGCATAAAGAAGCTATGAGCCAGGCCAGTGTGGCTCAGTGACTGAGTGTCAACCCATGAAACAGGAGGTCACCGGTGGCACATGCCGGGTTGTGAGCTTGATCCCCAGTAGGGGGTATGCAGGAGGCAGCTGATCAATGAGGTCTCTCTCTCATCAATGTTTCTATTCCCTTTCTTTTTTCTCTAAAATCAATAAAAACATATTTAAAAGAAGAAGAAGAAGAAGAAGAAGCAATGAGTCAGGCCAGACAGAAGCCTAACTACCTGGATGAATCAAATCCCATCATCCCAGCCTTGGAGAGCCATTATGTCAGACCCTACCTAACTACTGTGGTCTCCATCCTGCCCTTGGCAATGGACCAAACTTTAGAACCAATTCTTCCTCCTGATGGACCTCCCCAATCCCTCTTCCTACTGTCCTCTGAGGTCTGGAGTTTACTCTGATAATACCAGACCACACTCCCTTCCATCACAGTTCAGTTTGTGCAACAAACATCTCCATGCACAACTATGTGCCACTGTGTTAGGTCACAAGGACAGAGAGATGGACAAGGCAGGCATCCTTGCCCTGCCCTCCAGGAGCTCAAGCTAGAGGGGGATGTGTGAACCAGGTTTGTACAGTGTATTCATTCACCCTTGCCTAAATGCATGTTCAGAAGGTTCACCTTCCTTCATAGAGATTTAGGTCACAGAATTAGCAAATATCAGAGGAGGCATTCAAAGCTGTGTCTCTGTCATAAGAACCCATGTTTTCTCCACTCTACTCATCAGGCTCACCGAAGCCATCAACACCCAATGACTGCGCCGTCCTTTCATGGCTCAGGTCAAGAAAAAAAAAAAATTCATGATTGAGCATCTATTTTGTGCCAGGCATTACCTTAGCACAATTGCATGCTATCTTCACAAACCCTTTCACAGCATCAAAGAGGCACAAGGGCACACACAGCTTGTAAGTAAAGAAGCAGGAGATCCAAGTTCAAGTCTGTCCGCCTCACCGATTTTAAGAAGCCCACCATTGGGTGAGGAAGTGTATCCATTTCCTATTGCTGCTGTAACAAATGACCACAAACTCAGTGACGTAAAACAACACAGACTTATGATCCTATAGTTCTGGAGGTCAGAAGTCAAAAGCAGGTGTCACTGAGCCAAAGTCAAGGTGTCAGCAGGGCTGTGTCCCTTTCTGGAGGCTCTAGGAAAGAACCCATTTCCTTGTCCTTTCCAGAGGCTAGAGCTGATTCTTTGGCCCCAGCCCCTCCCCCCTCTTCAAAGGTGGCAGCATAGCATTTTTAAGTGTCTCTATGCCTCTCTCTTTACATCTCCTTCTCTGACTCTAATGTTAGTGCCTCTCTCTTAAAAGGACCCTTGTGATTATATTGGACCCACCGGATAATCCAGAATGACCTTCCCATCCCAAGATCCTTAACTTCATCAAGTCTGCACAGCCCCTTTTGTCATATGCCAGAGCACCATAGCGTATTCACAGGTTAGGAGATTAGGACATGGACATCTTGGGGGGGGGGGGGCGGGGCGGGGTTGTAGCAAAAGCATAATCAACTACAGTAGAAACCAGAAATAATAGTCCCACTGCTTTAAAAAGACTTGATGTTCATGGAGGTAAAATAATGTTTGGGGGGGGGGGGGTGTGTGCAGTAGGCGAGGTAAGAATTGGAACCCCAATTGGTATAAGTTGAGAGTCCACTTTTCCCCCTTACCACAGCACACAGCCTCCAGGAAACTGTCACAGTCCGATAAGCCACTCCAATGTATAAACTGTCAAATTCAAATGAATAATCATCAGAAGGTTCTAAGACCGAGTTGGTGATGATTCTCTGGGTTGGCAGGAAATGGCTGTGGGTGATCTGACGCTTGAATCTTTGGAAGTACCAAAAGTACATGTTTTGGGGGTTAGTACAGCGCTGATGGGTGTGGCTAAAGATATAAAAATATTCCTCCTTCTCAGCAGCTGGCGGGCAAGAGGCGCTGAGCCTGAACCAGGGTTTCAGACAGATGTGGATTCAGCTCCCAGGTCTCCTGACTCTACTCATGAGCAGGTTATGCCACTTCTCTGGGCTCAGCTTCCTCATTTGAAAACAGGGGCGGTGATGTTTTCTTGGGAAGAGCCAATGAGGTAATGACTGTATGGTACCCAATACTGCATTCAGCACACAGTAGGAGCTCAATATATGTGGGCACTTTCATTTCCTCACCTTCTCCATCCTGATTCAGGTTTAAGAGTGAGAAACAAAAACATCCGGGCTTGGTTTGAAGAAAAACACAGCTAGCTGTGCAACTAATCTTCACAAAACCAACCGCCCCCTCTGCTTGCTGTGCTCAAGGTGTGGCTGAAGGCTTAGAGACTCTAGGCAGACAAAGGAACACAAACAGGCAGGTGCAGGGGAAAACACAGGCCTCCGTCAGCCAGAGAGGATAAATACAGCGCATTACTCAGGGCATTCGGTGGTGGGCCCCTGTCAGGAACGGGCGAGGGAGCCAGAGGTCTTTTGAACTGTTTGGGACTTGGCCGCTCTCCAAGCGAGGCCAGATGCAGCAGCCCCTATTAGTCAACTGTTTGCCAGCCCTTGGCGATCCACTGGGACCTTCGCAAGAAACCCAGAGCTCTGAGCAGGGCGGGAGGTTAATCACGCCATCTCCCCGTCCTGGAAAGCCTTTTCTAAAACGCTGTTCTGGAAGCCATGTGAGCTGAACTGCAGGAAACCAGATGCGGACGGCATGGGGCAGACTTGCCTCACCTGTAGACAATCACCCATGGCACGCAGAGTGTCGTTTGAAGGGTGATGGGCATGTACCGAAACAACAGAGACGCCCTTACCATTCCTGCCAATCTAACATCCCACCTGGACTCTGTAACTGGCATAGCTATTCTGCAGGGCAATTCAGCATTCTCTATGCAAGTTGACAATGGCCACAGTTTTAGACCTGGTAATACTACCCTCCCCTCCTCCCCCAGGCATAAAACCTACAGAAATACACACACCCAGTAGAAAGTTACATATACAAAAAAAGGTTCACTGTCATATCTATCTTCTATGTATATAAAAGGCTAATATGCAAAGTGTCCCCTCGGGAGTTTGGCTGGAAGACCGGGAGTTTGATGGCTCGCTATGACGTGTGCTGATCACCAGGGGGTGGCACAGAATGAAGGAAGGCCCTGGCTGGCAGCGGGAAGGCCCCTATCGGCCCTGATCACTGGTCAGGCCTAGGGACCCTACCCGTGCAAGAATTTCGTGCACCAGGCCTCTAGTATTTTTAATAAAAAATTAGAAAAAAAAACATAAATGTTCATCAATAGGCAAATGGTTTGGATAAGTTATAGTGTATCTATACTACAGAATGAGGTCATTAGAAATAATGAGGTAGTTCCAAATGTTCTGATATTGAAAGATTTCCAATCATGTTTAAATGGAAAACATGCACATGCAAGTCTCAGCATAGATACAGCAATGGTCCTACATACGGGGAAAATGCAGGTGCATATTTGGATTGACACCTACATGTGGGCGTACCTAAAGAGGAAAATAATTGGGAAGGCTTCACATTAAACAGTGAACAGTGATTGTCTCTGGGAAAGTATGTGAGGTGTGGACGCTGAGGGCAGACCACCTCTTTTTACTCCATGTAATTATATTTTGTTTATATTCTTACAAAAAGAATGGGTTTGTATATTACTCATGTAATTTATAAAAGTATAAATTTTTTTAAAATAAAGCCCATTCCTAAAGACAAGGAGAAGAGGACGAGGCTTGGCAGGTGGACTCGTGTCCTTTATTTCCCAGGGGAGGAGAACAGGAGAGGCTGGCAGCAATCTGTCCAAGGTCACTCGGTGGGTTTGGAGAGCTGAGCTCCAGGCACCCAGTCTAGAGCTGTTTGCGACACCTTCAAGAAGGTGTGCGATCCTTGAGTGCCCATGTTACTAGTATGAAGCCAAATTCCCACTAGATAGCAGGGGACTTTAATTACTACCAGACTGACTCCCTGGGGGCAGCGTGCCACAGAGGCCTGGGGCAGGATGCTATTTCTGGTGTTGGCTGGCCTGGGGCCTTGGCCAAGTCACTTGTTCCTTCTAAGCTTCTGATTTTTCACCTGCAATGTGGGGACCACTACCACCTTCCTCATGGAGATGCTATGCGCACCAACATTAATTCCCCTTCCTCCTTTCTAAGAGATACTGACTCCCTGTCCTTCTTTTCTAAGAGGGATGCCACTCCTGGAAAAGTTGAGAGACAACGTGGTTTAGTGTGTCCCCAAGCTGGGGGTGCAAATTTCTGTCTACCCTAGACCTATCTGGTAGCATTTGAGAAAGTCTGAGAATGTTCTCTCCACTTCATTGTCATCCCCCTCCCCTCCAATTTTCTGAATGCCTTTGCGCCCTTCCTACATATCAGGAGGAACAATGAATATGTCTTTGGACCAAAATGCTCTCATCTCTAGGGTCTGGAGCAAGGAGGTCATCTACAGGAAAGGGGCCAAGATGCCCCTTGGAGGCAAAAAGGCACCTGGTGTTCTTCTGAATCTGGCAAGAAGGAGAGTCACTAAACTGCCTCCAACTGATCCAAGAAGAACCAGCCCAAGTTCATGTAGAGGAGGCAGCCCTGACAAGGTGAGATGATGGGGATTGGCTGGCTCCAAACATACCCCCCAACCAGACTGCTGCAAATGCCTGGAATCCCACCATTAATCTTTCCAGTTAAGTCTTTATAGGCTTCTGTTAGCATGTAAATGTGTCTCCTGGGAGGAGTAATAAAACTTCATCCAAGTGAATAAACATCTACAGACAGTTGCTTCGAATCAGACACTTTGTGAGGGACAGTGGGATGTCCTAAGATGAACATGGTACTATCCTGCCCTCCAGGAACTTTTGGGAGCAGTACAATGTGCACCAAACACTCAAAACAGGGGGGGAGGTTGTAAAAAACCAGGTAAAATAGAAAGGGTTTCATGATTGTTCTCTCTTCTGTGTACTTTATTAAGAGCTCAGCTATATTGCACATGACCTTGATGGGCTTCATCCAGATGGCTCCAAGTGTGTGCTTTATTTGGACTATCATAGTCAGCCATGGATGTTTTCTGAAGATCATTGTTGTTTTAAGTAGTTAAACTCGGATCTATTAGCAGTGGCTGCCTGGAGCGCTGGGTTAAGACAAATTCTGAGCCCAAGCCCAGGCCCAGCAGGAAAATAGACCATGATTGATCGGGAATGCAAGGCACAGCTCAGAAAGAGGCAGTGCTGGGGGAAGCGCACTCACCATATATTCCTGCTCCAGGAGTTCAGAAAGGGAAAACACAACATCTGCCTGACAGGATTGAAAATAGCCACCTATGAACTACTGATGCACTCAACAACAGGCGAAGCTCAAAAACACACGGAGCAAAGGCATCCGCAACGAGGGCACACGCCATATGAAGGCCGAGAAACTCTTCCTGAGAAAGGTCAGCTAATGAATATGTTCGTTTCGGGGACCGGTACGTGCATGCATGTCTGTGTGTGTGTGTGTGTGTGTGTGTGTGTGTGTGTGTGTGTGTGTGTGCAGGCAATCTCTAACACAACCACTCAACTCTGCGGCCGTGGCATAAAGGCAACTACAGACAATACATAAACCTATGAGTACGGCTCTTTGCCAAGAAAACTATTTATGAACACTGAAATTGGAATTTCATATACTTTTTATGAGTCATAAAATATCATTCTCCTTTTTTATTTTCCTTCCAACTATTTAAAAACGTAAGAACCATTCTTCATTCACAAGTCACGCAAAAAGAGACGGTGGGCCAGATTTGGCCCAGAGGCCATCGTTTTCTGTCCCCTACCCAGAGGTCAAGAATAGACAAAAATTTAATGAACAGTGGCACGTGTCAGCCTAGTGGCTGCCTATGCGTGGATATGTGTTGACAGGAGGGGATCACCAGGAAACGTTCTGGAATGATGGAAATGGCCTTAAGCATATATACATGTATACAAAACCCACTGAAATGTGCACTTAAGAGCTGTGCATTTCATTGTATGTCATTTTAACTATAGTTTAACACTGTTGCTTTGAACTGAAACCCTGGGGTGGAGTGGGGAGAATGGCTGCCTGGAGGAGGTGCCATTGGAATGAAACTTAAGGAACGGATTTGGCCTCCAAGAACGGGCGGGAAGGAGACGCTGAAGGGGAGGAGGCCTACGGTTCAATTAGGGCTTAAAACACTCACAAAAAAATGAGGTGAAAATTCTTTTTGGCAGGAAGCAATGAAAGCATGGCTTTATTTTCCAGCTCAGAAATAATTGCCTTGTACAATAATTGGGGGCCGCCTTCTGGGAGCTGATGCAAGTGGAGCTGGGTGCAATTTGGGGAGATTTGTTACGCTCAGCTCCCTCCAATCAATTCCGGCGGCTCAGATGTTCCTGACCTGTTGCTTGGCATATTGTGAAAACAGCTTTCATTTACTGTACTTCCATTAAAAGATGAAATCCACGAACAGGGGCTCACAGGCCAGAAAATCACCATTTACGTCCCCACTTATCTCCCGTCAGCAGCCAAGAACCTGGTCTCCGCGGCGCCTGGGCTCTGGCCTCGGCTGCCAGCTTCGGTGGTGCCTGGGAATGCCTGCAGGAACCCAAATCTGGGCGGTGGCATGGGGCTGGGCGGAAAGGCTGGACCGGGTTAAAACGGGAGTCCTCCTGAAGGTAAGCAGACGGCAGGGCCACACGGGATTACGCGGGGTTGCGGGGAGGTTTCAGACAGAACTCAAGGTATCTTGGGAAGTCTGACTGCACAGCATGGTTGGCTGGAGAAAATACTAGAATGGTGATTCAAGACAAAAGTGAAACCTAAGAGAACCTTAACCTGAGCAAGTCGCTAATTCTTTTCCAGCATGACATATGTCTGAGCCTAATTACCAAGACAGATGTCTGCTGCAATGTCAGTTTTGCTGCCAGATGCGTGACTAGACCTGGGGTACTAGTCCCTTCCCACCTCTGGGCCTCACTGTTCCACCTGTGAAAAGGGAGGAGCAAGCTGAGCGCTCTATTTCAGCCCTGCCGTTCTGTGGATCCAACCTTGGTTGTCCTGCTACCTTGATGAGTACCTTTGAGCAAGTCATTTCCTCGGGGCCCTGGATGCCACATGACACACTGTGAGGGCTGAGGGGGACAATCTCTAAAGACCCTCCCAGACTCAGCATCCTCTGTTGGTTCCTTCTTGGGAGACCCAGGGCATTGTTCTCACTGCTCTTCGCAGATGGTGCCTTGGGTTATGGTTGAGTACTCCTTCCTCCCATGCCCATGTCTGCTAGCCTGACAATGTTCCTTCAGGGTACTGCCCCCTGAATTCTTCACAAAGAGGGTGGATGGATGGATGGTTGGATGGATGAACAGATGGATGTATAGCTGGATGGATGGATGGATGGATGGATGGATGGATGGATGGATGGGTGGGTGGAAGGGCAGAGGGTGGATGGCCGATGAATTAATCAGTGGTGTGAATAAATGGATGAAAGGGAGTTTGGGAATCCTGGAGAACAGAGAAATGGGAGGAAAGACATTCACAGGTATCACCCCGACACCCTTTTACCACCACAGCTCAAGCCCAGGTGGACTGGGTGCCCATTGTGATAAAGTCCACGATATATATTCTCAGAATTTCTGAAGCTTTCTGACGCCCTCACTTCAGCAAAAAGACCATAACATTGCTTTTATTTCAGAGCAAGCACATGAATTATAAGCACACGTCACGCCTATTAACATGCTCACCGTGAAAGCAACATAAGGGAGCGTGTGACCCTTCTCCTGTTGGGAAGCATAACTCAGACCCAGAAAGGCATGCAGTGTAAAAAGTCAAAGAATTAAAACTTTTTACAAACCGTTTCTAAATGGCAATAAGAATGAATAAGAAGTTTCAGGCCAACATGAATGTGTGTGGACAGGGGGTGCGGGGAGTGGGGGTACACTAGATGGGCGAGATTTCCCAGGGGAGAGCTTTGAGCAAGGAGTGAGGCAGGGATGAGCATAGAGAATTGGGGTTCAGGGGATGCAGAGGAGGGAGCATAGGGGATACTGACAGCTGTGTGATCAAGACCAAGGGGCAGGAGAGTCCAGGTGGGCTGGAGGTGGCTCCGTGAGAGACATGCTAAGCAAGAGTGCACAAACCTCCCGTTGTCTGCCTATCTTAGGAAGACGGGGGAAGCAGAGAAAGAAAGAGAGAACAGAAGATGGGGGAAAGGAAGAGAGGGGTTAAAGGAGAACTAAATAGAGAAAGTACAGAGATGCAGGGCATTCTCGGCACCCGGGAGCGTGAATCCTTGATTGAGAAGAGAAGAGGATGCCCAGGAGCTTTGGAGCCAGCCCCAGTGGGGTGGGGGCGGGGTTGCTAATGTCTGAAGGGGGCAAGGGTGCCTGGCCCAAAATGCCCAGCGCTCAGGCAAGGGGTGCACCTGGAACCGGGCCTCTTCCCCCACTGCCAACTCCAAGTTGCTCAGGTTACCTCCTCAACTGCCTAATTAGCGAAGCTGTCACTCAAAGATTAGGAGGGAAGGGGGAAAAAAATGAACCAGACACTTCAGACTCTGGGGCAAGAAGAAAGTAGCAAAGCTGGTCCTGCCATCATAGGAACCCTGCCTGCAGTCAAAGACGACTGTGTCTTCATCGGGACCACCCTCTGTCCCCAGCGCAGAGAGAGCTGGGAAAGAGCAGCTAGTGTCCCGACGCCGGAAGCTGCGGGCAGCCAGGAGCAAGGTTAAATGGGGTGTAAGGCGAGTCGGAAGGAAGGTGCCCACTTTGCTGCCGTGGTCTGGTTAAGTCTCAACGACCTGGAAACACGGCACCCCTCTTGGCCAGCAGAGCTAAGCTGAGCTGATGCAGCCTCTGCACTGTGGGGACCCACCATTGGGGGGGGTCAATGGTACTGGGACCAAGATGGAGCATGTCTTCTCTCAGGAGGAGTGAAGCAGGAATGAGCATAGAGAAGTGGGGTTCAGGGGAGGGAGCTGAGAACGATGGGAAGTCGGGCAGAGCAGAAGGGATCAGGAACACAGAGAGAAGGCAAGCTCCCAAGTGACTGTCTCCCTCCCTGACAGCAGGGGGCAGGCCACTCTAAGATGCCAGCTCAATTCCTCCGCAGCCTGGGGCACCACCTGGAGCATCCTGGACTGGGGAGGCCCATGGGTACTCTAGCACCTTCCTTTGCTAGGCACCCCCTTATGTTTCTTCTTCTGCACCCACACTCCTCATCCTTCCCTAGCCAAGACTCTTTCTTCCCTAGGGGAAAGAAGGGCAGGGCTTTGTGTCATGTGCGAGGAAATCCACTTTCACTAATTACACTTCATTATGCTCTGCAGGAATGGGAGAAGCAGAGGAGCACTGAGCCAGGAGTCGGCTTTTAATCCCGGCATAGCCGCCAAGTCACTGTGTGGCCCTGGTCAGATCCCTTGACCTCTCTGGGCCTCAGAGCTCACACTCTGCAGTAGGTTGGGAATTGAACGGGAGAACAGGAAAAATGTATCCTGCCCAAGAAAATGAGCAACTCAAGGGCTGGATCTATGTCCTATACAGAGATCCAGCCCAGCCCCTAAGAGAGGACCTGGTATACAAAAGGGGTTCAATAAATGCTCACTGAACTGAAACAACACTTTGAGAATGGTATGCTTCATATGTATTTCTTTAGTCCACATACACCTTTTAGCAACTAACAGAGATCTGACTCATGCCTATGCTGAGCTTACAGGATGGTGGAAAATATGAACAACAAAAGGAAATAAATATACCATTAAAACCTGTAACTAAGTACTATTACAGAACCTACATGAGAGGTAAACAGGCAGCCACTTGGAGCCCATGGAGGCAGAAGGGAGGGAGGAAAGAATGGAGCCCCTCTACATGGTGGGGGTGCTCGGATCCCCAGAGCTGCCCTTTCGGAGCCCGCTTCTTCCCTCCTGCTATGAGCCATCCCAAACCCTTCTCATAAAGGCCCTTTGCCTACGTGAACAGAGTTCACTTCTGTTGCAGCAGCCCCACGGATACAGCTCTAGAAGGAATGGGTGACTTGCTCGAGCCACTCAGGAGTGAGAAGGGTAGCCAAGGTGAGAAATCGGAGCTCTTCTCCCGCCTGGGGGCCGCCTGGGCTGGGGACCACTTGCAGCTCCATGTTAACTGAGCCCTCCATCCGGCCTTCCGCCTTGTCTCTGCAGCCTAAGTCTCACAGGTACCAACATACAGTCCCCCACCTTCTTCTCCATATCCTCCAACAGAACCGCCCGGCTCTCCTGTCCTCGGGGCCTTCACCGTAAATCTGACATCAGCCCCTCCTCATCGCCGTAAAGACACTGAATGTGCAGAGACACAAGTACAGATGTTCTACCAGGAGCTGGAACTCAAGCCACACAAACACAAGTAATTTCTTAACTGCTACCTCAATGTGTGTGTGTGTCTCTCTCTCCTACCTGAGCAAAGATTAAAGGAATCTTTTGCAATTTTCTCTGTTCCAGAAAGCACCTGCACATACGCTGTTTCTACATGTCTTTTACCTTGTCTCTCAGTCTAAAGGCAATTTAATTTCTTATATGAAAGCAGCAGCAAAGGGGCTGGCGTTGGGGGCTGGGTGGGAGGGCTTATGGTCTTTCTTCTTTTCTTTTCTTTTTAATATATTTTATTGATTTTTTACAGAGAGGAAGAGAGAGGGATAGAGAGTTAGAAACATCGATGAGAGAGAAACATCGATCAGCTGCCTCTTGCACACCCCCTACTGGGGATGTGCCCGCAACCAAGGTACATGCCCTTGACCGGAATGGAACCTGGGACCCTTGAGTCCGCAGGCCGACGCTCTATCCACTGAGCCAAACCGGTTTCGGCTGGTCTTTCTTCTTTCAGCGTCATCTCGGACTACAGAGCTGTTTCCCACAGTAGCAGAACTCACTTCCAAGGCACATGCAGGAGATCGGAAGACGTGAGCCTAATTGCATTACACTGTGGTTTGACCAAGCAATGGCTAATTTTATGGCAGGGCAAGCAAACGGAAATGACGGAGACACATTTAACTCCTCCCTTCCCCAACTCAAACTCGGGACTCAGGCCACCAACCGGAGGGGGATGCTCATGGGTCATGAAGGGAGTATGTTCTCCATCTTCTGCAGCTCGTCTAAGCATGCCCACTTCCTTTAACCTAGCTCCAGCCAGAGCCACCCACCACGCTTCCCCGTGGTCTGCTCTATAATGTTGGCAAGAGGAAGGAATCTATTAAATTGCAGGACCTATTCATTCCTTTGCTCACTCACTCAGTAAATAGGTACTGAGTACTAATTATGAAGCAAATGCTTGGAGAAGCACGTTGTTTGAACACAGTACCTTTCCTCAGAGAGTATGCAGTCTAGACACAATAAACATGGAATACGGATCTCCAGGTACAATTTAGGCCGAATGGTCAAGGAGGGCTTCCGTGGGGCCTCTGGCAAGCAAGAGAAAAACCACAGGGGTGAGGCGGAGCAGGCCAGGGCACCTCTGCTCAGGGGCCCTGGAGCCCAGCTGTGGATCAGAATCCCCAAGTCACCCTGAGTGATGGAAAACAAAACAGAACGGTCATGCTTAGTTATTCTGATTTCACTGGCTTAGCACAGGGCCCTGACATTTTAAGAGCTGTTTTAGGTTTACAGAAATATTGATGGGGAAGCACAGATAGTTCCCACATACCACCTCTACACACACACACACACACACACACACACACACACACACACACACACACCCGTCTCCCCCATGGCTTACATCTCGTCTTAGTATGGCACATTTGTTACAATTGATGGGCCAATATAAATACATCTGATGAACTGAAGTCCATAGTTTTCATAGGGGTCACTCTTTGTGGGGTGCACTCTATGGGTTCTGACAAATTTGAAACTGCCTATGCGTCCTGTGCATGCGGGACAGTTTCACTGCTGTTAAACCCCCCTGGGCCAGTGGTCGGCAAACTCATTAGTCAACAGAGCCAAATACCAACAGTACAACGATTGAAATTTCTTTTGAGAGCCAAATTTTTTAAACTTAAACTTCTTCTAATGCTACTTCTTCAAAATAGACTTGCCCAGGCCATGGTATTTTGTGGAAGAGTCACACTCAAGGGGCCAAAGAGCCGCATGTGGCTCGCGAGCCGCAGTTTGCTGACCTCGGCCCTGGGCTCCACCCTCTTGTCCCTTCCCCGTTTCCGCCAAGCCCATAACAATGGCTCTTGTGCTTGCCTCCATAGGTTTGCCTTGTCCAAAATGCAATATATCTGCAACCATATGTAACATGTGGCCTTTTCAGATTGGCCTGTTTCTCTTAGCACTATAATTTTTAAGGTGCCTCTCTGTCTTTTCCAGGCTTGATAGCTCATTTCCTTTTATCACTGAATTACAGGCCCTCATCTAGCCGTATCATCGATTGAGGAACATCTTGTTTGCATCCACGTTTTGGAAATTTTAAATTAGGCTGTGGCAAACATTCAGGTGCAAGTTTTTGCATGGGACATAAGTTTTCAAAGCATTTTTGCAAATACCAATAAATAGGATTGCTGGATTATAGGGTAAGAGTATTGTGGAATTTTACAAGAAACTGGCAAACGGTCTAACTCCCATTTATACTTATTTAATTTGCCTAGGGTCCATTCTAGGTCCTGACATTTTTTAAAGCTTCCTGATATCCCAATGTGCAGCTAAGGTTGATTCTCTTGCAGGCCTTCGTTGGGAACAAAGTTCTCCATGATAAGCATGATGGGAAGTCATTGTGAATATAAGCAGAGGAGAGGCAGGGTTTGATGCTCAAGTTTACACAGTCATGCAGATAGCATGTGAGGACTGGGAAGGGACTGGGCAGAGATGAAGAGCAAGAGGGAATCTGAAAGATGCGAGGTGTCTACTGAATTGCCTGTCAGAGATGAGAGGAACGTGTACAGGGTAAAGACGTAAAGAAAGGGGTGGATTCCAAGGATATGCTGGGAGAAACAGTAATAAGCTTTGGTTATAGGTTAAATGTTGAAACTGTGGAAAACAAAGTAATAAGTCCAAGGATTACAAGAGATACTCCCAATCCTGCTCCAGAGTGAATTTCAGTCTACCCTGCAGACAGGCACACAGGCTATTAGTCCGTCTTCTTTTCAATCTTCATCTCCCTTCCCTTCCCCTCCTCCTCCTCCCCTTCCTCCTCCTCCTTCTTCATTTTGCTCTTTTGTTTCTTTTGAAACAAGAAATCCCCTAGACTCAAGATCAATTGCTGAAGTACTGCTGACCCTTGCAAGCTACATGGAGCATATGCCCTCAAGGTCAGTCTCAAGAAGGGACATGTATTTTGTGGATACAGTAACTGGGCTCAGTCTCAAGAAGGGACACGTATTTTGGGGATACGGTAACTGGGCTCAGGTGCCTTTCCTTGTCAGTTCCAGCCAAGTGTTGACATTTTAGAAGGCATGATCTCTTAAGAAAGTTTATCATTCTTGAAACTTTTCTTCTGAAACTATTCAGCAGATGTTGCCAATGCCCTGAGGGGGGAAAGCTTTAAAATAGGGCTGACAGACTAAATAGGGCAAGAGGAGCAGAGGCTGAGAAAGAGGGGCCCACCAGAGCTTCAAATATTTAGCAAATCAGGAATAAGCCAAGCCCCTCAGGTCCTTTCCACCAGCTGCTCTCAATGTCACACCTCACACTGAACCTCGGGATCATGGCCTGATTTGTGCAAGATGCATCCAGGGCCTCAGAGGCCTCTGAAGTCCTCGGGGACATCTGGAGTCACATGGGACAACAGGGGCAGCGAGGGAGGCAGCCCGGTCAGGGCGCCGCCCCTGTCTTCTCTCCTTTGCTCTGAGCTGTGCGTGGGGCCAACAAGGGGCTTGGGCTGGCTTCTGTGGTCAGTTAGGCAGACAGACAGGAGTGACTTGTCCTCAGGGATGCTAAACAGACTTCAAGGCTGAGGGGAGCGGACAGACAGAGGGAGATGAGGACAGACATGGAGAAAGACAGACAGGTACACAGAGCAAGGGAGGGAGCAAGGAAAAAGGAAACATTAGAGGGAAAAAACGGAGAGAAAGACACAGAGGAAAGCAGAGAGGAAAGAGAAGAGATGACAGAGAAAAGTGGGAATGAAGAGGAGGAGGAGAATGAGAGAAGGAAGGGTGGGGGAGGAGGAGAGAGAGGAGCGAGTCTTGCATTCCATCCCCATCCATCACTCACAGGGGAGAGTTTTGTTCTCTCTCGAAGAAACACTCATAAATCTTCCATGAAACATCCACGGAAGCTCAAACCTGTGCGTTCATGTCAGACAGCTCCGTCAGCACCTGCCTCCCAGCAGGTGAGAATGAGAACCTCTGGGCCCCTCTTCCGAAGGCCGAGCTGTGGGGGGGGACCTGCTCTGAGCAGGGAGCGAGGAGGCTGAGATGAAAGGAAAAGGCTGGGCTGAGAAATGACCCATTAAGGTCCAGGAATTCCTGCCAGTGTGGATTAATCTAAGAAACCCGGTCTGTGGGATGCACCAGACTTTGCAGAACAAAGCTTATGAGGCAATACCTGTATTAGCAAACCTTGGTGTGTTTTATAAGTAAATGGCTGTGAAGTTCCCCCTGACAACTGCATCTCTCTGAGGTGAGCGGTGAAGCAGCCTTGCCCGAAGGTCAGCTCTATCGACATTGACTGACACCCATCCAAGAAGGGATAGGAACAGGGTTCAGAAAGCACCAAACCCCTTCATTCCCCGTATGGACCTCCTAGCAGTGCTGTTCAACAGAATACTCTGCAGTGGTGGGCATGCTCTATACCCGTGCTGGGCGATGTGGCAGCCATTACCCATAGTGGCTATTATTTATGTTGAAATTCATTAAAATTAAGTGAAATTTAAAATGAAGCCCCTTGGTCTTGCTGGTCACATTTCCGGTGCTCAATAGCCACCTATGGGCATTGTCTACTGTACTGGACTACGCAGACAGGGAATGAGATAAGACCCGGACACACACATCTTAATGTAAGACTGGTGGCCTCAGAGGGACCTAAACAAGGTTTTCTGAATCAAGTTATTCGAATCTGAACTAGGGGAGGAAGGAAAGAGGAAAAGGCGATAAGGATGGAAGTTTCCATCCAAAAAGTAGCTATAACCCTCCTACAAAGGTGTGTCTGTGGTTCCCTGTCTATGGACACATAAGAATTGGAGGCAAAGAAATGTGGAATTGGAGAAGTCTGGAGCCAGCTTGCTCCCTGCAGGCTCAAGATCAACCATCCCACATAGGAAAAAAGGAAAAAAATAAGTAGCTATAACGAAGGAGAGACAGGGTTCCACCAGCAGAGACAGCAGGGAAAGGGACATTCCTTGACAGAGGACTCCTGGAGTCAAGTCACGGGAATGGGGAAGCAGAGCTTGACTTCTGGGAGCAGTGCAAAACCCAGTTTGGCTGAGGTGTGGGCAGAGATATAGTGAGAGAGAAGGGTGAGGTCCTTAGGTGGCGGGCTCAGGTGCCAAGGAGTCTATTCATCCTTTTCGCAGTGAGGAGCCGCGGAGGACCTAAGCCAGGGAAAAGGGACCTTGGGAGCGATGCTTCAGGCAGCAAGGCAGGTATGAAGGAAGAAACTGGAGCCGTATTGAAGAGAGACTGGGAGAGGAATGCAACCTGGCGGAGGGTGAGGGACGTGAGGCCGGGGCAGCTGCTGTTGCATTACACGACGGAGGGCTACACGGGAGCCTTGCTTGGCCTAAAGGATGGCATCTGTAAGTCCAGCTCTACGAGCGGCAGGCAAACCCATGAAGTCACTTCCTGAGCCGATGTCTTTGCAGAGGAAGAATCCACCAAGAAGGGCGAGCTTTTGCACAACCACCTGCAGCCCAATAACCTACTAGTATACAGCAGGATCCCTACCCCAAGACCCTCCCCCACTGTGTCCCCTCATAAGCGCCCAGGAGCGTACCGTCCAATGAGAATTAGGTAGGAAAAAAGGAAGCATAAAATAAGAGGAAAAGAAGATGGAAAGAAGAGGTATTTTTAAAAATCTGCTGGAGACGTCAAAACAAACTCCCAGCCATTCTTGCCAGAGATTTTATGGGACAAGACATCCCCAAAATGGATTCTGAATTATCCTCTGCGCCTCGTAAAGCACGGCACTCCTGGCAGCCAGCTCACACCCCGGCCCTCTCCTTAACTGCTCGTCCTCCCCAGCTAGTGAGCGCTCTGGGAGACCCAGGGCTACACAGGCAACTGGGTGGGGGTAAATAACACGGGCTGGGTGCCCTGAACTCTGCCTCCGTAGCGATCTCAGCCCCTGGACTTCCGGCAGGTGTTCGCCTTTTCTGGGCCTTGGTCTCCCTCTGTGCAATGAGAGGGCTCGTGTGGATGGGCCTGAGGGTCCTGTCCGGTCTCAGCTCGGATGGCCTAGAGAACTGGCACATGGACGGTTCCAGAGAGCCCCTAAAAGCCACGTGTGCATGGGAAGGGGGTATGCGGTGACAGCAAAGAGGAATTAACCGGGAAATCCTGCTCTCATTCCCACCCTCATAAGGTGATGCAAAAGATCAAGTGTGGTCACAGATGAAAACCCAATTGTTGATAAGGTTTAGTTATTTTTAAAAAAATATTGCAAAGCTTCCCCAGAGTAAAAAAAAAATACTTGGAACGGCGTTCAGGAAGTCAAGGTGATCTGAGAATTAAACAGCAGCTCTACTCTGCTCAGCATCCTGTACTCGATGCCTTCATTATTTGAGCCACAGTTTTCTCATCTGCAAAACAGGAAGAGTGTTGGGTGTCTCCTTTAAAAGGTTCCCCGCAAAAGAGAGCCTCAGTGGCCATCACTGTGGAGTCCCAAGAGGGGCCAGGAACTCTGAGAACCCAATGACTTGAGTTCCTGACTCTGCAATTCAGTTTCTTTCTCTTGATTTTTCATTGAGTAAATGTAGTGTGCTGTGGGTTGATTTGATACACTTACATGTTGCAAAATGAGCACCACCATAGCATTTGCTAACTCCTCCATCATGGTACATAATTACCATTCGTTTTCGTGGTGCAGACTTTTAAATGTAGCTTAGCTACTTCCAAGCATGTAACACAGTATTGCTCACCACAGTCACCATGCTGCACACTTAGATCCCTAGGACTTACTCACTGTATAACTGGAAGTTTGTACTCTCTTACCAACATCTCCCCATTTCCCCCATCCCCCAGGCACTGACATTCCAGTCTCTGTTTCTGTGAGTTCGGCTTTTTCAGATTATATACACTTAAGTGATATCAAACAGCATCCATTTTTCTCCGCCTGATTTATTTCACTTAGCATGATGCCCTCGAGGTCCATGCGCACTGTCGCAAGCGGCAGAACTTCCTTTTCTCTCCTGGCTGAATAACATTCCATTGTAGGCTTACAGCACATCTTCTCCATTCATCCATTGACTGACTCAGAGCTATTTCCACATCTTGACCATGGTAAAGAATGCTTCAGCGAACATGGCAGGGGGAGACGCATATACCTCTTCAAGATCCTGTTTTCATTTCATTTGGATACAGACTCCGGAGTGGACTTGCTGGATCATTTGGTAGTTCTGTTTTAATTCTTGGGGGGAAGCTCCATACTGTCTTCACAGTGGCTGCAACAACTTATACTCCCATCAAGGGTGCAAATGAATTCCCTTTTTCTCTTCTGTAAATCAGAGTTTTAGGCAACATGTTATCTAAAGGCTCAACCACTAAAATCCCTGTGACTTTATGCCTCTGTCGATCTGAACCATGTATTTATTTCAAAAGCTTTTAGCTGGTTTTCTCTGCGCTGACCACCTGCTTTATCCTGGGGCTCACAGGCACCGAGGGCTCACTAGCAAGCGACTTCCTCTCCAGCACTCTTAGGACAGGGCTGTCACTTGAGTTGTGTTTTTACAGAGAGTTACTTTGTTTCCCAAACCTGTTTATGCTGTGTGTTTCTTATCATTATAAAATGTAATGAAATATTGTGCAAATTAAAAATTTTATTAGCATCAAAAGAAAGCAGTTCCTATGAGGACTAATGTGATTTTACTGTAAAAATAAAGTCCCTTCATATTACTATTGAGTTAGGTCAGGTGCGACAACTATAAAATTGTAGAAAGGAGTCATAAAACTCTAGAAGAATTACTTGGCAAGCATCTTTAGGTTCTCAGTCCCCTTTAATGAAACATTGGAGATCATATTTGGTACATTATGAGAATGGTTTATACAAGAACGATGTCATGGAACTCTAATCAGCTGACCCAGAACAAGAGGAGAGGCCCTGGACTACATCAAATAATTGGCAAATGTATACACAGTTATGTGTGTTAAGCTACAATATAATGTTTGAGGTGCATTACAAAATTTTATGATTTCCTGCTTTAATAGACTTTTCTATTAACTGACCAACTGCCAACCCACCTGGCCTTATAAAGGAGGGTTTCTAAGGTAAGCAACTCAATCTACACCCAGGTAACCCTCTCCGGAATAGTCTGGCTCCCCACTGAGTGCGAAAACAGTTTAAGGAAGAAGAGGAGAACTGCTGCGTCAACCTTGACAGGAAGAAAGAGACACCTGCCTCGGACTCTGGGATAATTGTTCCCTTCTGGCCCTGCCCTTGCTGGGTTCAGTTTCTTCTTTTAGTTCGCCTGACAGAAAAATTTTCATATTCTCTCTCTCATATGTATCTGCATATAAGTATACTAGAGGCCCAGTGCATGATTGAATCATGCACGTGTAGGGTCCCCTACACGCTTTCGCTTTTTGCGGTGAAGCTGGGTGCCTGTCCGCTGGTGCACCAGGCCTTTCAGAAGCCTCTGGCTCGGCGGAGGCTTCTGAAAGGCCTGGTGCCAGAGCAGACAGGCACCCAGCTCCCCCACTTTTGATGGTCCGCGGCTGCTGAGGGGGGCTACCCTGCTGTTGAGAGGCGCAGGGGGCGGGACTCCCGCCCCCTGCGCCTCTCAACAGCCACTGAGGGGGGCTGCTGAGGACACCTGGCTACCCTGCCTTTGAGAGGCGCAGCTGGGTGTCCGCGGCAGGCCCCCTCAGCGGCCGAGGATCTGGCCGTTGAGAAGCACAGGGGGCGGGAGTCCTGCCCCCTGCGCCTCTCAACAGCAGGGTAGCCCCCCTCAGTGGCAGCAGATCCGTGCCTCTCAATGGCCGGATAGGCCACCCCGAGTCCCGCCCCCCAGCCTCCCGCCACCCAATCATGGGCATAGCGGAGTGATGGTAATTTACATGTTACTCTATTATTAGATAGGATGTGCATGTATGTAATGTATCTATTCTTACATACACTGAGTGGCCAGATTATTATGATCTCTGAACATATAATAATCTGGCCACTCAGTGTATATATACTGTATATATATTAGGAGGCCCAGTGCATGAATTCGCGCATGGATGGGGTCCGGCCAGCCTGGCCAGGGGGAGGGGACATGGGCAGTTGGCCGGCCTGCCTGCTGGTCCAACTCCTGGTCGAGGGGACAATTTGCATATTAGCCTTTTATTATATAGGATATACACTGAGTGGCCAGATTATAATAATCTGGCCACTCAGTGTATATTATATGTATATATATGCACACATTTATGTAAGTATCCATACCATGTGTCAGTGTGTGTATATGTGCATGTATATGTATAAGCATAGATGTATGTGTATGTATATATGTATATGTACCAGGTATATATGAGTAGATGTATATGTATGTGTGTATGTATATGTATGTGTGTATGTGTATATGTATGTAAAGGGTCAGTAAACAAAGGACTTCCTGCCTGAACCCTGGAGAAAACCTGAGGTAGATTCCAGGCCTGACCATGTGGAGTGGTTCAGTAAAGCTGGCTTACTACTAACCATGAGGTGGTCAGAGAGCCTTCCGCAATCATGGTGCCTCCATAAAATACTGTGCCAGGAACATTACCCATCTTCTTTCCAATATATTGTGCATGGGGCATGGAGGATGCTGCTGCAGTCTAGACATCGTACCTTGCTTGTAGGACATGTTTTTAAAGGCGTGGAATATTTTGCCCCAGTGAAACTGGAGCTCCAGTGTTACAAACAGATAAAAGTGGAGCATCTCTTCAGCTGAATCCCAGGGCAACGCATACTCCCTGATCTTCAATGGAACCCAGACTGAAAAACCAGTGCCTTCCCCGGCCGGGGTGGCTCAGCAGTTGAGCCTATGAACCAGGAGGTCTGGGTTCAATTCCCAGTCAGGGCACATGCCCAGGTTTCCGACTTGATCCCCAGTATGGGGCGTGCAGGTGGCAGCCGATTGATTATTCTCTCATTATTGCTGTTTCTATCTCTCTATTCCTTTCTGAAATCAATAAAATATATTTAAAAAAAGAAAAACCAGTGCCCTCCTGAAAATATATTTTCATTAATATTCCTGAGCTACCTGCAGAAAACCTGCAGAGTGACCTTGGACAAATCACTATCTGTTGCGTCACCAAAGGTGGCTGTTTGGGCACACACATTCCACATTCCACAAGGAGGCCAGCGCACTCCTCCTCACGCTCACTCCTAGGGAATGAGGCTGGGGAGGGCTGAGACTTTCCCGTCTCCCCTTTATAAAACTCCAGAATGGTTTGAATTCATTACAACCGGCTTGTATTTTTTTAATCGTTTTGTGAAAATTTTAAATGAAGGTTAAGACTTCAATAAGCATGCACGCACTAGCTGCTGGAATTAAGCATATTAAAGAGGCACGATGTTTGACTTAGGAAGCTTACAGACTAGCAAGAGGAGCAGGCAATTAAACAATCACAATATTTCCATGAAAACACAAGTTGCAGTGAACATTCGAAGTGCGTGGGGGATAACTGTTCCTGGGGGAGCAAGGAAAGGCATGGTGAAAGCTACGAAGGTATATTCTACTTGGGTCTTAAAAGACGGGCAGTAGTTATGAGGCGGGAAAGACATTTTTAATGTATATATTACAGGGAAGTCTGACAGCTAAGAGGGCAAAATTTAAATTTTATACAAAATTAGTGTCTTTGTGTGAGTGGTTGGGCTAGGTCAATGTTTCCCAAGGTGAGAGATAAATTTAGGAGGCACGTGAAAATATATGCATATATAACGTCAATAGTTGCATTCCTTTTACAGGCTATCTTCCATTTATAGCCACGTACTCTGGTGTTCCATTCATGACTGTGATAAAAAGCTTCCTTTGGAAAACAAGCACCGCTAATCCCATGTGACCTTGTGCAATTGACTCGATGTCCCCGAATGGCCGTGTCTTCATCCATAATATGCAGACACTGGAAGTACCCATGAAAAGGAGTTCGCTAAATTGGAAACGGCAAAGGTGATCATCCCAGCAGACTGCTGCCTCCTTGCATTCCGGTGCCCCCAGGGACACAGCACAGGGTTCGGGATGGAAGGAGCCCTGCAAATGACTGAGGGGCTTAGCTCCAGGCAAGGGGAGTTTGAGGAGAACTGGGGGTTTTCGGGGAGGTGGTTCAGGCTGGGGAGCGAGCACAGAATTCATCTCCCAGGCAAATCCCAGTTGATCATAGTGACTGATGAGGGCGCTGCCTTCAGAAGGAATCTGAAGCTGCAAGGAGGTCATTGCCGGGCAATGTCTAATCTCACATATTTCCCCATCTATGCATTCCTTCGCTCAGCAAATATTGACTGAGTACCTACTATGTGATGGGCACAGCTCTGGGCACTGGGATTGTGAGAGCAGACAAGACCGGAAGGTCTCTCCTCTCTCATGAAAGATTCTATGCAGCCCAGCCTTGCCCGGTGTCCTGGGGGAGTACTGGCTCTGACCACCCTCACGTAGGCCCAGGAGGAACTGACACTCATTCCATGTCACACAGCAAGTGAACGGCAGGAACAGGACTGGAACCCCAGGCATTTGCTTCCCAGTCCAGCACAGCTTAGTAGTCAGCAGACTTGCAAAAGCGGCTCGGTTTTCGAAGGTGTGCAGCTGTCCTTTCTCAGCCACCTGCTTGCCTCCCCACCTGCTGTCTCTCTGGGGCGGGGGGGGGGGGGGGGGGGGGAAGGTGGCCTTCTGTTCGCAGGCTGGAAGCAGGGGACCAGGTGAAGGGGGCCATTTCCCTAGAGGCCTCTGGAGTTTGGAGAGGTGGCAGAGAGGCTGGGAAACAAAGTGGAGAGAGGAATAAAGGGAGGGGAGACGGCAGGAGTCCTGCTATTGGCAGACAGGTAATTGGGTACTTTGGGTGGTCAGCTTCTCAGTCTCCCTCCCATGGGGAGGATGGAGGGAAAGTAATTAACTGAAGAAAGTTGTCTAACAAATTAGTGTGAGACGGGGGCTTGGAAATGCGAATCGCACCAGGGTTCAGAGCTGAGGACTTGATCCTCAGAGGCCCCAGGAAGGATGCAGAGAGAGAGGGAGGGAGGGAGGGTGTAGTCTTTAGCCTTCTGCTGCAGCATCCAACCTCAGAAGGTCCCTGAGAAGCGGTTTTCTCTCCTTCCTGCCCTCGGGGACCAAGGGGGCGCAGAAGAACCTCACAGATGGCTGGGTTTCATCGCATCACAAAGAAACACCGGGAAGCCCAGAAAGCTGTAGGGACCTGACCACTCCCAGCAGAACTGGGGCCCAAGCCAAGGACTCCCCGCTCCCAGTCCTGGCCACCAGATTACCTGCCCGCTGGCATCCATGAGGTCTTCACTCACAGGGCTGCCTCTGAATTGCCCTAAACTCCCTCCAAGGCAGAGAAAGCGGGGAGGGGCAGGTCCTAAGGATTAGGGTACAGGCCTATTTAGTTTTGTTTATTTAGCCACCACCTAGACAGCATTCGCTGAGTGTTGGGCACTGCTCCACGTGGTCTACAAACTTCAGCTCTTGGAATCCTCATCACAATCTCCTAAAAGGCAGGGGCCAACCCGATGAGGTGGAACCCTCTAACGTGGTGTTCGCCAAACTGCCCATGTTTCAGTCACTTGGCCAAGAGACATCCATCAGCACCTACTCTGTGCTGTGTCCTGCAGTATATAATCTGGAAAGCAGAAAGATAAACAAGACATATCCCCTACCTTCAGGGAGCTGTCAGACAAAAGGTTTTAAAAATAAATGGAATAGCTCAGCCAGTGTGGCTCAGTCGGTTGAGCATCGTCCCATACACCAGGGGGTCGCTGGTTTGATTCCCAGTCAGGGCACATGCCCGGGTTGCAGGCTCAATCCCTGGTGCAGGATGTGCAGGAGGCAGCCAATCGATGTTTCTCTCTCATTGGTATTTCTCTCTCTCCCCCTTCCTCTCTCGGAAATATTTTTTTTAATTTAAAAATAAAAAGTAAATAGAGTAAGAAAGCTATGGGGGAAGATGTGCCAGGGTGCTAGTGTGGTTAGGGAAGACTTCTGGGAAAAGGTGATATTCGCGTTTTGTGAGCAAGGAAGAAACTGGAAGATGAACTCAAAGAAGAAGGGGCATTTTTTAGGATTTTCTAGACTCTTAAAATGAATTAGGATTTAATTCTTAAAAGCAATGACAAATAATTAAAGGTTTTAAACAAGAACGCAAAGAGATCTGATTTGCTTTTTAGCAAAAATCGCTCTGGCTGCTGTACACAGCAGGGTTGGCAAAGATTTTCTGTAAGGGGACAGTTAGTAAATATTTTAAGCTTTTCGAACCAGATCGCCAATGTTCCTACTACTCAACTCAGCTGCTACAGCATGAAGGCAAACACAGAAAATACATACATGAATGTATGAGTGGGCATGGACTCTAATAAATCCTTATTTATGGACACTGATATTCGAACTTCACATCATTTCCATAAATCATGAGACATTCGTCTTCCTTTCATTTGTTTTTCAACTACTTAAACAGGCAAAGCAGCTTACAGGCCGTACAAAGGCGGCAGAGGCTGGATCTGGCCCATGTGCTATGTCTCTAATGATATCAAGAAAGGATGAGGCAGGAAGGCAGCAGGGAGACCAGCGAGAAGATGGATCTCACAGCCCAGGTGAAAAAGGACGATGGCTTGGACAAAGGAGATGGCAGTCAGAAATTAGGAGAAGCAAATGATTTTGAGTCATTTTAGAAGCAAAACCAACAGGGCTGGCTGACTGGAAGAATGAGGTAAGTCAGTGAGGCCTCCCTTCCCTTGAGTCTAGGGGCGAATGGTGGTGTGCTTTCCGGAGATGGGGAGATGTGGGGAGCACAGGTTTAGGGGGACAAATCACATGTCAGTAGTGTGATCCTTGACGGGGAGAAAGAAACTGGAGTCCCTGTGGGCTGCCATATAAGACACAGGGTGCCTTGTTAAATTTGAATTTCTGATCATCAAAGAGTCACTTCTAGTAAAACTATGTTGCAAATACTGTACGTGACATAGTCATACTAAGCAAGTTTTCACTGGCTGAAATTCAAGTTTAGCTGGGCATCCTGTATTTTTTAAATTTATTTTTTATTAATGAAATATGTCAACCCTACCAGATGTAATATGAACATTCAGGGGGGGGGGGGGGAAACACCACCACTGCTATCTAAGCCTGGGAGGAAAAAGAGAACGTTCCACGGAGGAGGTAATAGTAAGCTAAGGCTAGGAGATGGCCGGGGTATTGGGGAGGGGGAAAGTATTCCAACCTGAGAGAATAGCATTGCTGTGCGGGGTCAGATGGGGGGATTATGCCTGGCACCCTCAGAAACTGCAGGTGGTCAGTGAGGCTACAGGGTCAAGTGCGAAGGGGAACGTCAGGAGGCGAGGCTGAAGAGGTGCACAGGGTCCTCCAAGGAGGTGGTACAGGTGCTCAAGCACAGGTTCCCAGGTCCCTCCCTGGTGCCTCGGCAGGTCTGGGAGAACCTGGGTGAAGGCGATTCTGAGGAGCAGCTGGGCTACAAAATCTGGGAGCTTTCCCACCTACAATCCAGGAGCCTAGGACATTGCTACTGGCTCTGACAGTAACCCAGGGAATCCGAGCAAGGGCAGCATGGGATGAGTGGGCGGCTCCCACCAGGACCCCTGAGAATGGGGCTCCATCCATTTGGAGGGAAGGGGGAGGTCCAGCACGTTTGTCCAAAGACCAGCGGCCCCAGAACAGGCGCTGTGCGTCGGGCACCTGGCTCCCACTGGCTGCTGGCTGCGGTCTCCAGCTCCGTGCAAGCAGACCAGAAGTCTCCGGGTGCCTTTCCCTGCCGCCCCGCCCCTCCCCTCCTCTGCCCACAGTCTCCACTGAAATGATTCCCCCAAATGCAGCTATTACTGTGACTGGAAATCTCTTTACTGCTGATTCTGCTAATGGAAATGTTCCTTCCCTTTTCGGCTGCTTGCAACGCCACTCGTGACTTCCCTGGGCGGCTGAGAGCAAGGCTTTTTCAGCCTGCTGCCACCGCCAGGGAGAGGACTCTACCCCGCCCGCCTCCCCAACACCCACCTGCCTCGGGCTCAGCCTCTGAGAGCTTCTCTGTCCAAGCTGTCCTCGGATGACCCCGGGGTTCCTGGCTTCCCCAGCTCCCCGGGAACAGCAGACATCAATGGTCAATTGCAACCAGTTTTGCCTTGCTGGGGGGAGGTGGGGGGATAGGGGGTGCCTAAGCCAAGCCTGCTGCAAGGGAAAGCCGGGGGAAGGGAAAGGACGTCTGCAGCCTGCATCCACTATTTATTCATACCTCCATCTCCTTTCAAAACAAGGACTCCAGGTGGCTATGAGGCACAGAGCACACACTGTGCGCCAGATGCTGGGCTAGGTGCTCGGCACACAACTACCTCCGTGACGATCATATGGCCGAGTGCAACTAAGAAGGAGCACAGTGCTGGGCCTGCCTAAAGTTCCCTTTATGGAGGGGGCTCCAAAAACAGTGACCACTGAGACCCGGAGCAGTGATTATGTCACTTTCACTTCACTGTCGGGCGAACAGAGGCTCAGAGCGGTGGCATACGGAAGTCTGCAGTTAGCAAGCTGTGCGTCAGGATTCGAACCCAGGATTTCTGATTGTCCGAGCTGCACGTGATCCACCCCAGCACACTGCCCAGAGATGGTTGCTATGTATTACCTGTGCGACCTTCATAATGTCCTTCTCTTAGCTGGGTGAATGAAGGAGCTGAGCTAGATCTCAAATGCATTATTTTACCCAGATCTGATCATATATTTTATTTTTATATATTTTTATTGACTTCAGAGAGGAAGGGAGAGGGAGAGATAGAAACATCAATGATGAGAGAGAATCATTTATTGGTTGCCTCCTGTACGCCCCCTACCGGGGATCAAACCCGCAAGCACCTGGGGCATGTGTCCTTGACTGGAATTGAACCCAGGACCCTTCAGTCTGCAGGCTGATGCTCCACCCACTGAGCCAAACCAGCTAGGGCGAGTTCTGATACTATAGAAGTACACACTATTTATTTAGACTTTTACAGCATTATAATGTAGACATAAATATTACATATTATTATACATATCCCATATGCATAGATAATGTAATATAAATCCCATTTTCAAAACGGGAAGTAAAATCTGCATAATGCTGCTAAGAAGCACTCGGGTGGACAAAACTCACCTTGAGGTGGAGCAGAGGAGTGACAGAAACATACAAATAAGGGCCTGATCTCCAGCAACCCGATGCCTTGACAATTTCTAGAAGGACTATAAAGACTGGATCACAAGTCTCCTAGTATGACACTATGCCTAGCCAAGGTGGGACCTCCACAAAGCATTGGGGAGAGAGGGAATTCTGAAGGGAGAGAGAGGGTGTGAGGAAGGAAAGGAGAAAGAGAATCAAAAAGGCACAGAAACTCGGAATGCCAGCGTCAAGTAGCCCAGGGACAATGAGTGGCACCTAGAATAAAATGAGACGAGGCCTGGTGCTCTCTTGGCAAATGAGCGGAGCGGCAGGGCCTGGGGATGCTGAGTCAGCTCCTGGCAGCACAGACACAAGGTGTGCAGTCCCTTGGGCCTGTGAGGCTGTCGCACCTGAGGTCCCTACAGAAGAGACATCTCCAACTTCCTGGTAATGAGCAGAGGAAGAGAAAGAGAGGAAAAGAGGCTGTCAAAGAGATGAGAATCCAAGAACACTCCTGGTTCTGTGCAGCAGGGGAGGCGGAGAGAGTACCGGGTTCGGAATGAGGCAGGAATGAGCTTGGGCCCAGCTCGCCTGTACACCAGCTGTGTGATCGTGGGCATGTCCCTTTACTCCTCTGAGCCACCATGCTCGCCTATAACATGGGGCAAATGTACCCTGCCTTTTAGCATGGGGGAAGGATGGAGTGAGATAACAGAGGTACCAGCACAGCACCTGGGGCATGGTAAGTATGCAATACATAGTTGCGGTTTCCACAGCCTACACCAGTGGTCGGCAAACTGCGGCTCGCGAGCCACATGCGGCTCTTGGGCCCCTTGAGTGTGGCTCTTCCACAAAATACCATGGCCTGGACGAGTCTATTTTGAAGAAGTGGCATTAGAACAAGTTTAAGTTTAAAAAATTTGGCTCTCAAAAGAAATTTCAATCGTTGTACTGTTGATATTTGGCTCTGTTGACTAATGAGTTTGCCGACCACTGGCCTACGCCATGCCAGAATGCCACCATGTGGGAATTTTGGCTCCCTTCCTTCTTCCTTCCCTGGAGAATATGGACACCCTTCCCTAAGGCGGGAGGAAGACACACGGGAGTGGGACTCAAGCACATCAGAATCTGGTGCCCTGCTCCACCGCTGACTTGCTATGGTGACCTCGATTCCCCGGCTTTTATAGAAGGGATTCCTTCAGAGAATGTCCTAATTCTTACCACCTGTGACATCTGATGATCCCACAACCATGGTATCAACTCCTTCGACATATCCAATGCCTCTGTTTGCCACCAGGCACAGGTTCTAATTCCTTATCTGCCTGCCATGATTTTCAAGATAAGGTCTTTCCTCTAATCAAAGGGCTCCCATCACTCAGCTGATAAGCATCCCAGAATAATGAGGTGGGAAAAGGTGCAAGAAATGGCTACGGGATCCCTGAAAAGGGAGAGCTTTCTGGAAGAGGAGGTATTTCCAGCTCAGACTTCACAGATGGCTGGGATGCCCACGCCTCTGGTTTTACTCAGTGTGGGTTCTGGGATAATACTTGGCAAACGCAGGGTTCTAGTCATGGAAGATGCTCTGAGCACCTAGGATGTGCCAAGCGCACGGTGAGTCATCACAGCCCCAGAGGTGAATGAAGCATGTTCTCTGCATATGGATCCATAGGCAAGACAGACAGAGAAACACTCCTGCTCCAAGCCACCACCATCTCACCTGAACAGACTGCCAGGCCTTGCTGCTCCCACCTCTGCCTCTCGACAGAGCAGCCCGAGTAATTCTTTGGAAACTCTTTTGCTCATAACCCTGCAGGGCTTCTCCATTTCACTCGGAGGAAAAGCCCAGATCGGGACAGCAATCTGGATGACCCCAGGTGACTCCCTGGTCCTCTCCCGTCCTCCATCCTGTCCTGCCCACCCGTGCTCACTCCAGCGGCAGCACGGGCCTCACTGGCCCTTGGGCACTCCACCTGTGCTGCGGAGTCAGGTGTGCTGAAGCCCTCCTCCATCCGGAAGGCTCCTCTCCTAGATCCTACCTGGCAAACTCCTCCATCGCCTCCCAGTCTCTGTGCCAACCCTACATTCTCCACAAGCTTCTCTCAGTCTACCTACTTAACATTAAAACTGATGTCTCGTCACAAAACTTCCCGTTTGACCAGCCCCGCCCCCTGGTCAAACTCCAGGTCGAGGGGACAATTGCATATTAGGCTTTTATTATATAGGACTAGTGGCCTGGTGCACAAAATTCATGCATGGAGGGGAGTGTCCCACGGCCCATCCTGCACCCTCTCCTATCTGAGACATCCCTCTCACAATCTGGGACCACTGGCTCCTAACTGCTCACCTACCTGCCTGCCTGATCACCCCTAACCACTCTGCCTGCCAGCCTGATAACCCCCAACTGCCCCCCCTTAATTCCCCCTCTGCCAGCCTGATTGCCCCCAATTGCCCCGCCCTGCTGGCCTGATCACCCCAACTGCACCCCCTGCCAGCCTGCTCGCCCCCAACTGCCCCCCACCAGCCTGATCGCTTCCAACTGCCCCCCTGCCAGCCTGCTTGCCCCCAATTGCCCCCCCCCCTGCCAGCCTGCTCTCCCCTAACCACCTCTGCCTCAGCCATGGCTTTGTCTGGAAGGACATCCGGAAGGTCTCCCAGTCTAATTAGCATATTACCCTTTTATTAGTATAGATGATTACTATTAATGTCCTCTCCTCACCACACACATACCGTCACACACACACACAGTCCTAAGCACTTGAACAGTGTCTAGCACATTGTAGGGGCTCAATTGTTCTTAAGAGACCAGCATTGTATCTCAGTCTTTATATTGACAGTGGATGCCAAGGCCCACAATGTTCAACTTCAGTGTGAAGAGGTCAGGAAAGACTTCAAAGATAAATCGACATTTGAGTTCACTCTTGAAAGGTAAGAAGGAATATTCCCGGGTTGGTGGGGCAGAGTTTTAGGAACAGAAGGAAGGATTCTCAGGGTAGGACAGTCTGAGCAGATATGATTATGGACCTTGTACCATAGTGAGGAGCCTGGACTTCATACTAAGAACTATGGGGAACCAGTGAGGTGCATTAGGAGAGGATAGACATGATCATATTTGGACTTTAAATGAAATCACTCTGTCTGCACGTACAGACAGGAATTAGGGAGGATCAGACAAGAGGCGAGACCAGTGAGATGACTGTGGAAATCTTAGTGGAGAGAAGTGTTGAGGTCGGACGCGCCAAGGGCCGTGACATTGGGGACAGAGAAGTGTTTCCTCTTTGTGGTTAAAACCCTAGCCGTTTATAAGATACACCATCCTTGTCCATGTCTGATTCACAGACTGTGCTGCCTGCGTGTTCTCGTGTGCCAGAAAGGAAGCTACACATATTCCTGTAAGTCACCACACTCCCCTCCCAATCCAAAGGGAAACCTCAGTGGGGGCTGTTGTGCCAAAGAACTCCTGCAGACAACAGCACAGCCAGTGAACAGAGTGTCAGCGATGGAGAACGCAGCCAGTCCTCACAAGCACTGCTGCCTGCCTCCCTCTGGGCCAGAGGGCTGCCTGCTCTGCTGAAGGAGGGAAAACCCAGCTCGCCTGCGATAGCTAATCTTCGGTTGCCACTAGCTGGTCAGTGTGAGAACTTGGGAAAGTATCTGCTCTGTAAAGGAAGCATCCCCGTGATGCTGCTCTGCCTCAAAGTCAAATCCGACTCTTCCCTTCCTTCCCTGGAAAACAGCAGGCTTTCTCTGCTCACCACCCAAGGCAGCTGTGAAAGAAAGGCAATGAGGCTTCCTCCTCCCCCCAGAGCAAAATCCACCAGCTCAGGTTCTCCGAAGGGATTGGCGCCAACCAGCTGGATACCTGGGCAGGAGAACAAAGTCAATTTCCCTTGGGAAATGTCTCCTTAGATTTGGTGTGTTTTTTATTTTTTATTTTTGGCTTTCGCAGGGGGATCAGGAGAAGGTGGTGCATTTTATGACCTAGTTACAGACAGAGATGTTTTTAAACGCAGAGCCACCTGTTGGAGGTCCAGTGTTGTGATGGAAAGAAGCATGGATGGGATTCAAGGCCACTGGGTTGAACTCTGAACTGCTGAACCTGAAGTAGCTTTCTTCCCTTGTCTGGCCACAATGTTGCCATATAACATGCCCAGTGGGTTCAATGAGCTCTAGGAATCTGTGATACTGTGAGTCCCCCAGTGTCCATGGTTGTGGTAATAGTTTGCATGACTTCACCCAAAGAAGCCATTGCACATCCTTCTCTCCCTCCACCACGTGTGGTCAGCCAAGGACTAGTTTACAGCAAAGCAAGGGGGTGAGGACAGGAGCCTTTGCCAGCCAGAGGTCTAGTCAAGACCTCCTGCCGGACCTGCCATAAATGACAATTAAAGCATGACCTTATGGCCTGGGGGCCCAGTTCAGGAGCACTGTCCGGCTCCGGGTCACACCAAAGTCTGCTGTGCCGTCTCGGCTGGTGAAAATGACCCCCAGCAACAGCAAACCTGGTTGGCCTTGACCAAGCATGAGCCCCTCTAACACAGTAAAGCAAATCCTCTTCTCTCCCACCCATTACCCTCTCAGGAACAGAGAACTTTCTGAGGGCAGACAGCACCCCGCTCTCTCTGCCCTGAGTCTTCAATGGTCATCACATTGGAGCTGGGGATGGAGTGAGGGAAGTGAGTGAAAAGGGGAAAAAGACGCAGATCAGAGACCACTGAACACCATGCACTCCCAGGACTCTTTTTACAGTGACCCAGAGGCCTGGGGCATCAGAACAGAGAAGGACCTAGACCTTTCCGTGCTTCCCAAACTCTACTTATTTATTTGATTGTGTGTGTGTTTGTTGATTTTTAATGTATTTTACTGATTTCAGAGTGGAAGGGAGAGGGAGAGAGAGAGAGATAGAAACCCTTTGTTTGAAAACATTAAATTATCCCTCTTATCTACCCCAAAATCTTCTCTCTCTCTCTCTCTCTCTCTCTCTCTCTCTCTCTCTCTCTCTCTCTCTCTCTCACACACACACACACACAAACACACACAGTAAAAACAGTGGCACTGATTTTAACAAATATTCTGTGGTCAGAAATCTCTTCAGAAACCCCAGCTTACTACTGTCTGTATCTGTTCTCCCTCCCTTTAACGACCGGCATCAACCTGCAGAAACCAAAAAGGGCAGATAGCCCGACTGTCTCCCAGGGCTGAGGTCCTTTCTCCAAATGCCTGCCCAAAGCAGCTAGTCTCTGCTTGAAGGCTTCCCCCACATGGTTCCTCCCTGGCCAGCGTCAGAAGGCTGGGCTGCTGGACAGCTCCCAGGGACACATCCTTCTGGGGGGTTGAACTCTGTCTATCCCCTTCCTATCTGCACCTTTTGAAGATTCATTCCTTAGAGCCAGGCAGGGAAAATAAGCACATGCCTCATTCCCTGCTGGCATTTGAAGGAAGCTCCGCCAGCCTTTTGTGGACTGTTCTTCTTAGGCGAACCTCCGCGCTTCTAACAACCCCTGTGACCTGCTTCCCGGTCCCTCCCTCTTTGCAGAGGCTTTTCTCTTCGGGCATCCATCTTTGCCTGTGTTTTAAGGAATCTTTGCAGACCTGACCAAGTTGGCATTTCAAACAATATCTTTCTCTCCCACGCAGGCCACTCACCTCCCGGTGGGCACAGATCTTCAGGACGCTGTCCTGTCTACTCATGGAGGCGCATTTAAAGACACTTGACTGGACGGCTCTTCCCTCTTCACCAGCCCTCCCCCAAGTGCAAGCACACGCCTCCCCGGTCTGATTTATGTGACAAAACAAATTAGTAAGAAATTTTGACAGTGAACAGTTGGGTACTCAATCTTATCGCTTCTTCCCTCTTTTGCTGAATCAAGGCTCGTGGTAAACAGCCCGGCCGCGCCACTATCACACACAGGAAGAAGGATGTCCCTTCCCTACCTGCAGACATGAAAGCTAAATCCACAAGCAAACTCCAGGGCTGCCCGGGGGCGGAGAAGGACTGAGTGATGTGCAGGGTTACCTCCGAAGCCCTGCACTGGCAGTGGCTCCTGATCAAGTTCTTCCTTCTCAGTCAGTCCTTCCAGGCACTCCCATGTTGCCGGCAAAGGAAAGGCGCCAGTGAAAAGCAAGGGGAGCTCGTCGAGAGTGACAGACAAGGTCAGGGCACTTCAAGTTCACAGAATCTTTACACCCGAGGATTATTTTAGGGCTCATCTACCCACTCCTATTACAGCACAAAGAACTGAAGCTCTGGGGGGGGATAAATGACATGTTCAAGGTCACTGTGGGCCAGAGCTGAGATGCCAGATCCTAACCAAGCTCTACGGGAGCGTTCAACTTCTCCAGCGTCTCCTCCAAGGCCTCGCCGGGGGCTTTTCCTGTCCGGGAAGTGACCCCAGCCTTCTCCCACTCTATAGAGATGTCTTCCAGCCTGATGTCACTGAACGTGGTGTGACCTCCATCACTCATGGGCACCATTAAATGCAGTGCCCTTTGACATCCCGTGAGTCACAAAACTTTGTGCTGGCAGGGCCACCAGAGGTCATTTCACTCATGCCTCACATTGGAACTCTCAGATTGCAGCTCACTCCTGCAGCTGAAGTTCCTTTAGAGAAACGTTGCCATGTTGATGACTGTTCTATTTCTCTCCAGAAGCAGGCACCAGAACCTGCATGCATGTATAACCAGCACCTCAATACATATTTGGCTCAGGATGCCTACTTAGCAATTACCTGCCCTCCCCCAAATGCAGAGCACACGCCTCTCCCGTCTGATTTATGTGACAAAGCAAATTAGTAAGAATTCTCTTATGTCGGCAGGTAGGCATATGGTAAACTAAGATTCCAGGCCCTGGTCTGCCACTGATTCACAGTCGGACCTGGGGTTAGGTACTCGACCTCTCCATGAATGCTTCCTAGCCTGTAAAGTGGCAATAACAGCAGTGCCCTCTCCATATATTTTATGTGAATTTACAATAACAGGCAAGAATACAGCTCTGACACTCACTATTCCTTGACCACTTTTAGGAAAATTCACGTTGTCAACACCACTGACTCATAATTCTATTCTAAAGCAGAGGCCCAACACAGAAACTGGGGGCTCTTTCATCTCTGAGGGAAAGTTACATCTACATAACGCAGGCTGGAACATGATGGGAAGTGTAGACGTATGAAGAGGAAGAGACCTTGAGAAAAGTCATTTAAGTCTGGGCATGAACAATAACACAGCCAATAACTCGAACCACAGAGGCGCAGTGGAGGGAGGGAGAGCCAGGTATGTAGGTGACTTGGGTGACAGACGATGGTAGGCAGTGTGGGGAAATCACCTTGAGTTCCCCCAGTGGGACTTGAGTAAAATGGGAATTCTACCCTTTATGTGTTCAATCACCCACTCCCCTTTAATGCCAGGAACATTTTACCAACAACTCTGGGCCCACAAAGCTGTGCCAGAGGGCTTTGGCAGTCACCATCACCCCCTAGTGGTGGCTCCACGTACCCCACTATTGGCAGGCCTTGGTATTCACTGATGGCTTGCCCAGAAGTGGCCTGTGCCATCTCCAAAGCCCTTGAACTGGCGAGTTAGTAGTGAAAGATTAGCCCAACCCAGCAGACACAATTCCTCAGCTTTTAAACAAAAGCTGTTTAAAAGGTGTTGGAAGGGGATGGGGCTGCCTCAGGACCCTGGGAAAGATATGTCCATAAATGGCTCCCAGTCCCCTCCACCCCCCCTCCCCAAGCAGCAGCCCTCATTTCCAGCCAGCCTGGCCCTCCCTGAGCTCACTGTGCACTCCGTGTTTACACGCAAACAGTGGAAGACCAACACAAATAAAAAGCCCACGCCTCCCTACACAGCTCCTGCTATACTTGGCCATCTGGTGACTACCTCGCTAGCCAAGTCCCGGGGGGAGGGAATGCCTTGAGCTGCCAGTCCAGGGCACAGAGTGGGAGGGGAGGAGGAGGAGATGGAGGGGGAGGAGGAGGAGGAGGAGGAGGAGGAGGAGGAGGAGGAGGAGGAGGAAACCCAATCCACTACATACATCCGAAAGGGCTCAGAGCTGACAAGGAGGACAGCAGCACGGGGCCACTCCATGGCAGGCTGTCCCCAGGCTCCAGGCTCAGTCACCTGTGTCAGAGAAGGCGGAAGGCTCCAAATGGAGGCGCCAAGAGACTCTGGAGCTCACTCCCCAGTCCTGGGGGGGGGGGGGTCGAGACTTCCAGCTCCCCACCCATTCCCTCTTGAAAACCAAAGTTTAAAGTGGCAGAGACTGACAGCTCCAGGAATTTGGGGGCGACTCATATTCATGGACTGAACTGGGTCCTCCACATCCTTGGGGAATTGTAATGCTCTGGGGTCCTCTCTTCCAAGTAACACCACATCCAAGAAAGTTCCCCTTCCCCTGCCTTTGACCAGGCATTTAGGGAGATTTGCACTCCTGACCTCCAGGGCGCCCCACTGTAGAGAGGTTGCCAGGGCCATGAAAGAAGGTGGAGACTGGAAGTGACCACCAAATGTGTCCCTCTGGGGGAAGTAGGAGGAGTTGGCCCTGAGTCCAAAGTTAGCTGTTCCCCTAAAGCAACCCCATCTCCTCCCTCAGTCCCTTCAGTGGGAATGAGCAGCCCCACAGGTGCAACTGTGTTTGCGTGTGTGCATGCGTGTGTGTGTGTGTGTGTGTGTCTCACATGACAGACAAGGGAAGTCTCCCGGGGTCCTGCAGGCGCCCTCCCTCTGGGCCTCCCAGAAAGCTCGGCATGCTCCGGTTACAGCGGGATGGGGAGCGAGAGCCCAAGGCCCAGAAACCCCAGACTCCAGCTCAGAGCAGGAGGGGCCTGGCAGGAGCTCAAATCTCCAGAGGCAGCCAGGGAGACAGGGAAGGGGCAGGGGTCACACAAAAAACACATTGACAAATAGGGAGGCTCCCAGGAGAGAGGCGTCTACTCCAATGTTCATTCTCTGGGGCTTCTCGGGCCAGCAAGGAGTTAACCTCAGAGGTCCAAGCCAAGATTCGGCAGGTGCTGACCACGAAGCCTCATCACCCCCGGATGACTGAGCTGAGCCGGTTTCAAGAAGGCAGGATCCCGGGAAGCCGAGCTCGGGAGGCTCGGGGCGGGCAAGCCCCCGCGCCTTGTAGGCGCCGCAGCTGTTGACCTGACTCCCACAACCAATGGAGCCCCCCAGCCCCGAGCCCCCAGCCCAGGGAGGGGAGGGGAGGGGAGGGGAGGGGAGGGCAAGCGGCCGGCGAACGCGGGAGAGCGAAGGGGAGCCGCATTTTTGTAACCGCTCTCGGAGATAATTAAGCGATCAATTACTCGGGTGGGAAATCAGCCGCGCTTCCCACAGCTCCTCAGAAGGCCGACTCCTCTGGGATTCGCGCTGGGAACCAGCAGGCAGCCAGCTGCTGCAGAACTTTCTGATTAACTTTTCCGTGGGAGCCCCCACCCTACCCCCACCCTCTCCTCTCCCCTTCCATGTGTTTGACTTTAAGTTATTATTATTCGCCCAGTGGCTGTCGGCGGTGAGGGGGGTAGAAAGGCGAATGTGACAGCCAAGGGTGTAGGGTGAGGGGGGCGATCCTGAAAGTGGAGACCCTGGGCGCAGAATCCCAGTCTCAGAAATCACTCAACCCTCCCCGCCGCACTCACAGACGGCCAACGCAGAGGCCTCGAGGGAAGCGACTCGGCCAAGGTCACCCAACCCACTCGGGAACTCTGTTTACGAGGGAAGGGCATGCTACTGGAGCTTCTCCGCTCAGATTTTGGATGAAATCTATCCCTTAGAGCAGAGACCACAACTCCGACCCGAGGGCGAAGGGGCGGCAACCCGCCGGCGGTGACCGTGCCCACCGGAGCAGTGGGCGCTGGACCGCCCCTGGCCTGGGAGCGGAGGGGTGCGCCGGCTCCAGCTCCTGTTCACTCAGCGCCGGGGGTCCCCCAGCTCCAGCACCCTCAGCGCCGGGGGTCCCCCAGCTCCAGCACCCTCAGCGCCGGGGGTCCCCCAGCTCCAGCACACTCAGCGCCGAGGGTCCCCCAGCTCCGTGAGCACCCTCAGCGCCGGGGGTCCTGGGTGTCGGGACGGACCCAGCAGAGCTCAGCGTCTGGGCTGAGACTGAGGCGCAGGTCCCCGCCGCAGAAAGGCTGGCGCGCCCCGGGCTCCCGCCACGCACTCTCCGGGACCTCCAGCCCCAGAGTCCTCTCCAACCACCTGTACGCCCTCCGGGCCCTTCAGCTGCCCTCTCCCAACCCCGCTCCGGGCCGCCCGGGTCGGGGATCCCCAAGGCGCCCCCACCCGTCCGACTTCACTTAGGGCTCGGGGTTCCTGGGGACGCCGCGTGCGCCGGCGCCAGCCTTACCCAGAGTGAAGAAGGGCAGCTCGGTGTTGTCCAGGTCGTCCTGCACCGCGATGCGCCCCGGCAGCTCGTTCCGCACAAAGAGCAGGAGGCGCGCCTCGGCGGGGGCGCCCGCGGAGCTGGCGGAGCCCGAGGACGCGGCGGCGGCAGCGGCGGCGGCTCCGGCTCCGGCCGCGGTCCCAGTCCCGGTCCCGGTCCCGGTCCCGGTCCCGGCCCCGGCCCCGGCGCGGGCGCCGCTCCAGCCGATGTCGCTCTCCCGCAGCGCGGGCAGCGTGGACACCGTGACCGTCTTGAGCCGGCAGGGGCTGTCGGGCTCCCGCGAGGCGGCGGTGGCGCCGGCCAGCAGCGGCGGCGGCGGCAGCAGGAGCAGGAGCAGCAGCAGCGGCGGCGGCGGCGCCGGGTGGAAGCCGAGCCTCAGCCGCCCCCGGAGCGCCGAGCTGGGGCCGGGGCTGCGCCGGGCGCCGGCGGCGGCGGCCATGGCGGGAGGGGCTGCGGTGCGGCGAGCGGCGGCCGCGGCGGCGAAGGAGGAGGAACGAGCGGCGGCGGCGGCGAAGGGAAGCAGGGCGCCGGAGCAAAGGAGTCGAGGAGACGCTCGCCAGCAGCCCCCAGCTCCCGGCTCCGCCTCCCGCTCGGCCCGGCCCGCCCTCCCGCCCCGCCTCCTCGGCCCGCCGCCCGGCCCTACTCCGCTCCCCGGCAGACCCCGAGCGTTTCGGAGGCTCCGCCCGGCCTCGGGCAAATCCCAGTCGCCCCCTCTCCTTTCCCAGGATCCCCTAATGCCGCTCTCGCAGTGTCATTCGCCGCACCGCCCTCTCCAAATTCCTAACACTTAGGGACCCGCTCACGCCTCCCCCCAAAACCCCCTAGCTCAGCCCAGCCGAACCACCTTCACCCCACCCCTGGTGCAACCCAGCGCCTGCACCTGGGGGCGCGCCTAGGTCCAACATTGCTCCAGGCCCCGCCTTCTTCAGGGGAGAGGGCGCCTCTGGGTGGCGGAGACTTAACTTTGTCTCCCCTCAAGCCCAATAACAAGTCCTGTGCCCTTTTCTAGTTCCTGAAATAATTCCTTGTGGCCTCAGAACCCCCTCCCCACCCACTTGGCAACAACTCCGGCAATCCTCCCACCACCAGGACCCCTCCCTCCTGTCCCCTCCACCCCGGGCTGCACTAACTTCTAATTGACAGAGGGGAGGGGTGCCCAGCTCCACCCTCCAACTCCCACCCTCCCAATCGACCCGGGCCCGGAGGCTCGGGGCCCCCAGCTGCCGCCTGGCAATCCCGCCCCCTCACGCGCTTTTATTTTGGATCCCTACTCCTAGCTTGGAGCTGCTCTACTTGGCTGCTTCTGCTCTCTGCGTGAAATTCCTGAAAAGGGTGAGAGAGAGAAAGGGGGCGGGGGAGGACGGAGGAGAAGGGAGAAGAGAGAAGAGATGGGAAGAGAAAGAGGAGAGAAAAGAGGAGAGAGAGAGAGGGGAGAGAGACCTAGTACTCTGCCTGGGGCTCCCCAGGGCTTCTCCCTCCTCTGCCCCATTCCCAGAGGAGGAGTCTGCTTGCTAATTCCTCACCGCCAGTCCTTCTTCCTCTGCAGTCAATTTGAACCGTAAACCTAGGTCCTCAGACACAGGGCAGCCTTTGGCCCTCAGCTAATTCTGCCTGGGACCCACATACCTTGGGTCCCCCAGGGAGCCCTCACCTCTGCCGGGACCCAGTGCTAGAGCAGCCCCCTTCTCCTCTCCCTCCTTTCCTTCATCTTCCCTCTCTCTGGTCTCTCTTTCATCTCCCCACTCATTTCCTTCTTCCTTATCTTGACTTTAATCTTAGAAATGCTTTCCCTCTATAATTTGTGAGCCATTTCCCATCTCTCCACATTGCTTGCCCATCTGAACCTTTTGTATGGTCTCTGCATTAACTTCTCTTCTCTTCCCTACTCTGCCTCTTCTTTCTTTCTTTAACCCTTACATGAACAGCCTTTTCCCCTCTCCCATCACATTTTAGCTACTTTTTTTTTTATGACTTTGGATAAAGACAGAGGACTGAAAAGGAGGAAACACCAGAACCTGTTTTGTGACCTTGGACTTAATGTTTATGAAGCGTTTTCCAACTGTTACAGTGCACATGTCCTAGTGTTTACGCATAATCATAATCCAATGAGATGGATATTATGATTCCCATTTTCCAGATGAGAAAACTGAGATCAGAAGGTTAGGGAGGTGAAGGGACTGCCCAAGGTCACACAGGTAGTGAGCAGAAGTGCTGTAATTTGAACCTCAGGCTCCCAATTCTTGGCTGTTTCCATTAAATTGCACTGTCCCCAGTGACCTTGGAGAAGCCCACCAATCAAAGATGTGAAATCCACATCAGCCGGCGTGGATTTGGGCCTGTTTCAGCTCTGAGGTTTGTAAGGAGTGCTTCTCCTATCTCAGTTTAGGAATCTGTGGACTTGGGGGCGGGGGAGGATCTGGCCTTTCAAGTCCTCTGGTTCCAAATCCTCTCTGCCACTCTGATGCCTGCTTCAGTTCTTTTACTCCTCCAAAATATGTCACCCTGCTTCCCTCAGTCTCTCCTTTGTACCCTTACAAACCACCACTACCCTCTGCAGTGGGGCTTTCCGATTTTTCTATGCCCCTTTCTTCAAATATGCTGACACAGTCCATTTATAGAAGTGCACACCAGGAAAACAGGGCTCCCTTATGTAAGGCAGAATCTGTGTGAGTCCTTCCTGGACCTCTGGTACAAAGGCCTGTCAAATGTGACCAACACTTCCACTCATTCATTCATTCATTCACAACCAGATATCCAGGGATCCTACCCGGCACTCTATGGGGATGCAGAGATGGATGAACACAGCTCCCGCCCTCAAAGAACTTATAATGATAGGGTGTTAGGGGGTGGGTGAGGCAGGCACGGAGATATCTGAGATACCAGGCAGACAGGCAGCAAACAGGCTTTGAAACTTATGCTTGGAGAAATCCAAGAAAGCTTCCCAGAGGAGGTGGCATTGGAGTTGAGCCATGAAGAATTAGTGGCCCGGGGGTGCACAATCCAGGCCACAGCTGGCATTTGGGATCTTTGCAACTGCTCAGCATCCAAATGAATCCCTCCCCTACATCAGAAAGTGCTTCATTCTCTGAGGCACAGTCCACCTCCCACAAAGAAGCTACAATTTCCAGATACTTTCTCAGCCTCCATTGCAGCTGGGACTTGGGCACATGCCTCAGAATTCACCAATCAGATCCACCCACCCTAGATGCTGTGAAGGAAGCTGGAATCAGGTAGAATGCACTTGGAAACCACAGTGGCAACTGTTGGAGCAGGTACATGCAGGTCTCCTTGTTAGTGAATGTGGTTCCTACAGCACTGCCCAGACCCGAGGGTCACTGGGGTCAAGAGTGTGACTTGCCCTCTGTATGCCTGGCTGCAATAATGTCTCCATCAGCCAGTTCTGTGCTGTGGTTTGGAGGGAGGCTCTTGACTCCATGGACTCTAAGCCCAGATCCCACGCCATCCTGGAGATTCTAAGTAATCTGCTATCACGTTATTGGATTCTGTTTCTGTTTAAATGATCCAGAATTGGTACCCGTTGCTAGCAACGAAGACACCAGCCTGAGAACACAGAATGTGGAACAAATGGAGGGCAGAGAGGGCAAAGCATGTGAAGAGAAGTGGAAGAAGTTCCGTGAGGGGGAGAGGGAGGGATCAAAGACAAGGCGGAAAAGGCAGGCAAGAAATGTGCCCTTCACTTTGAAGAGGACAAACTCGCGTGTCGAATCGGGGATGACCACAGGAAAAGAACTCCTGTTCCTGAATGCATATTTCACTACTTCAGAACTTGGTACAGGATGGCAGTGACAGATGATAATGCCTGCCTTCTGGTGGCAGCGAGGCTTCAGAAATCATTACGCAAAGAACTTAACATAGTAGGTGCTCCATAATTTATAACTGCTGCTGAGATGCATACTCCCGGCAACATCTGCAGGAAGGCTTGTTATCCCCATTTGATGGATGTGCAATTTGAGGTTCGGGGAAGCTAAGGAAGTTGACTTGGGTCATGTAATTATCAAGTTCTGGAACACAAGGCTGTCTGATTCCTGAATCCTGGCTCCATCTTCCAAAGCACGCCACCTCCCTGCACCCACCCTTCCCCAACACACGGGACTTCCCTGTTCATACTCTAATGTCCTCGGCTAGTGGCACACTCTTCTCCCCGCCCCGTCACCGTCTCTCTTCCCCTTCTCCCTTCCTCCTAACTCAGTCACTTTTCAGTATTGATTAAATTAGTTACATTTTAGTATCGATGTAATTTATTCCCCTTTAGGGTCCCCTTATACTCCCATCTCTGACTCCACTGATCTGAAATTCCTTCTCATTCTTTCTAACGCCTTCCCAGTCCTCCCAGCAAATGCTTTCTCTTGCTTCATCTTTAATATTTCTCTTTATAGGAGTTTTGCAACATTTTTTTCTCTCCCCTTTCCCTCCCCCTTCCTTCATACTCTATTCTGTTTGTGTGGGGTGTTTTTTTAAGTCCTTCTGCTCATACTGCCTGACTGAGGCAGCCTTGTGTAGTTGGAAAAGCAGGGACTAGGGAGGCCTATGGCTTTGTTTTAGGTATCATCGTTGCTGGTTCCTTACTGGTTCAAGTCACTTAGTCATGCTCCTACTAGACCTTTTATGTTCTCACTTGTGAAATGGGGAAAGTAGTACCTGCTTTTCCTAATTGTTACAGGAATTAAATGAGATCACATGTAGGAACGTCTAGAGCCCATATTAGGTTCTCATTGATGTTATAAGTAAATCCAAACATGTTATGGTGTCTCACTCTCTATTTTCCAATCCAGCCTCATATAACAAGATCCTCACCACCATGACTCTGTTCCAGCCATTGGCATCTCTTTTTTAATTTTGAATGTTTTAAGCTCTTATTCTGTCTTTCTTTTCTTGGTGGGCCAGATTGTGGAGGGAGGGAGGGAGGAGGGAGGGAGGAAGGGAGGGAAGGAGGAAGGAAGGGGGAGGGGGAGAGAGAGAGAGGAGAGAGAGAGAGAGAGAGAGAGAGAGAGAGAGAGAGAGAGAGAGAAACATTGATTGGTTGCCTCCTGTGCACATCTTGACCAGGGATCCAACCCACAACCCAGATATGCGGCCCCTCTGGGAATCAAATCTGCAACCCTTTGGTGCAAGGGACAACACTCCAATCAACTGAGCCAACCAGCCAGGGCAACAGTCTTTGTTGCCCTCAAGATCTCTAGAACCCAAACTCCAATTCAGGAGGAGAGTTGATATCTCCTGCTTTGTCTCTACTCTGTCTAAGCTCAATCTTCCATCAGTCCTTTTCATACCCACAAATCCACCATTTGTTTTCTTCCTGTCAATCATTGATTGCCCTCTCTGTAACTCACACTGTCCTTTTAATTCTGCTCATCTCCCTGCAGCATGGTGACTGATTCATCACCAGGTCCATTGTTGCCTTTCCTTCTCTCCGGCACCTTCCCCCAGGTACTCTTTGTCTTAGTTCTGCCACCCCCTCAGCATCTTGACCTATGCAGATCCCAGCTCCATCAGTTGGTAGAGGATCAATTACAAAATTGAGGTCAACTTTAGAGCTTGTCATTTCACTGTTGATGTCTCCAAAACAGATCACTGCAAACATATCTATTACTGCTGTTTCTGTGCCTCAGAAACCTCTCTGATGTAAGTTCAGATTATTTTTCTCTACCACATACAAGTTGGCTAATTTTGAGTAACAACCTCTCTGAGCCTTAATTTCTTTTCCTCTAAGTGGGGGAATGGGTGGGGGAATGAGCCAGCAGATGTAAATGGGAGCACCTGGTGTTCTCTGGTACATAGTCAGTCCTCGGTAACAGTAGCTCAGTAGCTTGATTCTACCTCCAAATGTCTGTTTATTCAGTCCTTCTGTGACCTCTGTGTCTCTTTGCCTTCATCTCTCCATTTCTCATTTCCCTTTTCAGAACATTGCCACTCTATCTCATTTAGAGCCAACTTTCACCATTGTCTCTAACTTCTCTTTCGTGAAAAATGAAAGAATATTTTAATCACCGTTGTCTTTCCTCATTTGTACTTGCATCTGTTTGACTGATTTCTGCTTCAACCCAGTACTTCTCTCTTTCCCTTAACAATTCTCAAATTTATTATCTTTCATCTCCAGCTCATACCTCTCACTACCTTCCGCTCTCCCTGTTCCCGGCCCCCTAAATCAACCCCCTTCTTGTTCAGTGATTTACTGCAGTCATTCATATCCTTCTTACGCCATCCACTCGAATTCCTCCCGCTACTCCTTGAAAGTCTCTCTCTCTTTCCTCGTTCATTCTGTTGCATTTTCTTTTTTAAGCCCACTCATCTTTAATTCATCCCCATGATTCACTCGCTTGTGCCCAAATCTCGGTACCTCTTTGCCTAGTTAATCATTTGACCGATTCCTATGCCCTTCCTCCTTCATTATATACTCATCTTCGTTCACCATTAACAACTATTAGCGGGGTGTGTTTCTTGGGATCTATATTTCTTACAAATCCTACTACTGCTGTATTTTTAGGATCCTCTTTGTGGGCCCCATTAGCTCTTCCTGAATAGAACCCTTTCTCTCTGGGACCCTGCTTTAGGTAAAAAAAAAAAAAAAAAGTAGAAGCCTTGCAGCATCTGTTCTATGTTTATTGAAGCTGAACTGCTAACCTGGTACATGGGGTTAGTGTAATAAAAAGTGTAAGCTTTATTCTCTGCTATAGAGTAGTAGGTCATTTTTCTTTCTGTATCACATTATTTGTATTATTCCATTTTGAAATGGTGAAGGCAATGTCAGCATAGAGTGACTATTTTCACATTTTCTGGATGCCTACTATGAGTTAGGCAAGGAACACAGTTTCTTATTTAATTTTTACAACTACCTCAATCTCTGCTTTACATGGGAAGAATTGGGAACACACAGGAAATGCAATATGCTGGGCAATTTACGTCTAATAAAGTCCTAAGTTCTCCTTGCCACACATGAGGGCAAGGAGAGAACGAAGAAAGAGGTGGACTGCTCCAGATGGGTAGGGGACATGTTTAACAAGCAGGGGAACTTACCTATAGGTCTTATCTTGGGCAACCAAGGCCTTAACAGGCTTCATTCATGTTATACTGTCCAGATAGTCTCAACAACACATTGCTCTCTCTTGAAGTGGTTCAGGCTGTGGGAACGGTGGGTGGAATATACATTTCAAGGACAGGAGAGGGGGTTAGGGGCCTCTGATGGCCCATTGTTTGGGTCCAGCTCATGGGTCCACCATCAGTCACATCCTCCAAGAAGACCATCCAGTGTCAGGGTTAAGAGTTTCCATACTTTTGTAACAGGGATGATACAATTCCTTTGCTAAAAGCACAACCTCAAGCATAAGACAACACTGGTTTTTAACTTCACCTCTGCCATTTAAACTTGTGTGACCTTCGACATAGTAGAAAGAGAGCAGACATCTTCTCACAGTCTGTATCTTTAAGTCTGTGGATGCCTGCTGTTTTGCATTTTTAAGTAATACTATTTAGCAACCTTAAGAGCCAGGGCTCAAATCCCAGCTTTCCCAGTTGCTAATTTTATGTATTTGATGGCATGGGCAAGTTATTTCTCTCTTCTAGCATCACTTCTTCATCTATAAAATGGGAAAGGTACAACCTCTCTATTAAACTGAGGGACAGGTGCTGGTGTGGCTGATGAGCTGTGGTGAAACCCCAAGACTGCCTGCTTTTCAAGTCTCCTGCACGTTTTATGACAGCATGGGTCGCATTGCCCGGACTCCCAGCCCCAGGCCTCCTTTCTCGGGTTCTCTCGCTGTCTGAAAGAGCTCCACGGAAACATCACTCCCAGGGCCATGCTCCATGGACCTCAGAGAGGCAGAGGCCGTCCCCCACTCCTGACCCACTTACCGAGCTATATTTGATGACTATTGTACGAGAATCTGCACACTCAGCAACTGGGCGCTGCAGCCTCCCTGTGTCTCCTGAAGGTCCAGCTGCATCCATCTCGTTCTAGAGACACTTCCAGCAAAACCTATTGGGAGTCCCTCTTCCTAGCTCAGGGCACCATATATAATACATATGTAATTTTCAGTGTGGTGGTGGTGGTGTGTGTGTTTTTAACTGAGGCTCTAGTCTACAGAGCGAAAAAGAAAAAATATATATATTTAAACTCAAAAGAGCCCTTCCTTCTTTCTCCATCCCTTCCTCTCTTTCTCCCTCCTTTTCCCCTCTCATCCCTCCTGCATGGATCCTATGGAAGATGATGCTCCAGGAACAGGGATACAATGATGAACAAGACTAAAAGGGTCCCTGCACTCATGGAGCTCACAGCCTAGTCAAGAGATAGACAAAACTAATAATCAAAAATGAATATATGGGAGGAGGAAATGGTGAGCAGCTAGTCAATGGGGATAATGTTATAGCTATGTAAGATGATTAAGTTCTTGACACTTGCTGTCCAACGTTGTACCCATAGTTAACAATAGTATATTTGAAAGAGGGTAGGTCATGTTAACTGTCCTTACCGCAATCAAAAGAGAATATAATGCAACGTTCTGTGATGGAAAAGAAGATTGTTCTACAAAGTAGAATACTGAGAGAGGTATGAATTTCTATTTGAGGACCAAGTGATGCATCTCTGAAAATGTGGCAATTAATTAGAAACAAGAAAGGATGAATAGGAGTTGTTATGATGGATGTGGGGGGAGGGGGAGGGACTAAGGGGGCAATTGCTGGCAGAGGGAGCAGGAAGAACAAAGACTCTAAGAGAGACTTTGGCAAAATCTAGGGGCCAAGCATTGGAAGTCAGTATGGCTGGAGAGCTGAGAGGGAAGACTAAGAAACGATGGAATGAGTCTTGGAAAGTTAGTATGGCTTCCATTATGCAGATCTATGTAGGCCATGGTAAGAAGTTTGGATTTCATTCTAATTTTAAATGGAAAGCCATGGGCAATTTTACGTAAGTCGATGGCATAATCATATATTTATATTTTTAAAACGCCACTTTGGCTTCAGGTGGGGCATGAACCTGAGTAGATTCAACATGGAAAATATAAATTGGTTCAAAATGATTCAAATTCCCTATGTGGGGAAAATCACATGGAGTAAGTTTCACGATAATTCTCCAAGTATCTGGAAGGCATCTATATATTTTTTCTCCCTATCAGATAATGCCTGTCCATGTTGGCCACCTCCACAATGATCTGCCTGGGTATTAAAATAATTAAAAAGCCACAATAATTAACAATAATTTCCACTTACATTGAATGTGTCTATACTCAGCAACATAACATTTGCCTTCCACAACCTTGTGAGCCATTAAGACAGGGATGTCTAGCCTCATTTACAAATGACTAAGAATAAAATTCAAAGATGTCATTTATCCAATGTTGGCAGATAATGAGTTTGAAGAATTGGGTCCTGAATCAAGTCCTACAACTAATCCAAGCTTCTTTCACCCTAAAGTGAGAGACAGCATAGATGGTAAATAAACTCATGGGTTCTAGTATCAGATTGTCTAAATTCAAATCCTGACTCTAATACTTGCTGTGTGACCATAGTAAAATTACTTAGCCTCTCTGAACTTGGTTTATTATTTTGTTTTGTTTTTAATCTGACAACAATTAATGCCCATACTTTGTGGAGTTGGATGAGGATTAAATGAACTAATAAATGAAAGGCATGAAGTCTATATTAATAATCATTAAATGTTAACTATTTTAGTAACTTAGACTTCCTTGGTCAAAAGCAACGGTAGTGAAATAAAAGTTTCTGTTGGGTTAGTACAAAGTATCTTGGTTTAGAATATTTAACTCTGCCATAATGTCATGGGTAAGATACACGAACAGTGATATGATTCTTCATCTTGGCATAATCACACCTACCTCACAAAGTTGCTGTGAATAGTATATTCTACAACTAATAAGAGAAACTGCCTAGCATCAAGAACTACGTACTTAACACATGTTATTTCCATCCTTTCTGCGTTGACTTAGCATCATTCCCCGAGGAAGACTTCTCTGATGGCCCAGGCTGGGGTACGCAGCCTCCTTTCTTTGCTCTTAGCACCTTGCACCTACCAGGAGCGGAGCATGAGAGCATCCGCTTGTCTGTCTCCACCTTTAGACTAAAGTTGCTTGAGGTGCCAGGTATTGTGCTAAGCACTTTGCAAATAATGACATGTTTAATCTCCCTATGAATCCTAGGAAGATGGTGGTGTTCTATCACCTTCTTCTTACCAATTAGAAAACAGAAGCAAGAGGGGGGTTGAGTCACGCATCCCAAGTTGCACACATCCCCTGGCTGGTATAGAGGGGTGAATCCCTTGTTCCTTGCTGTTGTTTGACCCTCAGTGCGGATGTCTTTCCCAGAAAGAGGACTTCCATGACTTCCTACTCCAAAGGGCTCACCGATTCACCATAATTTCCATGTCGACGTTTCTCCACTACAGCTGATTCGTGGACTGATTGATGGATTGTCTCCGTCACTCAAATGAGAGCTTTACGGGAAAATGACTTATGTTTCTCTTGCTCACTGTGGTGTAGCCAGCCTTTAGCAGACTCTGGCAGCCAGGAGGTGCCCAATCAGTACTTGTTGAAGACATGAACACATGCGTGCATTTATTAACTAGTGGATATACTTTGTAACTTAAAAACAATGGCTTGTGGACATTATGCTTTGTGTTCTTATGAATGTCAGTCACATTGTTAACTGAAGACAGGTTGGGGGATGAGGGAGAACGCACAGACAGAACCAGCACTGCCTTCTGCTGCTCCGGGGCTTCCGGACCCTCACAGCATCCCTTCTCTCTGAGCAGTCTGCCAACAGCTGGTGAGACACCCTCCCCGTGGGAGGCAGGAGGGGTCTCTGCTCCAGCTGACAGGATGGGAGCCGCCGGGAGGAAACTGCCCTGGGGAGAGACATACTGCAGTCATGGCATTAAGCCTGAGGTTTGAGACGCCCACTAAGATTCACTGGGAAAAAATAATACTTGAAAAAGTGTAATGTCTACCATTTATCACCTTGGCCTACCGGTAGTTCATTCTCCCTGACAACTATGGAGATTCTTAGGAACTAATATATTGTCTAATGCCTACCTTGCCAAGACACAATGTGCTTTTTTATGGTTGTTAGCTTTAATTCTCACTTGTTATTCTCGAATTAATTTTTGTTGCTCTAGGTCTTATGTAACCCATTAGTGAGATGTTTAAGTTCCCAAACAACCTTTCTGATCTACTGTCTCGGATTTTTTTCCCTGTGACTTTTGCTCTCATCAAAATAAATCTCCTTACTATTTCCGGTACACACTCCAAGTTCCCTGTTACCTCGGTCCAGGTTATTTTTCTCTAACTAGTGCTCTGCATGCACCTATAGGATCCATCCTTCAGGGCCATTTCTGGTTCTCACCATATCATTTATATGCAATCCTTTCCTTTTGCAGGTCCTTATTCCTTTTTGTTAAAAATATTTTTTTATTGATTTCAGTGAGGAAGGGAGAGGGAGAGAGAGAGAGATAGAAACATCAACGATGAGAGAGAATCGTTGATCAGCTGCCTCCTGAACTCCCCCCACTGAGTATCAAGCCCACAACCCCGACATGTGCCCTTGACTGGAATCTAACCTGGGACCCTTCAGTCTGCAGGCCGATGCTCTATCCATTGAGCCAAACCAGCTAGGGTGGTCCTTATTTCTTATGTAACTTACTTACAACATTTAATATTTTAGCTCATGTGCTACTGGCATGTAAGGCTGGGATGCTTTAGATTATTGCCCAGCAAATATTCATTCTCTTCCTCCTCTCACTGTGAGGGGAGAGAATTTGCTGACGTTGAACTTGGCTGTGTGACCCGCATTGGCTAGTGAGATACTGGCAATCCTGATGTGGGCCAGCGCTTTTGTAGTGGGGCTGCCTCTTTGTGCTTCTGCGTTGTCATGGTCACCAGACAAAGTAGGGTGACAGATATGAGAACAGAGCTGTACCTAACCCACAGTTTGGAGACAAGCGTAGCCAAACCAGCCTAAATCAGCAGGTTCCCCGGGTCAACCTTCAGATGTTTCCCTGAGGACAAATGATGGCCCTTTTCAGCGATTGACTTTTAGAGTGGTTTTTTTATCACGCCGCATTGTTGCAGTAATAACTGACTGATACAAAGTCTCATCTCCTTTCCTATACTCTGAGTTTCTTGAAGCTAGAGATGGTCTGATTCATCTTTTGTCACATATGCAAAAACCCAAAGCCAAGCCAAGTCCTGGTACATATTTGTTGAACAAATAAATAGATGAATAAATGAGTGGTGAAGGAGCTCTGGAGAGAGATTCAAGAATCAGGAAGACTGATGCTTTCATTAGTTCAACAAGGATTTACTAACCATGCCAGTGTAGCTCAGTGGTTGAGCATCAAGCCAGGAACCAAGAGGACACTAGTTGATTCCCGGTCAGGGCACATGCCCAAGTTGTGGGCTTGATCCCCTATTGGGGGCATGCAGGAGGCAGCCAACCGATGATGTTGCTCTCTCATCAATGTTTCTCTCTATCCCTCTTCCCTCCTCTCTCTCTAAAAAGTCAATAAAACGTATTTTTTAAATAAGAATATATTAAATACTTATTTTGTGTCAGGCATTGTATTCGGTGCTAAACAAGCCAGGCAGGCTTGCTTTCCAAGGCTCCTTGGTGACTTGGGAAAGCTTGAGGATCAGGGATTCACAATGCAGTCAACGTACAAACTCTGATTATCCTTGAGTTGCATGCGAGGGCACCAAAATAATCAGAGGAGTGATAATGGATGGAAAAGAGTGAAGGATCCCTCTTTCGCTGCTGATTCCCATTATCTCAGGTTAAGAGCAAATCCCCAGACAGATGGGAGGAATTTGCATCCATTTGAAGCAAATGAGTAGAAGGAGCTGACCCAAGGGGTAATGCTGAAATCTATAGAGATGAGTATTGGTTGGTCATGTTCTGATTGCTGAGTGACACCTCTGTCCCTTTCCACTGTTATGAAGAAGCTGCCAGCATGCTGAGCCTCAAAGTCGTTACAATCTGTAAATCAAAAAACTGGATGCATGACACCTGGATCGGACAGTCTAACCTCAATGCCCTTTTCTGAGAGCTTTTATCCTGATTATTAAGTGTTTCTGTCACACTTTCTGCCCCCCCCGGCCCCCCATGCACTCCAAAGGTAGCTTATGGCCAATGACTTCCATTTCCCAACAGGAGGGCCTCCAGGAATGAGGGTCATCGTGCTGAAATTTGTAAATCATGAAAGGCATCAACAGAGCCAAGACTTAGCCCATCTTCCCTTGCCTTGGACACAGCCACCGGGGAACGGATTCACCCAGCATGTTCTTTAGTTTCGCCTAAGGTGTTTTTGTTTGTGTCTATGTTTTTGGAAGAGCAGGTGGCTGGTACAGATGGACTGTGAGACAGAAAAGGCAACATTCGCAGGGTTCACAGGATGGCACTCCGAAAGAAATGCATGTCTAGTTCCAAAACTAGCACCTCTCAGCTTGAGAGAATACGTTGGGATTTTTGACTACCTTCCATAAGTGATATTTTGATATGCCAGAAGACCCTAATGGGGACAGCCGCTGCCAGAAAATAAACTTTTAGGTCAGGGAGGCAAAATTCAACAGAAATCTCTTGACTAATCACTGTGCAATTTGAATGTGATAATGCATGTACAGCATTTAGGACACTATTTAACATATGGCCGCAACAACAAAAATAATGATAGTAACATTTATGGGGTCCCTACATTTATGTACCAGGCAGCATGCTGAATGCTGTGAAGGTCTCATCTCAATGGTCCCTTTCAGCAATTCTAAGAGCGGAGAACTGTACTGTCGTTTGACACAGGAGGAAACTAAAGCCCAGAAAGGTGAAATTCTGTATCCAGGGGGTCACACAGCTAGTAAGTGACAGGGCCAGGATTCCACCTCAGGCAGTCTTATCTGAATTCCTGGTTACCACCACTGCTTCCTACTCCCTCCCAAAATCAAGATCAGACATATCATCAAGGAAAGCGAACATCATCACTGCCATCCTTGTTTCCTTTATCATAATCCTCATTATTCGATGCCGTAACAAGACAAGTCCCTGCATGAGGGTAGTGTTTTTGGAATGTTCCTACTGAAAAACAACTTGATCAAAAAGTGAGGAGGCAAGTTTAAGTGAGGCCTTTGGGGCCGGCCCAGCTGGAGGAGACAGAGGCAAAGGAAGGGAAAGGTCTTTAAAGTCCAAAATACTTGTTTCCGACTTCACCATACAGGAGCCTGGACAAGGTTCTCCCTGAGTCGTTGGAACGCGGAACGCAGTGGCTTATAGTCTGGCCCCAGCCTCGCCTCTCCCGGCGTCTGCAACCTTGGCAGGTGTCTGCACAGTTCCTCCTGCTACAGAGGCAGGGCCTGTCTCCTCACCCACTGAGTCAGGGCTGGGCCATGTGACTTCTCTTGACCCACAGAACGAGGCAGAGGGGAGGTGGGCCAGTTTGAGCCTGTGTGTTTCGGCTTCCTGTCTTGTACCCTCGGACAAGCACGGGCCAGGACTAGCCTATAGTCTCAAAAGGGATGAAAAGCATGTGCAGCAGAGACTTCCCAGCTACGGTGCTGCAACCAAGCTAAGCTCAGAGCTGAACCCCAGCCGACTCCTAGACCCAATCATGAGCCTTGACTAGAGAGTTGGCCTCCACCAAACTACAGACACGTAGCTGTAATAATAAATAACCATTGTTTTCAGCCACTGAATCTGGGGGTGGTTTGTTATGCAAGAGCAGGTAACCTGCAGAGAGAACAATCATGCACACCTATGCCCAGTGCCTGGCATAGAGCAGCTGTTGGATACAGGGTAGTCCCCTGGCATATCACTTCAGTCAATCAGAAAAGCCTTAGTTCCTGACAGTTAAACTCCCCAAAGTATGTAAGATAGCCAGTCACACAGGTAGGGGAAGCCAGCTCAGGGATACCAGGTATAGAAGCGTTCACTTTGGCTCCTTGCTGAGGTGCGGATGTGCAGCCACAGACACCACGTGAGCCTCCTGCGCCAGAAATGTGCAGCACCCCCCTCCCCCCTCCCCCCTCCCCCCTTCCCCCTTCCCCACCACCTCCCCCCCCCCACCATGCTCCCGTCAATGCCTGATGGCCTGCCAGCCCAGAGCAAGTTCCCTGGAGTAATCACTTCCACTGCCCACTGCCTCGCCCAGGTATTTCTGTGTCAAAGTCAGTTCCCCTCTTCCCTCCTGAATTTCATGTCAGTAAAAACGAGGGTCTGATTTAGCTCTTGGAACAGGACATGGAGTTTAGGGAGGGATGGGGCACAGAGGAGAAAGGCAAGGGAGGAAAGGAACAACATTCTCTCCAAAATGGGCTGCCCAAATTTAAAGCGCTAATGAAATTTGAAATAGCAACAATAATTATGCTTTCCAGGACAAAGCCTCACGTTTCTCACCATGAATATTCATCTCCATGTTGTCTCTCGAAGGAATAAAAATTGGGTGAAACAGCAATGAGCATATATACTTAAAATTTTTTTTAAAACTTCTGTTCTATTTTTACCTGGACTAAGGCAGGTGCCTGGCTGGCTTCATCTTGTCCATATTCTAATATACGTTGTGTCTGTGACTTGTGTCTGACTAAGTCCAGGTGTAGACATGTTAAATGAAAGATGCTTAAATGTCAAAATGGAAGTTGGAAGTTGGGGGAGAACATTGGAAACGACTCTCTTTCTGGCTGCTAAATGGTCGCAGGTGCAATATCACTTGATTTTGAGCTTGGTCGCCAGGAATCTGACAAGGAAACAGTTCATCTTTTATTCGCTGGCAGAGAAGACTAGGAGGGTATTGCTAAGCTAGCAACGGAGGGGTGCATCCTGCTATCTCAAGTGGCCTTCTGTGACTCCCAAGCTCAGAAGAACATCTGTGCAGCAACAGTCATTACAACGCCCAGCAAACGTAGACACAGTGTATTAGTCAGCTCCGGCTGCCATAACTCCATACCACAGGCTGAGGGGCTTAAACAACAGGAATTTATTTTCTCACAGTACTAGAGAGTGGAAGTTCAAGATCAAAGTGCCAGCCAGATGGGTGTCTGGTAAGAGCTCTCTCTCTTTGGGGTGCAGATGGCTGCCTTCTGGCTATATCATCACGTGGCCTTTCCTTGGAATGTGTGTGCAGGCATGGTGGGGAGGGGGGGGGGAGAGAGAGAGAGAGAGAGAGAGAGAGAGAGAGAGAGAGAGAGGCGCAGAGACAGAGAGAAGGAGATCTCTTTCTCTTCCCAAAAGGCCACCAAGTCTATCAGATTAGAGCCCCATGTTCATGATCTCATTTAACCTAATTACCTTCTAAAGGCTCTATCTCTAAACAGCAGCACACTGGGGGTTAGGACTTCAAAATATAAATTGTGGGGAGTCAGACTTCAGTCCATAGCACACGGTATGTCTGCAGACACTTGCGAAGGAGGCATGGTTTTGGCTGCCACCGAGGAGGAAGAAATGGTTCAGATTACCCAGCTATGATGTAATCTCTGGCCTATATTTCAGGGCTGAGAGTCAGAATGTCAGCATGGATAACACCCCTCCCCAGGGGGTGAGGGCCAGGGAGTTGGGGGCAGAGGAAGTGAAGGAGTGAGACAGGAATCACACACTTTAGCAAATCCCAGGGGAGCAGCAGGCCCGGGAGCTGTGAGCCAGCGGGCTTCCTTTCCAGGGCCCTGAGAATCAGCGAGGTGTGCACACCTCAGCCATCAGGCCCAGAGCCCAGGTGCAGGACAAGGGCCTCGGGGAATTGCTGAGCGAGGTGTGCCCTGGGAGGAGGAGGCCCGCAGGTCAGTAGGCTGATGGGGTGAGGGTGTGAGACAAAGCATAAAAGACTTCCCCCAAAATAGCTCCCGCTGTGGCACCCACAACTTTGCTTAGAAACCTTCCGCAGCTGTTTGGTGCCTTTCTAATCATGGCCTGAGGTTCTCAACTTGGCATCCGTGGCTCTGTGTGCCGCGGTTTCAGCGAAGTCTTCTAGCTTCTCGCGATGACAGGCACAGCTATCCTTTAGGGAGTGCATGTTTCACACAGCTACCGCTCTGAAAACTATACACACAGACTTACTTAATTCTGACAACAGCCTGGGAAAGTAGGAGTTACTATTCTCATCTTATAGATAGAAGAAAAAAAACAACAACAACACAAAGGGAGCCCATGGGAGTTAGAGGGTCAGCCAAGGTCACAGTTAAAAAGTGGAGAGGAAACCGCACCCAGGGCACGTAACTCCACAGCCCATGCTCATCAACATCGCAGATACGCTTCCTCTATGCACTTTACGGAGCAGAATTCCTGCCCCGCTCCCAAACACATCCTCTATTTTTTGTTCCTTGGGTGTTCACCCTCATCTCAGCCTCGGTTGATCCTAATTCTCCCTAATACGCAAGGCTAAATGTAAGGACGTCTCCTCCGTGAAAACGTCCATGGTCCCGCCCACTGTAAGTGGTATCTCCCCATTCATATCCCACCGAGCATTTTATCTTTTCTTCTCTTGTGGGGATTACCATTTGGGGACTGATAGAAAATTAATACAACGGGAGTGTAATGTGTCAAGTAATCATCAGATATGGATGCATCACAGCCCTCTTGCAGGCAGCGAGCTCCTCGCAGGCACGAGATAGGTAGGCCAGCGTGCCTCACTTAGTAGTTCTATCAGAGCAGTGCCCTGCACTTTAGTAGTTCTATCAGCTGGGATCGGGTTCAATGGCAATGAACAGGAAAACTAAAGCAATACATTTAATAATATAGAAATCATGTACCTCTCACATAAAACAAGTCTGGGAATAGTGCGGAAACGTGCTAGCATTTCTGTGGTCACCGGGAACCCAGCTGACTGCCATTTTTCTGCTCCTTAAGCCCTAGGTGTAGCTCTGATTTTCATGGTGTAAAATGGGTGCTGGAGCTCCAGCCATCACGTACATGCATGGTCTCAGTAGCAGGGAGGAAGAAGAGAAGACTAGTTACACAGTCACTCCTAATTGCACAGCAGCTGGAGATGTCCTTCATAGTTACATAGTTGGAGGCAAGGCCTCCTGGTTATGAATGAAATTGTTATTAAGGAAGAAGAGATATGTAGGTGTAGAAAGCAACCAGCAATGTCATCATAGCAGATCCTCAGTAAATATTCGATTTAACAGCTATTTCTCAAAATCTACTCTGTGCCAGTCCCCATTGTGAAACACTGAGGATATAGAATTCAATAAAGAAAGCCAAGGTCCCTGCTTGCTAAGTATTTATACTTTAGATGGGAAGATGAATAAAACAAAAAATAATAAACAAGAATTGTGATAGGGGCTAAGTTGGGGTGATAATCAAGGGTGCTATAGCAGCCCTGAGTGGATGAGACTTTGACTACCTATGGAATGAATAAATTATTTGCATACAAAAATAAAATAAGCCCTTCTTTTGTTCCATTCTAGTAAATGTTGGTAAGCAGGGGCACACAGTGGTGCGTGGACTGGGGAGGGGGATGTAGGTTTGGAGGAAAGAATGTCATCAGATCCACCATATTCTAGAAGTGGCTGGCCAACTTGTTATATTTTAGACAAATTCCTTAGCACCTCCAAAACTTAGTTTCTTCCATCTGTGAAATGAAATAATATTGACTCTTTCATAGAGACTGTGGGAGAGCTGATACAGCACATAGTAGGTGCTCAATGAATATTAGCTTTTTTTATTTGAAGCCAAAGGGATGCAGCCACATCGCATGCCCTCTTTCCCTTTTGCTCCTTTCTGCCCTCTAACACCGGGCACAGCCCTCCAGTTTCAGCACAAGTCAGTTTTCGATGAAGCTGAGACTAAATTTTGATTTTTTTTTCTCTTGAGTGGACATAAAGGGGGTCTGTCCCTTAATTACTAGTCATTGCCCTTTACACACAAGAAATGGTAACCCGCTCAGCTCATCAAAGCATGCCCTTTGCAACGCTGAACTAGACAGTGAACAGAAAGTACCTGCCAAGAGGCATCTTTTCTTGCAGTGATGAAAGCAACTGGAAGTGCATGTAAGTCCCGAGCCCTTGTTAATTAATCAGGATGCCTATGAAAAGCTTAAACGTCTTTGATGCGGAAGCTCGGCGAGCCTGAACGTTTTTTTTCTCTTCTGTAGACAGGAGATGGGTAGACAGGGCAGCGCAAAGGGGTGTGTGGGGGGAGGAGAACGAAGCACAGATAATCTGCTGCCTATGGGACAGATGTCAGAGGCAGGGAGGGGACCAGTTCCAAAGCGAGAAGACTACCAAGCTTGTGTGGTTCCACCCAACCCGTAAGAGAAGCACAACCAAGGATTCTGACATGGCTTTCTTCCCAGCATTCATTCATTCATTCATTCATTCGTTCAGTAAGAGTTGCAGGAGGACCCTCATTCATGCAGCACGTGGCTAACTGCCTTCTACTACAGGCCAGGTGGGGGATGGAACGGTGAGGAAGACACATTCTCTACCTCCTGCACAGACTGGTGCAGTGGTTCTCTAACGAGGGTGCTCTCGTCCCCCAGGGGACATGTGGTGATATCTGGAGACAGTCTTGGTTGTCATCACTGGGGAAGCAATACTGCCTTGTGCTGAGTGCAGGCCAGGCATGCTGCTAAGCATCCGACCATGCACAGGGCAGCCGCCACAAAGGGAGCCGTCACAAGGGAGTTATCCAGTCCAAAACGTCAACAGTGCCAAGGCTGACATAGTGGGACGGAGAAACATTTCAACAAGCACTTTCCATAAAGCATAGTAAGTGCCATGTTCGAACAGAAGCAGGAGGCGAGCTTCAGGGAAAATCACTCTGCAGAAATGGCACATAAGCTGAGGCATTAACGAAGCGTAAGAGGGAAGGGGTGGGGCAGGAATAGGGAGGGCAAGCAGGGGGACAGGTGTGAGGGCTCAAAGGCAAGGAGAGCAAGGGAGGAGGAATGGATAAACTTCGAGGCCAGCGTAAGTGGCGGGGAGAGGAAAGGGACAGCGGTGAGGCTGCAGGCTCACGGGGGCCGGGACTTGTGAGCCCTGCTGAAGGGTAGAGATTTGTCTGAAGAGTAACACAGAGTCGCTGAAGTTTTTTAAACCCAAAAGTGACACGACAGAAATTGATGCTAGAAACTATATTGCTGGGCACTGTTCTAAGTACTTGGGAGGAAATAACGAATCAGAGAGCTATGATACCAATTACACGTGAAGACGGCTGGAGACAGCTCATTTCCACTCCCACGGCCAGGGAAAGCAGCCCTGTCTCAGGCAGGGCGGCCACCATACGCCACCACAGAACGGGAGACGCCAACCACAGCATTCATTGCTCACAGTTTGGGAGGACACAGGTGTTTCCTCCATAGCGGGTCTCTTTTGGGAACAAAGGGAAGAAGGGATCCAACTGTTGGGCGAAACTGGGGAGGTGACTGATAGGCTGTGGGGAAGGGAGTTGGAGCTAAAGTTTCAATTCCAACCAAAATGGCAGAGCTTAACACCAAGTGTGAAGGTGCCAACAGCAGGTGACGCTGGAAGTGGGGAAATAAGTAAAGCAGGTCTCTGTTGTTCCCTGCTCAGCTTTGTCCAGAATAAACATTTTTCAGTGTCTTCCACTCAGCAGGTCCTCTTTTGCCTCCCAGATGTACCACTTGGAATACCTGCCTTGTCTTCCTTCCCAAACCATTACCTACGTATCTTCACCCAATGAACACCTTCTCGGCCTGCAGGCCTCAGACTGGACATCACCTCTCCTGGAAACTTCTCCAAAGACTCTCCAGCCGGAAGATCGGAATTGCTTAATTGCCTAAGGCCCTATTCAGTCATAACCTCCATGAGGACAAGGCACCTGAGTGTTGCCCATTGCTGTACCCCATTACTTAGCACATTTCTAATATTTAGTGACTTGAAGATGGAAAGCAAGAAACTACAAACAGGGTGGAATCTAATCAGGGTCAGGGTCAGGGGTGGAGTTTTAGGACACAGGCTACAAACTCAGAGAGGGCTGGGGATTCTATTAATTTGGTGCTGAAAGCTGTGGGGTTGGCTTGGGTGCTTACAGTTCAGGGCGACACCAATAAAGTGCAGCAAGTGCATAGATCCGGGAGAAATTAATTTTTTTTTGCAGGAAGAAGAGGAGCCCTGGAAAGCTACATTGGATACAGCAGTATTTCAGCTTGGCCTTGAGGGGTGGGCTTGGTGCTGCTATTGGATGGCGGTGTCCTCTCTGTCTTAGCGTGTGTGGATCTGCCAAATCCTTCTCCGCACACCACTGTCTGCCAGAGCGCAGGTGCAGCTCAACGTGCTGAATGTCACCGAGGCTGCATCCCACAGAGGACACCGCTTATGTGCTGTCACAGACTGGTATCTCCAGGTGCAAAGCACAAAACACCTACAGGGTATTCAACGCAGAGCATGTTATGTATTTATGATTATGAATAGTGCATGTGTGTGCGGATCCATAAAACACACATTTCATTCAGAGGCTGACTCGTAACTTGTCAAAGGGCTTCCACAACTAGCTCCTCCTTTCTTCTTCAAGCAATAATGGGAGGTAGGCCTGGAAGACACTGTGAGGCTCCCTTTGCAGAGGAGGAAGCAAGGGCTCAGAGAGGTTAAGTGACTTGCCCAAGGCCACACAGCTATTGTTATGCATTTGGGAATGGGGCCCAGGCCTCTTAGTTGCCAATTAACCAATCCCTTCCAATCCAGTGGAGGTAACTTTCTAAAGAGAAAATATGTTTGAATGTGTTCAGAAAAACAACTGCCTTTAACTCAGCCAGCTGTGAACTGTGTAGGAGAGTATTAATTTGATTGTTTGATATGTGAATGATCTTTAATTAAGAAGTTGTATCTTTCTGATTTGACCAAAGACATTAATTTCTTCTATGATAAAATTCATACTCTTGTTATTTAGTATGTATTATGGTGAATTTTAAAATAAATGAATAATTGGCAACAGCATAAACTTGTATTCATCTAAAGTTCAAAGCATTTGTTGCTGTTCCAGCCTATATTGAAATTAACCAAAGTTAATCACTAAGAATCAAAATCTTCCGGGAAAATCATCTCTTTCCTGAATTTGAACAATAGGCCAAATAACCAGAGAGTTGATGTTGAAATGACGCGGCTAGTGGCAAGGCATATATAACTATGCAACTGCATCTGGTTACACTAAAGTATAGGGTCCTCATGAGCCCTTGCAACTCAAACTTGAAGCAAATGATTCTCTTTGTCCCATACCTGGTTCTCCTCCATCACTCTTTTATTTTTTTCCTTTTTATTCTTTTCTCCCACCCATTTCTCTCCAATATTGTTTCCTTTCTCAAAACATTAATGGGAAAACATTGGCATAATAAAACCAATGATAATGCAGGCTCACTAATTCTGAAGAAGAAAGAAGGAGGCTATGTTGAATTAGGCACAAAGTCATACATGTGGCCTGAAGTCTTTCAGCATCCTATGTTTTCCAGCATTCACATAAAGAAGTGCCCTTTCATAGTATCATGGTATTCACATCGTCTTTACTTTTCACTCTTGCTGCTTTACACACACACACACACACACACACACACACACACACACACACGTGTGTGCATACAGACACAGAGGCTGTTCCTATAATAACTGCTGAAACAGCATTCTCCCACAGACATATCACTTTCTTCCCAAGGGAGCAATGCCTTTGCTACATGCCTGGAATGGGTGGAAGGACTGCTTGGCCTGAAACACTCACCTGCCTGTCAATCATTTAGCATGGAAGCAAGGAGAGCCGCTCTGAACGCCGAGCAGGCAGGAGCTTGCCCACACTGGACATCCGAACCGAGGCCCTTTCCTCAAGGTGACCCCAGGGCCTGGCTTAGGGATAGTCTGAGGGACCCAGTGTCAAGAGAAGATCGGATTAGCCCTAACCAATTTGGCTCAGTGGATAGAGTGTCAGCCTGCGGACTCAAGGGTCCCGGGTTTGATTCCGGTCAAGGGCATGTACCTTGGTTGCGGGCACATACCCAGTAGGGAGTGTGCAGGAGGCAGCTGATCGATGTTTCTCTCTCATTGATGTTTCTAGCTCTCTATCTCTCTCCCTTCCTCTCTGTAAAAAATCAATAAAATTCATTTTTTTTTTAAAAGAGAGAAGATTGGATTAGTGTAGGAGCCCTCCAAGATGACTTCCATGAGCTGACTGGAGAACAAAGCATGCGTGAACTTCCCAGAACTAATGTCAAAGCCAGGCAGAAGCCTTGGACAGATGAATTATGGCTCAGAGATCTTGTGAAGAGCACCTCACTTCTCCCACGTTACTCAAGGCGGGGTGGGAATCAAACACCATGTACAGATAGGTTGCAAATCTAGGAATGTTGCTAATGTGCCTCCCCGGTTGTACAAAGGGAGAAAACACATAAGTGGGTTCATTAGCTCCGATGCAGAATTTAATTAGAGCATCTTTGTTCCCTCTGCTTCAACCAGAATCTCAAGTACCGATCCCTACTTCCAGGGGTTCGGGGCGTGGATGCACATTTTCACTTGGGGCTCCCCACCTGATGCATGAGGTCTTGGCTGTCTTCCACATGGCAGTGGCAGCCTGTTGCAACGTGCAATTTTGATTACTTTGAGGTCATCCCATTATCACAGGGAACAATGACTCTTTTCAGCACGCCAAAGGCACACTGCCCTCTGTATGTGTGTAACGATAAACAGTTTTTTGAAAAGTCCAGATGGGAGCCAGGGCTGGGGACACGGTGACTTATTTTTCCATAAGATGAAGTAGTGATAAGTGACCTTGATCATATCATAATGCTCTGAATTCTCACAGCTATCTTCTAACGTACTATTATTACTATTAATCATCAGCATTTGCTAGACAGAGTCACAGGGAGGTAAGGAGTTTTGTCCAGAGACTTGAAGCTATATGGCCTGGATCCTGGGTCCACACTCTTAATCATCCTCCTCCTCCTCCTCCTCCTCCTCATCATCATCATCATCATCATCATCCTTCTCTTAATAATAATACAATAGCCTCTTGCTGTAAGGATGCCAACATCAAAGCTACTGGAATCATAAACTGAAACAACTCTTTCACTTACAGGCACAACACTATTTTGAGCTATTTGGATTCTGAATGACAGAAATCAGACCTTTACCTAACTTTTGCAAAAGGGGGAATTTACTGTAGAGGAGGGAGTGGCTGTCTCGTGAGGAAGCCAAGGGCAGGGATGTAGCCGGCCAAGAGAAAGGACTGGGATGGCCCCAGGACCCTCTCCTTGTCTCTCTTCCTTATTTCTTCCTACCGTCACCTGCACCTGCTTCCTTCACTCTGCAGTCTGTACAGTCGCATCCTGCGAGTCCCTGCTCCACAGAGAAGCACATGCCCACAGCTTTGGAGCTTCGCTTCTCACACTTTTGGACCCAAAGAGAAGCCCATTCAATATGTGCTCCTGCTATGTCCACAGAGGCCACAGGGAAAGTGGTTGTTATTAGTGCTGCTATCATGGAGGCCCTCGTGGTGGACAACGCTATTATTGATTTCTGGGCCTGGTGCTCAGAGTAGCCCCTTCACTCTGCCCCCCTTCAACCCCCACAGAGGCCTGAAGTAGAGGCAGCTGCATGTCAAAGCATAAGCATTGCAAGGGCCCAATCCTCACTGGGCCAGCGAGGAGCTTCCTTGGACTTTAAAAAATCTATAACAGCTTTCCAGAATTTAAAACTTGAAACAGCATCAGGAAGTAGGCAATGTGGTTACTATTCTTGTCCTTTTTCAAAACAGATGAGGAAACAGGGGCTCTGAGAGATGACAATTCATATCCAATTTCCCACTGCTATCGAGTGACAAAGTTCTTCGTTAGCGACTCTTCGTACAACTAAACCAGAATTCTAAATGCAGGCTTTCGTCCCGGTCCACCCGACTCTGGAGAAGCCAAGCGCAGTGCCCCTGACTCAGGATGAGGAGCCAGGTCTCTGGACTTCCGGTCTTCCCACAAAATACTTCTCTGCATGCATCAGGGGTTTAAAGCACACATTATTTTGTCGGCCCAGAATTCAGATTTTAACCGTTTTTCCTAGAATCATTCCTTTTTGGCACTGAGCACATACAATTCTCTTTTATTATTTTCTACTTAGCTCCTTGTTTCGCTGCCAACTCTGGATTCTGAGAAAGTGGCCAACTTGTAGATGTCAAAACTATTGAGTGTTAGGATTCCCCACATAGAAGCCACATGTTTCTTTGCTCCTCCCCCCTCTTCTTTTAAGAGTATTTCCTCCACTAAACAACCTTCAGTTGTTGTCATCGGTTGATACATATGGGTCCCCACTCCTCGGAGCTTCACACTGAGCCAGACAGGTTCTCTGCAGGAGCCCGGCAACAGTTCCAGGGAAATGAGAACAGATCTCTTGCGTGGATGGTGTCCTACGAATCATGAATACAGCAGCCCTCACTCGGTGGCACAAGCAGTTGGTTTTCATGCTGAATTTCAAACAAGAAAGATTCAGGTTGCATCTAAAACAGAGCTTCCTATTCCTCTTCCTGTTCTTCTTCTTCTTCCTCTTCCTCTTCTTTTTTGGTTAATCCTCACCTGGGGATATTTTTCCCATTAATGTTTAGAGAGAGTGGAAGGGAGGGAAGTTGGGAGGGGAAGGTGGGGAAAGAGAGAGAGAGAAATATTGATGTGAGAGAGGCACACCAATTGGTTGCTTTCCACACGAGCCCCTTCTGGGGCCAGAGATCAAACCTGTAACCAGGTATGTGCCCTTGATTAGGAATGGAACCCAGGACCCTTCCGTGCTCGGGCCAACACTCTAACCACTGAGCAATACTGACCAGGGCAACAGAACTATTTTTTTAAAAACAGTTTACATTCAATATTATTTTGTATTAGTTTCAGCATAGTGGGTAGACAATCATATATTTTACAAAGTGTTCCTCCTAATAGTTCCAGTACTCACCGGCACCATACATAGTTATTACAATACTACTGACTATATTTCCTATGCTGCACTTTACATACCCTAACTATTTGGTAACCACCATTCTGTACTTCCCAATCCCTTTACCCTTTCATCCAGTCCCTCAAGCCCCCTCCCCTCTGGCAACCATCACTCAAAGCAGAGCTTCTTCATGGCCCAGGGAAAACACTGGCTCAAGTCCCTCGATGAAGATGTATCTTTGTCCCTAGAAACCTGTACTAATGCAGTAGCCCAGCATCCAAGGTGATCCTCACCACCTGGCACTCATGCCATGGCATAGTGCCCTCCCACCATGAATATGGCTGACCTGTGTACCCAAGAGGATGTTGCAGAAGCGACAGTGTGCTACTTCAGGGGACAGGTCATACGAGACATTGTCGCTTCCGCAAAGTCTGTCTTGGGTTGCCTGCTCCAGGGAAAGCCAGTTGCTCTGCCACCGTTCACTCAAGCAGCTCACGACGAGGCCCAGATGGGGAAACTGAGGCCTCCTGGAAAAAGCCAACATGTGAGTGCACCTCCAGCCCCTCCCTTCTTCAGATGACTACAGCCCCAGCTGACATCCTGACTGAAAAAGCATGAGACTTTTTGAGCTAGAACCACTCTGCTAAGCTGCTACCAAATTCCTCAGCCACAGAGACTATGAGATAGCAAACATTTATTAGTATGTTAAGCCACAAGGTTTGAGGGAAATATTGTACAGCACTAGGTGGCTAAGAGTGTGTTCAGATCCTGCTCTGCCCATCTCCCACCTCCCTGGATGAATGAGCACAGCGCACTATGTGCCCAGTGATGCCCCGTGCCCCACGACAGCAGGCTGGAGCAGGCAGCCAGGCACAGACACAATCAGATGCCTCTTGAGAAGAGGGAGTGTGGGTCCTGGAAAGACTGAGTCAGTAACTGGTGGGCACTGCTTTTGAAAAAGGCACCGAGAGTTCGGGGTTGTGGCAGCCACCCTGAGCCAGGGACGAGCAGAAGGCAGAGGACACTTGTGACTGAGGGAGGACAAGAGGCAAGAGAGAAGCAGAGAAGAGAAACACAAGTCGTTACAAATGAGAAAGTAGCTTTGGAGCCTGGTAGCCTCTCAGTGCTCCTTTGAAGGGGACAGGAAGCCACGTTGAATTGCTGGGTCCCCATGAAACGCCAGACCCTTGGATTTAAGCCAGTCTACGATGCACCCCAAAAGGTCCGGACACAGAAGTGCTTTCAAAAGTCACTAGGTGACCGCCTTGCCAGATGTTGGGATATGTACCTAGAAGGGGGGAATGGTTCCGGACTCAAGGCCTTAAGAAGCAGTAGTTGACGGGGGAAAGAACATATTTTCCTTGCCGTATCTTCATTTTAAAGGCAAAGCAATGACTTAGAGAACGTGCTTTGCATATAGTCCTATTGTGCTTTAAAGAGATAATTCTCTCTCTCTCTCTCTCTCTCTCTCTCTCTCTCTCTCTCTCTCTCTCTCTCTCTCTCTCTCTCTTCTCCTCAAATAGGGACATAACCCAGAAAACCATACTTTCTGTAGATATCTGTTCACTCCTTTCTACTAAGCCCAGGTTCAAGACCAGAGGAGAGTCACGTGGCTTTGGAACAAGCTCTTCCCTCTGATTCCCATGAGTGGCCACGATGGTAGCTGGAGCAGCAGGTCCCTGGAGAGATGCCATGCCCCTGCCCTGCTTCTTGGTGCGGACCTTGTCGCAGGGAGAGCACACTCCCGGGAGGGGCCCTGAAGCGGCTCGCACACTAAGTTGGCATTGAGACTGAGCCTCCTGTGTGCAAAGGAGTGCTGGGGAGGAGCTTTCCCTTTTCATAAGCCAGCAACGCTAGGTACGCGGGTTATGTTCCAGCTCCCTCCCCTAGAGAGATCTCACAGAAAGGGGCCCTCACAGGTGAAAGGTGTCCACAGCTCGCTTTGTCGCTCATTGCAATAACGGACAGTATATTTGCACCCGAGAACATGAGGTGTGTGAGGTAGTCAAGCCAGAAAAGGTCAGACCAGGAAGGTGTAGGTGGGGATGGGGGCAGCTGAGGAAGTCTGTACACAGGAGATGCACCTTGCACAGGTCGAGAAGGGCGAGGTGAGCCCTGCAGACCAGAGGCCGCGGAGTACAGCTCTGGTGCTAATGCTCAGAGGGAGACTGATGATACTTCCATCATGAATACGAAATGACGTCTTCTGCAAGGAATGTTTCACGCTTCCATAAACGGCCCACGCCTGTGTGATTTTATGGGTGAAATTCTACATAATGGCGAGGGATTTCTACTTGCAGGGAGTTTTTAAGTGAGCTGCAATGATGTGTCTTCAGTGAAAGAAGAAATGAAACGTCAGCTGCACAGGGATGGCACCGGAACGTGTCACTGTCTCCTTTTGGGGGTCTCTCTGGGGAACACTGGCTGCCTTGCTTTTGCTTTTGCTTCTGTCCTGAGTCCTACTCACCTCTCTACCTCAACTGTGACCACCCCCTTCCAAATCTGTTCCAGCCACACCGAACTATTGCTGCTTCCCTTCTCCAAGCTGTGCACCTGCTATTCCATGTCTCAACCACTCCTCTGACCTCCTTCACCTGGCCAACTTCGTCCCTTGTTTCGGAGCTCAGCGGAGACATCAGCACCTCTGAGAAGCTCGTCACGTCCCCTTCCACTCTCCCTCCCTTCCAGTCTCCACTGGGATCTGTTATGCAGACTTGTCTTGCTATTCCAGTTACCCAGCAACTTTTAATCAATCTCTCTCTCTCTCTCTCTCTCTCTCTCTCTCTCTCTCCTCTCTCTCTCTTCCTCGTTAGGCAATGCCCTGCTTTATTCCAATTCGATTAGTTACAGCTCCGGCCTGACCAATGGGGTATACCCATGTGAGCCCTTTATTACAGTCAGGGACATAGGAAGGAGACATGCACAGAATCTCTTTCCTGGAGAGACCAGCAGTAGAGGCGCCGGGCATTCAGGCCACGGGAGGGAGAGGTTCCGGTGTCCAGCAAGCAGCCAGTGGAATGTGCTGCCACCTCCAGTCAGGGGGCAGCAGGATAGGGTTTGCGGCACATGCGCACACCACGGTTTGGGTCTTGCATGGTGTACAGACAGGTCCGGCTCTCTGTCAGCCACCATTAACCATTATTTTCGTCAATTCCCCTTCTGCTCTGATGACCTGAGGTAGTGCCCCTCCTCTTTGCCCCTGAACTTCCCCTGCACTCTGCGTTGTGAAGTCTTTTATCTGGACCCATCTTCCTATTGTCCCATCACAATTCCCACTGAGGTCTGGGGCCAGTATGCCTTTTTCTTAATGAGACCCATGTTCCTATTGGGATGTATGGTAGAATATTTACTCATTAAAGAAATACATAAATGAAGATTTTCCTAAGGGCCTTTGACCCTTCTCTGACTCAGGAAGACTCTCAGCAGCTATGTTTTTGTCCAAAATGTGTCAACCCCGGAACATACGTTTGTGGGCACCAGGGTAGCCCAAAAGCACAGGTGTGGACTAGGATGGGGTGGACAGTTGCCCAGAACAGCCAGAAAGAAAACACGGACAACCGGACTTGACGAAATAGACAAGTTCATTCCCAGGCAAGCTCGCTATCAGGGACTTCTGTTATATTCCAGCAGTGAGTGCAAGTTCATGGACAGGGATACCAGGCGCAGGAGCAGAGGACAGAAAGCGGCCTCCGTGTCAGGTGGGAGGGAGAAGGAGCCAGGCTTCCCTGGGGATGAGTGGGGCTGGCAGAGGAAAAGCAGCTGTACAATGACCTTGAGGTGGAAAGACTGGGCATGTGCCAGAAATGGAAAGAGAGCTAGCGGGGCTGGGAGTTGTGCTGGGTCCAGAGCTACTGGAAGTACAGCCCAGAGAGGTAAAGGGATGAGCCCAAGGCTGCACAGCCAGTGAGCGGCAGAGGGAAGATAGGAACTCAACTCTGCCTGATTCCAGAGCCTCTGTCCTTGCACATCAGGTTACGGTGACTTAGGCTGTGTCTCGGCTGAGTAGAAAGAGCTAGTTTTCTTACCCTTTTAAAGTTCAAGAGGCCGTATGAAGCTCCAGGAGTGAGAAAGGGAAAGAAACTGTCCGGGTGACACAGACCGCGATTGGCAGAGCTTAGGAGGGGAGGGGAACTGGACTGCGGCTGTCTCGGCTCATCCCGGATGGGCATCTTGCTCTGGGAGAACATGGAGGAAGGTGAGGCTGCCCAAGGAGAGGGGGGTGGATGCGGGAGGAGGAAGGGGATACCAGCCACCGGCTCTCCGGATGTGCCAGCTACTCGTGCTCAGAGACAATGACTTCCGCACCGAGAGTTTGCAAGGCTGGTAATTAACGTCTTGTGTCTGGACGAGCTGCTGCCACCCAAAGGCAGCAGAGCCTGCACAGTCTTGCTGCTCCCTTACCTGACATATCCAGACATTCGCCGCTTCGAGGGGAAAATGCTTCTGATCTGCATTGGCTCCAGTCCCAAAACTCTGAGATTTATGGGCAGCCCCGGGGGAAGGGGAGGACTGAGACTGGCTCCGGGCCCTCGTCCAGCTGTCTCCACGGGGGCCCACCCCTCTCCTTACCTCTCAGCTGACAGCTGAAGGACACTAGAACTGTGAAACCCTAGACCTGGCCATGCCTCTGGGATCCCCTTACATGAGGACCTTGCTGGTCCCTGCAGTTACCCAGGACACTGTGACAAACACTGTGAGTCCCATTGAGCCCCTGAGGCCCAAGAATCACACTTTTGAGTAGCACCTTGAGGGAGGCCGATGATCAGGGTGGAGGCATCTCTGATATAATCGCACAGAACGACAGTCACATTTTATAGACAGGAAAACAGAAGCTTAGGAGGGGGGGGAACAGGCAGTGTAAGAAAGTGGTTAAAGCCTGAACCCTGCCTCATTGAGCCTTCCTTAGCTCCAGTGATCACACATGTGAAAACAGACATAACAGCCCTGGCTGGGTAGCTCAGTTGGTTAGAGAGTTGTCCTAATACACCAAGGTTGTCGGTTCAATCCCTGGTCAGGGCACATATAAGAAGCAGCCAATGAATGAATATATAAGTGAAACAACAGATCGATGTCTCTCTCTGTCCTTTCTTCTCTGTCTCTGTAAAATCAGTATTTTTTTTTTTAAAATAAACAGACATAGCAGAACTTATTTCATAGCACTGTTGTAAGATCCTATTTAATGAAAACCTAATATGCAAATTGCCCCCTCAGGTGGTCTTTCGACCAGGAGTTTGACCACTCGCTATGATGTACGCTGACCACCAGGGGGTGGCACAGAACATGGCGGGCATTGGCTACATGGCGCTGGCAGCCCCGATGGGCCCAACGAAAGCAGGACTGCAGCAGGATGATGGAGCAGCTGAGCAGGCTGCGCCAGGTCAAGGCAGGTGCTAGCAGGGGCCCAATCACCCCACCGATCACCCTGTAGAAGGCAACCAGGGGCTGAGGGAGCTGGGCGGGGGGCCTGGCTCCAATCTATCGCCCTGCAAGCGGGATGGTGGAGCAGGTGAGGGGGCAGCGCCAGGCCAAGGCAGGGTGCCAGGCTGGGCTGCAGGACTGCGAGGCTGGGGGCGTGAGCTGGGGCCCGATCTCCGCAGGCCATCCCAAGGGATCCCACCAGTGCATGAATTCGTGCACCAGGCCTCTAGTAGAAGCATAAAGATCCTAGCTCAGTGCCTGATAACAATGCTGGAAGTTATTTATCCTACTAGGCTCTAATTATTTATGTTATTTGTCTACTCTCCACATACTGGTTAATATGCTTTTGCATATTATCAGCTAATTTTTCTTTTAAAACTTTTTATGGGATTCAAGACTGCTCACTGGTCTTTCCTTGGTACCTGCTAGAGGGAATTATTCCCTAGACCACAAGCTGACCCCCGTTCCATGTATATTTATACACATGGATTCCCTGCTGTCACATGGGTTTCCTTTTGTTCTTTGAGTGTTTCTCCCCCACCAGGTCAGCCTGCAAACACCTGAAAGGACCCTACAGTCTGACCTTCCATCCAAGTCCCTCTGAACGGGCCTGTCTGAGAGAACTGGCCGGTCCCACAGTCCAGGGACACAGCACCAAGGACATGGCCAATTCCTAGGGACACTGGCCCAAGGCCTGGCCGCCAGGCATCTCAGCTCTGTGGAAAGACACCAGATGCAGAGAGCTGGCCAGGGTGTGTCCGACCCTGGGTGCAGTAGCGTCTCTGTGTTAACTAGGTGCTTTGTGTTTCTATGTGCATGGACGTATGTGCACTAGTTGCAAGCACAGAACAGACACATCCACTGCACTGAGACTGGGTGGAAAGGAGAGGCACCGGGCTTATATGTCATCTGGGGTGACAGGCATATAACCCATGTTTATTAAATGGATGGATGAGTAGAAGATAGAAGGCGCGGATCATGACTAAACAAGCGAATAGAAGCAGGAGTGTCTCACATGGAAGCCAAGGGAACTGTCTGTGACTCTGAGGCTGAAGCCAGGGCTGTGTACCTCCACGTGAGGGGCAGCATTTTGAAAGTCCCACAGATTTTAGAGTTGGACAGACTTGGTTGAGAGCCTTAGTATAAGCAACTGAGCCTCTCTAAGCAGCAATTTCTTTGTCTGCAAATCAGGAATGCCAATTTCTAGTTAATAAGATTGTACTGAAGATTAAATAAAATGCCATATGCATGTTAAATGCTAAGGACAATGCCTGTTACAGGAGAATTTAATACGCCCGCCCTCCCTCCTTTCCTTCCTCCTGATCTCCCTTTACCTCCTTCTCTTCCTTTTCCCTTCCTCCCTCCCTTCCTTCCTCCCTCTCTTCCTTCCTCCATCCCTTCCTTCCTTCTCCTCTTCCTCCCTTCCCCTTTCCTTACTTCTTCCCTCCCTCCTTCCCTTCCTTCCTTCTTCTCCCCCCCCTCCCCCTCTTTTCCTTCCTTTCTCCCTTTCTTTCCTTCTTTTTCTCCTTGCATCCTTTTTGCCTCCCTTCCTCCCTCCCCCGCTCCTACACTCGTTTCTTCATGGATACAGTAGTGCATGCATCACCTTTCAAAGCACTCCACTGGGCATGTTTGCAGAAATTGCCTAGGCCTGGGATGGTGCCTAGAAGGCAGCCTTGGAATCAGGAGAATATTCTACATGGGGCCTAGATTGTTTCCAAACTCGAAGCCCTGTTAGGAGTTTACTAATGCAATCCATTTTTTTTAACAGTCAATATAATGCATTGCAAAGCAGAAATATGCAAAATAGAATTTTGTCCAGGACCTGCCCATATGGCAGACCAGTGACCTTAGATCAATCCTTTCCTCAGTTGTCCAGTCATCAGAGGACTGAGTTATAGGACGACCCTTACAACTCTGCAGTGCTCCATGGGGTGCTGGCGGGGAGGGGTTTACTGTGTCCAGTGTGCAGGCCCAGACCTTATGTGCTAAGGCAGCTCAGGAAAAGGAGGGGTCTTTGGGAGTCATGGTCATTTGAAAGGCTCTCCAGATGTGAGGTATTAGAACATCCTTCAGTAATGCCACCTCTCATTAGGAAGAAATGATAATTATAACAATGATAACCCCCATTTATTAAGCCTCCACTCAAGTCCAGGACCTGCACTAAGTGTTTTCTATGCAACACCTCACAAAACATGGGATTAATACTACCACTACTATCCCCATTGTATAGGTTGTCAGTGGCTTGCAAGGCGAACGGCAAGGTGGGCTGTGCACTGAGACCATGTGATTCCACAGCTGGCGCTCTTACCAGCAACCAAACCAGCAACAACCCCGCAGACACAGCCAAAGCCACTGCCCCCAGCAACGGAACTCCTGTAAGGACTACAGGTGCTGATGAGGGCCCACCCTTTCTGTCGGCATTTCAGACTTTTCCAGAATGCTTTTTCATGCACCCTCCCCACTGCTTCTCAACACCATCCGAAAAGGAAGCTGTGATGGGAATATTCCCATTTTGCAGATTAAGACAGGGAGGCTCTGGGAATATGTTTCTTGCATAAGAACATACTTAGAAAGCAACAGAGATCACACCACGACAGTTGGCTCTACATGCGGCACTTTTCCTCCAGGTGATGTTGACATGCCCCCACGTGAACATCGAATGCAGTGAAGTGCCACTGTAGCTCTAGCAAGAGGGTAAACCGAGGCGCAGAGCAGTTCGGCTCTGTTCCATGTCCCTTTAGGCAGTCCTGCACACATTGGGTGTAGGACTGGGCTCCCGGCTCCACACCCTCCGGGCTTTGGCTGCCCCATCTGAACCCTGCTGGAAGCTTTCTGGGTGACATTTCAGATGCGCACGCAGCCACAGGTAGATCAGGTTCTCTAACCTGCATGCCACAGTTCAGCACGCAGCAGAGAGAACTCAGGTGACATGAATCACTATTAATAATCACCGTTCTGTTTCCATAAATGCTGTCATCCCCCATCCCAGGCTGAGGCAGACATCCCTAGGGGGAAGTCTAGAAACAGGAGCCGAGGCAGGCACCCAGCGCCAGACAGGGAGGAGGGGGCGGAGGCGGCTGCAGTGTGGGCGGAGGGTGAGGAGGAGGGTGAGGAGGAGGAGGAGGGAGAGGAGGAGGGTGAAATCTTTGTGCGCTCGCTCAGCGGGGAAGTAGCTTTGCTGAGAGAGCAGTCGGACCACTAGAACCTCAGCCTGGAGGAGCTACTCACCCAGAATTAAATCCTGATGCCCTCTGTTGGTGTTTTCCAGTAATGGTTGAATTTTGGAGATTCAGAAAGGAAGCACAAATTTGTGGGGCACAGACATGAACCCCAGACGCAAACATACACACGAATCTACACACACCATGTAGTTGCTCTCAGTGTCTGCAAAACTGAATCACAGACAGTCGACCGGGAAGGACTTTGTAAACTTCAGTCTCAGTCCTTCTTTTTTTCCCCCCAAAAAAATAATTTTTTCCGAGGCAAAATATGATATGGTGATGGCATAGTTTATGAGCATTTACTATATGCCAGCAGTGGGCCGAGGTCTTTACACACGCTATCGCATCGAATCCTTCCTGCCACCTCACGTGGGAGGCATTACTCGCTCACATTTACAGAAGGGGAATAGCAGGTACAGGGAAGTATGGGATGTGCCCGACGTTAATAAAGCTACTAATTGGCAGGTCTAGGATGCTGATCCAGGCAGATTTGGCTCCAGAATCCATCCCCCTCCCAACTTAGCCCTTCAACTTAACCTGGATCTCCTAACCTTCAACCTTGTGACCTTTACACAAATGGGTACAAAATAGAAATATGCCATTTTCCCCAGTCCACATAGAGCCACGATGAGACAGTTTTAAGTTCATGCCCCAGTTTATACCACCATGGAACATAATGTCTGTTTCAATAAATAATGCCTTATTTTTCCACCTGTACTGAGAACCAGTTCATACACACACACACACACACACACACACACACACACACACACACACGGGAGCCAAAAAGAGGAAAATCAGGTTATCGTCGCTGTTTCTTTTAAAGCTCTTTGAGTATGTGGCTTTGGGTCTACTGCCCACGTGGGCCTGGAAGTACGTCATCTGAATAAGGCGAGCTCACCTGAACAGTTGCTGTTACGTTGGATGAACACAGGCCTCCACCTCCGAGAGAGAAACTGCACAACTAAGCTTAGCATTGGCCGAGAGCAGTGGAGAATGCACCTGCCCTACAGGCAGACAGACCTGAAAAAGCAAACAAACAAAAGATACATACTGTGTGCAGGTCTGTTTCTTTCCACAGAATCCACCAATGAGATGACCTCCTCTGGGGTCATCGAGAGGCCAGGAACATTAGGCTAATGCAAGGTCCTCCACATGGAAACAAGAAGCTGAGCCTCAGCCATTCCACCTAACACTGTTATTTTAGGCATCTACTTTGCATTATCGGCAAAGTTCGCCAAGTGAGTTAAAGCTATACTACAGAGTCCACAGAACAATTAGACACAAAACAGCAACTCTCAAGCACTTTGCTGTAACTAACGAGCTATACTAGTTCCCAAGGACTGTCTTCCTGTTTCCACCGGCATGTCCCCACAGGGCCTGAATGAAATTCTAAAACATGCTCATCCGGAGTTCAGACCGGCTTTCCTTTAACTGTACAAAGGACAGGTCTGGCTCTAGGTAGATGAGTCACCTGGTTCGCTCATGTGGGCTACATCGCAGCACAAAGGGCAGTTTTCATTATCAGCCCAACTTTCACCTGCTTGAAATTCTCCGAAAAGTCTCCTTTTGGGTCGCAACTTGTCAGACCCATTTCTTGTCATATGTTGGAGTAAAATCAATCCCACTACTCGGGAACTGGACCCAATCTGAAAGCAATAGGCTTGTCACATTTAATTATTTCACACTCCGCTCACCAAGCCATGAAAGTGTCAATTTCACCTGAGGGGAAATGGGGACCAGGGAAGAAAAATCTGCCCAAGGCTGGGAAAACAATAAGTTATGGCTAACAACAGGCAGCAACCTTTGGAAGTTAGCAAAGTTTCCCCAGTGAGGAACTAGAGGAGGGGGGTTGAAAGGTAAATTTGCACATCGATTTTCTCTTAATTTTTTCTCATAAGAAATTAGAATTCTAGAAAGTATGTTGGGAAAGGAACCTCATACGTTTTCAAATCAAATTGCTTTAGTTTATCGATACAGTGACAACCAAACAACAACAATGGCCACTGTTATTTATTCATCATTGATTATGTGTCAGTTACTTCCAAGTTCCCCAGCCAGTCCGTGGGAGAACATAGGCCAGGAACTAGGTTTTCCAATGGCTATCTTTATAGTAAATACTAAAAGGAGTGAGCACCTAAATGGACACAAGAGAGCCTGATCATTTTGAGTTTCATCCCCCTTATATGCAAATGCCCTAATGAATAATATTATTTGTTTAACTCTGGCACAGACCAGAGCATTAAAATCTCCCCTTGCAGAATCAGGACTAATAGACTTTTTTAAATAAAAAGACAAACATTGAAAACTGAAAGGTCACAACATGGTACAATGTCTTTGTTCCTGGAGGCTATGATTATGATATGAATAAAAACATATTCAAGCATGGTTGTTTTCAATAGTTGGTGGGTTGGAGGAGTCAGGATTAAGATTCTTAAAGGGCACGATCTAATATTATGGAAAACTAGATGCCCGGTGCATGGATTCGTGTACCAGTGGGGTCCCTCAGCCTGGCCTGCAGGGATCGGGCTGAAACCAACTCTCTGACAGTCCCCAAGGGGTCCTGGATTGCTAGAGGGTGGTTCTTGGGTGACGCACTCCGGAATCGGGCTCCCTCCTCTCTGGTTCCAGGTGCGTCACCCGAGAACCGCAGCTACCAAGTCAGCACAGCTTGGCAGCTCCTGCATTGAGCGTCTGCCCCCTGGTGGTCAGTTTGCATCATAGGTACTGGTCGGACAGTTGAACGGTCTGATGGTCAGATGGTCAGACGGTCGCTTAGGCTTTTACATATATAGATGATACTTTGTTACTTTGTTCCAAGTTGCTGTATGCAGGAGACACGGATACAAGAGTTAAAGAAATATTTTCTACACAAAATAAAGCAATTAATGTTAGAATATGTCTTCATATCCATCTGCAATCCCCCCAAGTAGAAAGGTAAAGCAATCTGGTATTTAAAGGAGCTGATTTAGACAGATGTGGCTTTGCCACTCACCTCCGACACTTACTCACTGGGTGTGTGGTAACACAATCTCTTATTAAAAAATTGTAGCAATATATAGAAAATTTTCCATTTTAACCATGTTAAATGTATAATTCATTGGCAATTATATTTACAGTATTATGCACTCATCACTACTATTTAAAAAATATTTTTAAAATGTTTTTTTATCCCCCAAACAGAAACTCTCTACCCATGAAACATAATCCCCTATTAACTCTCTCCCCATCCCCTTCTACTGTTTGTCTCTATGAATTTGTCTTATTTCATGTAAGAGAAATCATACAATATTTGTCCTTCTGTGTCTGACTTATTTCGCTTAGTATTATGTATTTAAGGTTCATCCATGTTGTAGCATGTATGAGAATGTCATTGCTTTTTAAGACTGAAAAATAGTTCAGTGTATGAACACACACCACATTTTGTTTGTCCATTCATCTGTTGATGGGCACTTGGGTTGTTTCCACCTCTTGGTGATTGTGAATAATGCTTTCTGGTTCGAAACCTCTGGAGCTTCCTGGGTGAAATCTGATTCTGGCCTTTGTATATGGGGGCCACAATAGTAGGTGGCAGTTTTAATAAACAAGGGAGGTCACATAGGAGTCTTGGCTTGGGCCACAACGTGAGATGGTCTCTGCACCCATCCTCTCTCTATAAAGGTCCTGATGCATTCCGTGCAGGTGGTCTCAACAACGCATTGCTCTCTCAAAGCTGCCCCCTTGAGAGTAGCTCCCACTGTGGAAGTGGTGGGCAGAAGGTGCATCCCAAGAACAGGGGAGGGGGCGAGGAGACACTGACTGCCCAGGTCCAGCTTGCAGGTGGGCCCACGGGCAGTCCTGCCTTCTTCATGACCTTCTCCAACACGCTGCAAGGAACACCAATGTACAAGCATCTGTTTCAGCCCCATTTCCAATTATTTTGGGTGTAATCCTAGAAAGTAGAATTGCTGGGTCATATGGTAGTTCTATGTTTAGCTCCTTGAGGAAACACCAAACTGTTTTCCACAGCAGCTGTACCATTCCCATCAGCAATGCACAAGGGTTCCAATATCTCCACATACTTGCCAACACTTGTTGTTTTGTGTTTTTTTAATTACTTTTTTCTTTTTTCTATTGCTTAAAGTATTTCATATAGTAGTGTATATATCTCCTTTTTTTCCCTTATTGACCTTCCCCAAGCCTCCCCTACCCCCTGTCGCATGCCCTCATCCCACCCACCCAGTGTCTTGTGTCCATTGGTTGTGCTTATATGCATGCATACAAGTCCTTCGGTTGATCTCTTTCCCCCTCTCCCCAACACTCCCCAGCCTTCCCGCTGTAATTTGACAGTCTGTTCAATGCTTTACTGCCTCTGTATCTATCTTTTTGTTCATCAGGTTATAATGTTCTTTATTTTCCATAAATGAGTGAGATCATGTGGTATTTTTCTTTCATTGCCTGGCTTATTTCACTTAACATAATGCTCTCCAGGTCCATCCATGCTGCTGCAAATGGTAAGAATTCCTTCTTTTCTATAGCAGCGTAGTATTTCATTGTGTAGATGTACCATAGTTTTCTAATCCACTCATCTGCTGATGGGCATTTAGGCTGTTTCCAAATCTTAGCTATGGTGAATTGTGCTGCTATGAACATAGGGGTACATATATCCTTTCTGATTGGTGTTTCTAGTTTCTTGGGATATATTCCTAGAAGTGGGATTACTGGGTCAAATGAGAGTTCCATTTTTAGTTTTTTGAGGAAACTTCATACTGTTCTCCACAGTGGCTGCACCAGTCTGCATTCCCACCAGCAGTGCACGAGGGTTCCTTTTTCTCTGCATCCTCACCAGCACTTGTCGTTTGTTGATTTGTTGATGATTTTTAAAAAATGATAGCCATCCTAGTAAATATAAGGTGGATGACATTGATTTGTGTTTCCTTAATGAAGTAACTCTACATCTTTGAATTCAGAATCACCATTTATAAAATGGTTGAAGTGATGCTTACCTTGTAGGTTCTCTGTGTAGAATAAATAATATATTTTTTTATTGATTTCAAAGAGGAAGAGAGAGGGAGAGAGAGATAGAAACATGAATGATGAGAGAGAATCATTTGGCTGCCTAATGCATGATGCCTCCTGCTGGGGATCGAGCCCACAACCCGGGCATGTGCCCTGATCAGGAATCTAACCATGACCTCCTGGTTCATAGATCAATGCTCAACCACTGAGCAACAAGGGCCAGACAATAATATTTTAATGTCAAAAATATAGTAAAATCCAATCAAGTGTAGATAAGGGAACTGATGCTTTTGGAGGTGATGATGCCTTTGTTAATCTAAATTATCTCCTCCTTTTTTAATATCTCACATTTCCAGGATTTCAAATTGTACCCATCCTCCTGCCTGTTCACACAGGGGGCGGGAGGGGGGGGGGATCCTAAGGAATACACAATCAGCATTACAGGAGTGATACTGGGGTCAATGCTTTGCTGGCAAGTACCTAGAAAACGTCATCCTCGTCTACTATGTATTCCCCCTCATCTTTAGTCATCAGAAATAGGAAGACATTGTTCAGGCTTCTAACATTTTTTATTTAATGTGTTTATTAAACAGGGACACTTGTTGAGAAACCATCCCCTCAGTTTTCTTTTCTTAGAACATTTTCCTTTGCCTACTAGATGACATGTAGGATTTAGGCATTTTTATTGTATTTCTAATCTATTGAGGCAAGATATGAGCAAGGACCAGATGTCTACATTTGCAGCAAGACAGTGGGAATATGATTTCATTGCCACTTAGATAACTGCGTCTTGAACACAACACATATGCAGTAAGTGAGTGTTGAATTAACTGGAGGGTAGACTAAGGGGTTAGCAACTTCAAGAGTTCCTCTTTTCAGAGATTTTTATTTTATTTTATTTTAAAATCTGAGGAGATGTTTAGGAATGAGCAGGGAGAGACATAAAATGTGACTGATTGAGTGTCTCCTACTACATGCCGGAAACTTCTTTACCATAGCCTGCCGGGTCATTTACACAAGAGGAAACTGAGGCTCAGAGAGTAAATCTCTTGCTCACAGTCAAGGAGCTTGTAAGTGGCAGAACCAGGCTTCACACCTGGTTGTGTCTATTTTAAAATCCATGATCTTTTCATTCCTCCTTCCACCCACTTCCCAGGTACAGGGCTCAGATACTGAGTCGAAAACCCCTGCCAGTGGTATTCAGAGATAAATTTAACCTATGTGTGTCTTAATTTAATATCTGCAAACTAAGGGTGCAGATACTTAATTAAGTAGGGTGTATTATGAGAGTTAATCAGTGAAGGTTTTCAATGGGAGGTGAAAATATAAAAGTAGCATCTAATCATGCCATCATTATTTTGAATAATAAGATCATCAACATTGGGTTCATAATTTAATCCATGAAGCATTTGACACACCAGCTCTGATTATTATTGATAATTAATAAGCATAAGACATGGAGTTAATGAGGGTTCTTTGCCCCTTCATACATTTACTGGGGAGGGAGAGAGGAAAATTAATCCTTTTCTTTATACCAAAGGTAACTGAATTTGGATTTGTTGTATATTTTTGTGTTTCTTTATCTCTCCCTTAAAATTCTGAGAGGCCCACTTAGAATAGTGGAGTAAATGAGTCTGTAAAGATTTGTTTTATTTTATTTTAAATACTAGAGGCCCGGTGCACGAAATTCATGCACGGAGGGGGGGTGTCCCTCAGCCCAGCCTGCACCTTCGCCAATCTGGGACCCCTCGAGGGATGTCCGACTGCCCGTTTAGGCGGGATCAGGCCTAAATGGGCAGTTGGACATCCCTCTCACAATCCAGGACTGCTGGCTCCCAACTGCTCACCTGCCTGCCTTCCTGATTGCCCCTAAATCGCTTCTGTCTGCCAGCCTGATCACCCCCTAACCACTCCCATGCCAGCCTGATTGATGTTTAACTGCTCCCCTGCCAGCCTGTTTGCCCCCAACTTCCCTCCTCTGCCAGCCTGGTCACCCCTAACTGCCATCCCCTGCAGGGTTGATTGCCTCCAACTGCCCTCCCTTGCAGGCCTGGTGCCTCCCAACTGCCCTCCCCTGCTGGCCATCTTGTGGTGGCCATCTTGTGTCCACATGGGGGCAGGATCTTTGACCACATAGGGGCAGCTATCTTAATCTTGTGTGTTGGAGTGATGGTCAATGTGCATATTACTCTTTTATTAGATAGGATATTTTTATTAATTTCAGAGAGGAAGGGAGAGGGAGAGAGAATCATTAATCTGCTGCCTCCTGCACACTCTCTACTGGGGATTGAGCCCACAATCCAGTCATGTGTCCTTGACCAGAATCGAACCTAGGACCCTTCAGTCTGCAAGCCGACACTCTATCCATTGAGCCAAATCAGCCAGGGCTGTAAAAATGCATTTTAAAGACCATAGGGGTGGCGGTTGCAAGCATGGTAGTTGAGACATCGGCCCATCAGGGAAGTGTTCAAACCCAAACTTGCTTATTTTCTGAAATTCAGAGGGAAGTTCTTAAGAAGATAACCCCCTATATATGTGAACCTTGGAGTGACGAAACCTCAGAGTGGGCTCTGCCTTCAGGACTGACCAATAGGGTGGTTAACTAAGTTGTGGTACCTCCATGATCCAATCTGCAACACTGGAGTGACAGTCGTTGTTCAATTTGCAAGGCTGTTTTTAGAAACAGAGGATGTGATGTATACAAAAGTCCTGTTGGTTATTAGCTTAGTTGCAAAGGTGGTCAGAAAGACAAATCAAAGGATTGGAATCCTAGACACCCATACAAATGGCACGCTTGAATAGATTCATTAGAGAGTTATCAAGTCAGGGGAATGATATTTGGAATTTGCTGTTCCAGGGTGATGTCAATAATGCCTGAAGAATCAGCCCATCCTGGGCTGAGGTCATCTACCTTGGAACATGTGAGTGCTTAGCAGACTCCCCTCCTCAGCACAAGTAGAGACTCAGGTACCTTGGAAACTCCTTATAGAAAGCTTGTTATTGAATACATTTGACTGGAGAAGTGGCCCTACATTTTTTTTAACCTTTTTATCAGTTACAAACTCAGCTTCTATACAATACGATGTAATGCTGAATAGCAGTTGGAACATTAAAGACTGTAGAGTGAATACAAACATTGCCACAATTCCTTGCAGTACAACTTGGCTGCCCCTTCCATCCAGTGGTGGTCTGGTGCCCTCTCCCTTGAACATGGCCTTGTGGCTTCCATTGGCTAAGATAATCTAGTGGAAGTGACAGTGGGACGTCTCTAAATCTAGGCCTCATGAGGTATTTTTCTCACTTTCTCTGGGAAGCCAACCATTGGTCACGTCAAAAGCTGTGGTTAAGCCTGTAGAGGATCAGATTCCTTAAAGAAGGGAGTCCAGCTGAGGTCAGCAAAGAAGAATGAATGGCCAGCAGGATTGAATGCTTGACACACAGCTGTGGGCAGCTGCACAAGGAAGGCAAGTGAAGAAGAGAAGAGCCTCTGAGCTGGTACACAGACTCAAGGGCGATAATAATGGGTGCTGTTTTAGGTCATTAAGTTTAAGGTGGCCTATTAGGCAGGAGTTGCTAACTCATATAAGTAGACAATGGAGATCTTCAGATATAACATCTCTTCTTGTGACTTCATGAGAGAAAGAAAAGTAAAGGGAAAAAATACCTAGCATAAGTTTACCAGTAACCAAATTTGTCCAATATCTAATCACAGTGTTGTTGTTGTTGTTTTTTAAAATTAATTGTGATAAGGTAACTAATTGTGGTTTTATTGTTTACTAGTGGCCCAGTGCACAAAATTTGTGCACATTAAAAGGGGATTAATTAGAGGAAATATTTTAATATTGCTATTTGTCCTTTCTCTATAATAGAAGTATTAGAGATGAAAGAAAATTCGTAAAATGTATATGAAAATCTTCCTCCTGTCATAGTCTGGGGTGCACTGCGGGACCGAGAGTCAAGTCCCCGCCCACCTGTGGCACCTCAAACTCGAGAGAGACCCAGACCCAGCTGGCCACACCCCCATTGGGCGGGATTGAGACCCATTTGGCCCAACCCCATCAAGCCCTGCTGGGCAGGGGGCACAGCCTCAGGTCCCCCGTCAAGCCCTGCCAGGTGGGGGGGCGCAGCCTCAGGTCCCCTGGCGCTGGGGAGGGGGGCATGGCCTGAGGTCTCCAGGCCCGGAGCAAGGGGAGCAACCTGAGGTCCCCCAGCCCAGCACCAGGGTGGGGGGGCGCATGTTGAGGTCCCCTGTCAAGCCCCTCCAGGCAGGGGGCGCGGCCTCAGGTCCCCTGGCCCAGTGCCAGGGCAGGGGGCACACCTTGAGGTTCCCCATCAAGCCCCACCAGGTAGGGGGCACGGCCTGAGGTCCCCTGTCAAGCCCTGCCATGCGGGGGGCGCAGCCTCAGGTCCCCTGCCCAGGTCCAGTGCCAGGCAGCCTCAGGTCCCTGCTGATTGCTCCTTAAGGCTCGTTACAGGAACTCGGCCTCTGCTGTGGGTGTAGCCATCTTGTATTACAGAAACCCCACCTCTGCTGTGGATGCAGCCATCTTGTGTTACAGAAACCCGGCCTTCGCTGTGGATGCTGCCATCTTTGTGACATAGGATGTCTTTATTAGATAGGATGGCAGGAAATATTTTGACCACCTATAGTTGAACGTAAGAGACCATGAAATGACCTGTTTATTTACCTCATTGAGTTAAAACACAAAACCTAAACACCTCATTTGAGCACCTGCTCTGTGTCATAAACGTTGCTAGCTGCTGAGATATGAAGTCAATTAAGGCATGTTGACATTTCATCTTTAGTGAATTATTATTTGAAAATCTGCTTTTAAATATTCCCAGAAGTTATACCATTTTAAGCTGGCCTCAACAACCAATATAGATGGATTTCACTGTGTATTTTCACTCAACGCTCTTCCCCTCACTGATGATCAATTTTCTCATTTGAAAAGCAGAAGGCTGGAGCCAAGTTCATGTCCATCTCTATTAATTGACATGATGAGGTGTCCTCATTTTCATTCCCAGGTGGTATATGACAGATTGAGTGACTTAAGGCATGCCAGTGACTTAGCTCAAAGCAATGACATGTTAATGGTAAAAACTGTGGGCAATGGATTTCAGCTCCAATGTGTAAAGTAATCACTTCCATCCTAACAGTAAAGAAAAGCTGGACAAACTGGAACAATGACCTTCCTTGGACCCAGGAGAGGGCTGAGGCTGCAGGGCAGACTGCCACTCTGAAATCTGGAGAAACAGTCTTACCCAGAAGGACACAGCTACACCCCCTCCAGATAAGGATACTGTGATGACAATGTTGAGAATTGCTGGGGGCTGAATATGAACTAACATGGGAGTGAAAAATGCCCGGGGAACTCAGCCATAGGGGACTGTACACTATAATGGGCTTCAGGAACCCAACAGATTCTCATTTTAAAGAGTTTGGAAGACCCTTGTGTCTCTGGTAGGTGGATGGAAAGAGATAAGTCATCATTAGGGAACACTCCCAGAACCTCTTCATAACAAAGGCCTGCACCCCAGGGGAGAGCCTCACTCCAGTTGGGGGAAGGGGAAGGACATTCCTATGTTCCAGCTCTTCTAGCATTCCTGTCTCACCTAAGGGGAGAGGGAAGATGGGCATAGTCATTAGGGGTCTGGCATTTAAGAGAATTGATTGGGAATGCTTCAACCAGGAAAGAGTCAGGTAAGAAAAGAATGTCATAGGACTGGGAGGCACCTGTGAAGGTCACAACCCTAAGACACAGCCTCAGTAAAACACTGAGTTTTAATGAGAAGATTCCAGAACGCTTTTGTGGTATGCTGATTAGTGGCCCACAAAAGGTATTTCCATCCTAATTCCCAGAACTTGTGAATATGCAATCTTACATGGTAAAAGGGCCTTGCAGATATAATTCAGTTAAATGATCTTGAGATGGGAGATTACCTGGGATTATCCTGGTGGGCTTTAAATTTAATCACAAGGATCCTTATAACAGAGAAGCAAGAAGGTCAAAAGAGGGAGTAGGAGATATGAAGAGAGAAGCAAGAGGTTGGCAAGAGTGATCCAAGGAAAGGGCCACCAGCCAAGAAATGCACGTGGCCTCCAAGTTAGAAATCAAGTAAATGGATTTCCCCCCAAGTCTCTAGAAGAAACCAGCCTTGCTGACATTTGCACTTCAGCCCAGCGATACAGATTTTAGACTACTGTTCTGTTCTGCAGAACTATAAGAGAACACGTGTGTGCTGTTTTAAGCTGCCAGGTCTGTGCCAATTCATTACCACAGCAATAGAAACTAATACAGCTTCCCTCCCCTACACCTTACCAGCACAATAGAGTTGCAGTATAATGGCAGTGGATTATACCCAAGAGATCTGAGAAACAGTACTTAGGAAACCCCTAATTTAAGAGGGGAGACAAAAACAAAGACACCAGAGGAATTTGAAGTCTCTGGCACCCAAAGCTACACTAAACATTAAACACATCCAACTCCTAGCCAGATAACCATAAATCCTCACACTGAAGGCCTATTTACTGTAATTCCCATTACCTGATACATGCCTTTCAACAAAAAAATTATAGGACACATCAAGAGGTAACAAGAAACACAGTCTGAAGTGACAAAGCAAGCATCAGAATAGACTCAGATACGACACAGATGTTTGAACTATCAGACAGGGAATTTAAAATAACCATGATTAATAAGTTAGAGTCTCTAATGAGAACAAAGTACACAACATGCAAGAACAGATGGATAATGTAACTTCAGAGATGGAAACTAGAGAAAGAAGAGAAATTTAAATCTTAACACCATAAAAAAGACCTACAACCAAACACACAATTAAAAAATGGGCAGAGGACCTGAATACACAATTATCCAAAGAGGACACACAGAGGGCCAATAGACATACGAAAAGATGCTCAACATCACTAATCATCAGGGAAATTAAAATTAAAACCGCAATGAGATATCACCTTGCACCTATAAGAAAGCCTATCTTCAATAAATCAATAAAAACAAGTATTGGAAAGGACATGGAAAAACGGGAAACCTTGTACACTGTCAGTGGGATGATAAATTGGTACAGACACTATGAAAAACAGCATGGAGGTTCCTCAAAAATTTAAAAATAAGACTACCATATGACCCAGCAATTCCACTTCTGGGTCTTACCCTAAGAAATCCAAAACCTAATTTGAAAAAAATATATGCACCCCTATGTTCATTACAGTAGCCAAAATATGGAAGCAACCTAAGTGTCCATTGATAGAGAAATGGATAAAAAAGATGTAATGTGTGTGTATACACACACACACACAAAATGGAATAATACTCAACCATAAAAATAAAATGAAATCTTGGTCATTTATGATAACATGCATGGACTTAGATGGTATTATGCTAAGTGAAATAAGTCAGGCAGAGAAAGACAAATGCCATGTGATTTCACTTACATGTGAAATATAACAAATAAACAAACAAGCAACATAAGTAAACTCATAGATACAGAGAACAAATTGATGGTTGCCCTATGAGAGAGGGGTAGGGGAATAGGTAAAAAGAGTGAAAGGATTAAGAAGTACTGATTGCCAGTTGTAAAAACAATCACAGGGATGTAAAGTACAGCATAGGGAATATAGTCAATAATGTTGTAATAACTCTGTATGGTGTCAGGTGGGTACTAGACTTATCAGGGTGATCACTTCATACGTTATATAAATGTATAATCACTATGTTGTACACCTGAAATTAAGATAATAGTGTATGTCAACTATAATTGAAAAACAAAAAAAATTAAAAGAAATAAAAAATAAGAGTAATGTAAGCCTAAAGCAAACAAAAGAAAGGGAATAATTAAACTTAGAGCTGAAATAAATGAAACTGAAAGGAGAAAATCCACAAAACCCAAAGTTGGTTCTTTGAAATGATAAGAAAACTGATAAACCTATAGCCATACTAACCAATAAGAAAAGAGAGGAGACACAATTTGCCAATGTAAGAAATGAAGGAGGGGATATCACTGTTGATTCCATGGACATGCAAGGAAAAATAAAGGAATATTATGAAAATATGCATGGTCATACATTTGATAACTTACGTAAAATGGAACAATTTCTTGAAAAACAAGAACTGCCAAAACATACACAAAGAAAAACATATAACCTGACTATATATCCCTGTATCTAGTAAAGACATCGAATCAGTGATGAACCACCTCCTCCCCCACCAAAGACAAAGCAAAACAAAACAAAAAGAAAAAGCACAAGGCCCAGATGATGTCACAGGTGAATTCTTCTAAAGACTTCAGGAAGAAGTAAAGCAATTCTTCCAGGAAATAGAAGTTGGGATAGGAAGGACATTTCCAAACTAACATTATGAGGCCAGCATAACCTCAATACCAGAAATTACTGATAAAAGTCATTACAAGAAAGAAAAACTACAGAGCAATATCACTCATGATCATAGATGCAAAACTCCTCAGCCAAATATTAGCAAATAAATCCCAACCTTGTGTAAAAAGAATTCTATACTATGACCCAATGGGGTTAATTCCAGGTATGTAGAGCAAGTTCAACACTGGAAATCAATGCAGTCTAGACTAAAGAAGAAAAATTATATAATTATACCAATTGACACCAAAATACATTTGAAAAAATTCAACACCCACTTTGATAAAAATCCCTCAGAACATTAGGAATAGAGCGTATTTCCCCAGTTTGATCAAAAACATTGACAAAAATTCTACAGCAATGTCATATTTAATGGTGAGAGATAGGACGCTTACCTACTAAGATCAGGAACAAGGCAAGAATGTCATCTCTCACTTGTGTTGGGGAGCACAGGAGACTTGGTTGGAAAGTTTGTAAGGAGGACATTCTGATAAAAGGGAAATGTGTGGAAGGCCGTCTGCCCTGTTTATCAGAATTCCGACTTAGGGGAGACTTAGGGGAGTGTGGAAGACAGCACCCTAATTATTCCTTGACCTTTCCAAACAAGTCTGTGCATGTGTAGACCCCCGGGTGTTTACTGGAATCCTTATGCTTAATCCCTGGATGCCGTTGCCTAGAGGACAATATAAACACATGTGTCCTCCCAAGATTACTCACCTACTGATTGTATCTAAAGATAAAAACTGCAATAAAAGGCTAACGAGGTAGGCAATCGAGGCTGCTCTGGCCGCTAGAGCCAGGAGCCCCTTAGGCCTCTCTTGCACAGTCATACTGTGTCTGAGTAACCTGTTCATCCCTTGTTCAGGGGCTGCTCATCAGTCCTGGCATCTCACCACTTCAATTCAACATCACAATGGAAGTCCCATCTATTGTAATTGGAAAAGGGTCATAACAAGTCTACAGCTTGGGAAGGAAGAAATGAAACCATCTTTCTTCTCAGATGACTGTGTATGTAGAAAACCCCAAAGAATCAATTACTCAAACTATGGAAACTAATAAGTGATACTAGGACATAGGAATACTATACAAAATCAATTGCTTTTCTATATGTCACTGGTGAATTATACTATGAAAATACCATTACAATAGCACCCACAAAATGAAATATTGAGTATAAATCTAACAGAATATGTTCTAGTCTCTGTATATGAAAATTATAAAACATTTATGAAAGAAATAAAAGCAGAAGTAAATAAATGGAGAGATAGTTCATATTCACAAGCTGGAAGACTATATTGTTAAAATTTCAGTTTTTCCCAACTTGATCTACAGATTCAGTGCAATCACAAGCTGCAAAACGGAATCAAAAGTTTGTATAGAAAGACAAAAGACCTAGAATAAGCAACACAATACTGAAGAAGAACAAAGTTGGAAGACTTTACTACCTAATTTCAAGTCTTATTATAAACCCAAAGTAACCAAGACAGTGTGGTATTGGTATTGGTGGGAGAAAATAGCTACATCGGATGATGGAACAGAAAAAGCCCCCAAACAGATCCATACAAATACAGTGAACTCATCTTTGGCAAAAGTGCAAAGTCAAAATAATGAAGAAAAAAATAGTCTTCAACAAGTGATGCTACATCCATATGTGAAAAAACATGGAACATAGGCACAGACCTTCCACCTTCCACAAAAATTAAGTCAAAATGGATCATCTACATAAATTTAAATATAAAAGTATGAAACTTCTAGAAGCTAGAGAAACAAACATACATAACCTTGGATTTGAAGATATGTTTTTAGATTCAACAGCAAAAGAATGATCCATGAAAAAAAATTGATAAATTGGACTTCATTAAAATTAATTTTTTCTCTGTGTAAGACATTTTTAAGAGAATGAAAAGACAAACCACAGCCTGGGGAAAATATTTGCAAAACACATGTCTGAACTTGGATCCAAAAGACTCTAAAAAAAAATGGAACAATAAGAAAACAACCCACTTTAAAAATAGGAAAAAGATCTAAACAAGCCTCACTAAAGAAGATATACACATAGCAAGTTCACATATGAAAAGATGCTCAACATAACATAATTTATAATTGCGGAAATGCAAATTAAAGTGGGACATGACCTCACACCTATTAGAATGGCTACAATTCAAAAAGCTTACAATAGCCATTTCTGGCAAGAAAGTTGAGCCACAAGAACTCTCATTCGTTGTTGGTAGGAATACAAAACAATACAAACACTTTAGAAGACAATTTGGCAGTTTCATCCATAGCTAAGCAATGCCTTACCACACACTTCAGAGTAATCTCACTCCTGGCTATTGTCCCAATTGCTTTGAAAACTTATGCCATATAGTGACTAGCATGTGAGTATTAACAGCAGCTCTATTAATAATCACCAACAACTGATAACAACAAAGATGTTCCTCAATATGCAAAGGCAAACTCAAATTGTGGGACATCTACATAATTCTCTTCAGCAATAACAGGGAATGAGCTAAAAGCTATTCAAAGACATGGAGGTACCTTATATGAATACTGCCAGCCAAAAAAGGCTACCTACTGTATGATGCCACTGAGACTGTATTATGGAAAGGGCAAAACTGCAGAAACCGTAAACAGGTAAGCTGTTGCCAGGGACTTGAATTAGGATGAACACATAGGTGATGCACAGGGCATATTTTAGTATCCATATGATATTCTAATGGTGGGCATACGATCGTAGGTCAAGATACACAGAAATTTACCCCACAAAGAGTGAAACTTACTACATGCAAACTTAAAATAATTGTTTTGGAGTTTAGAGAATCCCAGAATGGCATGCAGAATGTGACATAATAATCTGACTATATTATAAACACTGGAAACCACCTCACTGAAGGGAGGGGGGCAACGTGCTGACCTAAGTAACTTGAAATGAGTGGAGTCCTGAGAAAGGCAAAAGGAACTGTATACAAGCTTTGCACTCTATCGGAAAAGTTGTTCCCCTGCCCGGCCAGGTGCTGCTCGGGTGTGGCTCAGTAGTTGGGCGTCGACCTACCAACCAGGAGCTCAGGGTTCCATCCCAGGTCAGGGCACATACATTGGTTGTGGGGTCAATCCCCAGTAGGGGGCGTGTAGGTGGCAGCCAATCAATATTCTCTCTCATCACTGATGTTTCTATCTCTCTCTCCCTCGCCCTACCTCTCTGAAATCAGTAAAAAACATATTTTTAAAAAGTTGTTTCCCATGGAAGTACAAGTTTACAATTCTGAAACCAATAAAACGTATGCTGGAACTGGAAAATTAAGTAAATTACGGCAGATGGTAGTAGCCAGGTTTCTCACTGTTGAGGGGGGAGATAATAGACAAGCAAGGACAAGCAGCTAGAATGACCCAAGTGGTAGCAGATTAAGCTGGCAACATCAGGATTAACTTGCATTGCTTAATAAAGATACAGATGGTTGTACATAGAACCATTTATAGACGTGTTTATAGGCCTGGGTTAGTACACACACATATCTCCTTGCTGTGCCAGCTGTGGGGCTTTATAAAAAATGACACCCAAGTACTACTGAGCATACATAGTGCCCATATCTTGGTTTCTAATATAATTCGCCAGTGAAAGTACCTGGAGCCCGTTGGGGAACAGTCTGATTTGAAGACTGAGGCAGGAAACAGAGAAGGTGAAACTGGAGCATCTCATAGTGCCAGAAATAGAAACACACACACACACACACACACACACACACACACACACACACACACACACAGTACTGGGATATGTCAAAGGGACACAGGAGCCAATCGCAAGAGCTCCCAGTGATCAATGCTGGCACAATTTGAGCAACTCACAAGTTGAATGTAGCATTAGATTATAACCTACAGTATAAAATAAATATTTATGAGTCCACACTCATTTAAGCAATCGAGTAGATAAAAAAATGGGAGAAGAATTCAAAGTGATTCTGTATCTTCTCTGTCTTCCAGGGTTCCCCAGTCCCTGAATGTGGGCTATACATGATGACTTCCTTCCAAAGACCACAGTATGTAAAGGGGAAAAGGGGTGACTGATAATAGAGAAACCAGCCACGTGATCAGGTTGAACATTATCAGTGATAACTCATGTTGATAACATGTACCCATGACAAGAGGTGATGAAAATGACATTTTTGTGTCATTTGTGATCTCCCCTCTCAAAACCCAACTCCAGTTCAATTGTGAGAAAAAACATCAGACACATCCCAATCGAGAGACATTCTACCAAATACTTGAAAAGCACTCCTCAAAACTCTCAAGATAAAAAACAAGGAAAGTCTGAGAAATAGCTCAGTGAGAAGAAGGCTATAGAGACCTGATGCATAAATATAATTTTGGAACTTGAAACAAAGAAAGGATATTAGATTAAAAAAAAAACAGCTAAGGAAATCTTGATAACATGTAGACATTATTTAGTAATAATATATTAATATTAGTTCATTAATTGTGACATGTTAATGTGAGATGTAAATAACAGGGCAACCTGGGTGTGGGTTATATGGGAGCTCTGTACTATCTTTACAAGTTTTCTGTAAATCTAAAAGTATTCTGAAATTTAACAAGTTTATGTAAACAAAAAAGCACTGGGCACTGCAGCAAGCTTGGTGAGAAGAATATTTTTAGGTGGAAGAGGCAGCCAAAAAATCAGTCTAGTGTATGGATATTGGGCGTTGGTGTTCCAAGATCAACCCTGCCACTTCCCGGATGTGCTGTTCCCCATCTACATTAACCTCTGCTTCCTATGTGCTAATTGGACATCACGTAATGATTGCAGTTGAATTATATTGGGCATATGGCACATAGGCCATAGAGCTGTAGCTGTTGCTGGTACTGCCATTCTCATGATGACACGACTCCTCTTGGTTTGGCTATCCAGGATGATTATCACGGCGCACTAGGTAGGTGTCTACAGGTCTTTGGGGGACTACTGCATTCAGATGGCCCTTCCTTGAATTCCACCCCAATCCAGCCTGCTCTCATTCAGTAATGTCTCCTCCTGGGGAGACAGAATGCAGATGCTCTCCTTGACCTGAACCAAGCCATCAATTATTTAGTCAGATTTCTCTACAGTCTTAAGGCTGTTTTTCTGTCTTTCATGACCATATAAACTGGTCCTTTTTTGATTACCATGGAAGGAGACTTGAGGCTGGGATGTTTGTTATGCATGTGATAAATAACTGCTCATTAATTTTCCTCTGTAAAAAAATCACATACATTCATGATAGAAAGTTAATAATATGCTAATCAGCAAAAAGAATTAAAAAAACACCTACAGTGACAACGATCATAGAGTTTTATAACCTGCCTTTAAAAACTAACATATATCTTAGAAGCACATGATCATGTTCGTCTCCCTAAATATTGTCACACAAATAATTTGTAATCGCTGCATAGGATTCCACCTATAAAGATTTGGGCCACAGTTTATTAGTTCAATCGCCTACTTTTGGCTACTTGGGGAACTTCCATTTATTTATTTATTTATTTATTTATTTATTTATTTATTTATTTATGTATTTGATACTATAAGTAGTTGGATGCTGAACATCCTGTAGTTAAATCTTTGTGTAAGTTTTTAATTATGTCCTTGGGGTGTTATTTGTCATCGTTGCCTGGACACCATGAGGCTCCGGAAGCCAGTACTGTTCTTAGGCCAAATGATGTGTGAGAGGGAGGGGTGGGATGTAAGGGGTTCAGAATTAGTACTTAGGTCATTCCATATAAAACAAAGCAAAATAAAACTTGTACTTATTCAAAGTACAAGTGTCTCAGTATCTACACTCCTTATTCCAGTGGCAAAGATGTTTACTGCTTTGTCATTCCTATGGGGGCAAGTACCCTTTGTGGCTAGATGTGCTAGGGTGTGAATCTCAGTTATGCCACACATTAGCAGCCGGACTCATAGTCATCTGTAAAGTGGGGGTGGTCTTAGGAGAACTGGAAGAGATAATACATGTGAAGCTCCAGCACCTCACAGAGGCCCAATAAACAGTGCCCTGCCTCCACCGAGCGATGCTTGGATTTTCCCACAGCCCACAGCAAGGCATTTTTCCCCCTCAACTTTGGTCAATTTATAATCTCTATCCAATATTTTCCTTCTGAGAAAAGAGCAAGGATATTTTTCTCTCTTCTTCTTCTTTCGACATCCTCACAGCCCCAGGCCCTTCTGAGATGCCTGAGACCACAAAATCACTTCCATTATAATCAGCGCTAGAAGAATATCTGTCCCTGACAAATAGGATTTTAATTCATCATGGGCCCCCTGATACCTCAGTGTCCAAAATGCTTTATCTGGCATTTTCTCAGCCAAGGCATGGGTAAGGGAGAAGAGACAAGATTCTGTGTGAGGCATGAATCTAATAAGCCCTAGAAAATCCAACTCCTGCTAATGTCCCAGCCCCACTTTCTTTCTTTCCTTTTTCTTTTCTTTTTTTTTTTAGCAACCCATTTGTCGACAGCCTCAATGCCACATCAGAAGGGCCTGAAGCAAACGACATGAACTGATTAGCCAGGCATACCAGGGTTCTAGTCCACAGCTCTGATATTCACTAGCTTTGTGAAGCAAGTTAATTCACCCCCAGCCTCAGTTTGCTCATCTACACAATGAGATTAATGACAGTTGGTGGATAATAATCTCATGGTTAATGTAAAATGCAGAGCACAGTGCCCAGAATATAGTAGCATTTCCTGATTTATTATCACAGCTCTTCCTGACCACACTCTATTAGCATTTCCCTAGGAGAGAGAGAAAATCATTCATTGGTATATCCCTCCGCTGTGCCTTCCAGAGTGCTAGGGTTATAACAACTGCCTAAACACCTAGACTTATTTTTCCCCAACTGGAGTCGTTCATTCATCCATTCACTCATCTTGGGCCAGGAATTATGCTGGGCCCTGAGAATGCCAAAATGAACAAGACATTCTCTGTCCTCAGGGAGCTCATAGCCTAGTGGGAGACAGACAAGTAAACATGAAATAATTGAGCAACAAAGGACTTGTATTATGGCAGGGGGATGTCAGGACTGGGGAGGGCATGGAGTAGGGACACTTAGCCAAGGCTAGTGGGGGACATCATCATGAGAGGGGGGACAGCATAGCTGTTTGGTGAGCAGTAGGGATTACATTGATATAAGTTAAGCCATTTAGTCTTTATGACCATGCTGAAAAATAGATATTTCCACTTTACAAACATGAAAGCTAAGGCTCAAAGAGACTGTTATTCACGATCACCCCCCACCCTGTGCCCTTCTTTTTTTCATGTAGATGCTCTTCCTTTTCCACAGATGTGCTGGGGACTTAGGGAAGGCAGGGACTCAGCTTTGCTTCCACAGCCAGCCCCAGATGTGGGCTGCAGGAGCCCCAGCCACCTCCCAGTCATCACTCTTTCTTCCTGGGACAGAGTTATGGCCCCTGAGAGGCCTGTTCCACCAGAGTAGTCGGTTAGTAATGAGCTTCATGCTGCTTCTCTGCCCCCAGCCTTCCAGCCATTCTCCACCCCCAGGTCTCCTAAGTCACCTTCCTCTGGCAGCTGGAGATGAGAGAGAGAGAGAGAGAGAGAGAGAGAGAGAAAGAGAGAGAGAGAGAGAGAGAGAGAGAGAGAGGCTGCTCAGCCCAAAGGTGAGTGAGTGTCCCGAGGTCCCCTGTGTATTCACTGGCTATGAGCCAACCGCAGAGGAGAGGGGTTCAGCTTCTTGGACCACTGCCAGGGACAGACAAGCCTGCCCTCAGTACACCAAGCTTTGTGGCTCCCTCCCTTCTGGGGAAAAGCCAATTTCCCTGATGTCCACCAAGTTCTGGTCTTTCTGGGCCAGAATCCCAGGACCCCCCTGCTAAGCCTGTTCTTAATGCATGATAGGAAGGCATGATATTCTATGGGTGCAAATTTGGAACATCAGCATCATAATAGCTACTGTCTATTAGGAACTTGCTACATGCAATACACTCTGATAGGCTTTATCTGAATTGCTTCATGCGCTGCTCAGCCTAACCTATGAGGTGAACAAAATTATGATTCTGACTATATACATGAAGAAATTAAGTCTCAGAGAATTTAAGTAATTTGTCCGTCTTCCTGAAATTGAAAGTGATTGATACAGGACTTCACCCCAGCAACCTGATTGCAGAGCCTGTATCCCTAACTACCCAGATGCAGGGAAAGGAGCTAATGTTTGATCACTTACATTGGCTCCTTCTAACTAGCCAGTGAAGCAAATATTGTCCCTATTTTACAAATGAGGACACCGAGATTCAGAGAGGCTGAGAGATTTTTCTAGGTCCCAGAGGGAGCAAGTGTCTTATCTGGAGTTACAATCTCAAGAAGCCTGAGTCCCGAGCCCACCTCCTAGCCATCATGCTATACCATCTTCACTGAGTAGAATAGTGTCCCCCACCCCTGCAATCATACCCATTTCAGAATATGACCTTATTTGGAACTAGGATTTTTGCAGATGTAATCCTGTTAAGATGAGGTCATACTGGCTTCTGGTGGACCTTAAATAGAACGATTAGCATCTTTATATATAAGGGAGAGAAGAAGTCGTTTTGGACACAAATACATAGACACACACTGAGGGGAGATGGCCCTGTGAAGACGGAGGCAGAAACTGGAGTGATGCAGCTACAAGGCAAGGAAGGCCAATTGCTGGTAACCACTAGAAACAAGAAGTAGGCAAGGAAGGATTCTTTCCTGGAGCCCATGGAGGGAACACGACGGCCCTGCCAACATCCTGGATCAGGACCTCTTGTCTCCAGATTGGTGAGAGAATGCATTTCTGTTGGTTCGTGTGGTGATTTGTTATGGCAGCCCTAGGAAACCAATATGCAATCTGAGTGCCAGATTGTCTCCTTGAAAACGGGAGACCAGGCTTGGTGCTCCTTTGAGTTCTTTTTGGTTCCAAGAACTATAATTCTATGATTCTTAATTAAACCAAGGGAGGGCTCTAGAACTCCTGGGGTGAATAATCTGGGAGAGACCATGGCATCCAATGGGGTTTAGCAGCACGAATCTCTCCATCAATCATTCCATGAAGCAGGGGAAATGGATCTGAACTTTCTAACAGCAAGGCCTTGGATGAAGCTGTCAACCTCTTAGCCTCAATGTTCATATCTATAAAATGGGAGTAACTAGATCCTAGAAATTATGAAGACTGAATAAGGTATTGGATAACAGTGCCTGACACCTGGAAAAGCAAAATGTATGCATTAGTCCCCCACACCCACTTCAGGGAAGTTTCTCTGAAGGTGACGATATTTCTGTAAGGATGTTCCCAACAGGAGAAGGGCCACATTTATTTGTGGTGGGATCTGAGGCGACCAGGACAGCATTAGTGGGTCTTATGGAGATGTTTGCTCGGCAGAACTTCGCAGGTGGGGAGGGATGTTAGGCAGGACTCAAATCAGTTCAACAAAACATTCACTGACCCTCTATTATGTCCCGGGCACTGGACTAGATGCCACCCTAGGGAAGGAACCCAAGGAAGCTGTGTGCCAGACGGGGTTGCTCGCTCTGCAGGGGAGTGTAGCTGTACCTTTCTATATTTAGATTCGGTCTTTGTCAAATCAGAAGACTTGTTTGACAGTACTGTGGTTTTTCCATCTCTGAAAAGCCACTCATCCACGGAGCTTGGGTCTAGGGGAGAGGGAAGTGGGAGGGGACCTGGCTCCTCTCCCCCACTCCGTACAGATGGGACCTGAACAGGGCCCTTCCACATCCCCAGCCAAGATGCCCGAGCCTTGGCAGCTGTCCCAGGACACAGACAATGGGGTCTGCCGGCAGCTTCTCAAGCCTGGCTTTCCCTGGGCAGGACGCTACCCGCCCCCCCCGCCCCTCCCCCACTGCCCCAGGGGTGGGCAGAGCGGGTTTCTTCAGGCTCAGAAAAGGGATACGGGAAAGGGAAGAGGAAACAGCTTACCCTGGAAAACTAGGGCGCAGCTTGTGGGATCCCAGCCCAGCGACCCTGCCATCCCACCCCTCTGTCTCTGCCAGGACCATTGTCTGGGGAGACAGAGGCAGAACAGGCCCAGGAACCTTGATCTGCTGGGTCTAAAATGGAAAAGACTCAGCGTGAGGTGGGGGGAGGGGGTCCATCTGCCCACATGTCTTAGACACAGACCTGAACAATGAAGGAATCAGGTCCTGAGGAGGCTCTCAGAGGTGCTTGAGCCCAGACTGCTGCCTTCAGAAGGATGAATTTTGAAACCACCCAGGGAGGATGGCTGAACACAATCCCTCCATTCATCTCCTGTGGACTCCGTATTGCAGCCTAAGCCACTTTCATTCCCCTTATGTCCTCCCTTCCTAAGGAGACGACTTACTCTTTTCTTTATCAAAATTAGGTCCATTTGGCACCATCTCCTTCCACCTCCTTCCTCTCTCCGAACGTGTGTGAATCTTCCACTCAGCAGATTGTAACCTCCTCAAGGGCCAGTGCCCTGCCTCATGCATCCTTTGTCTGTGACCTCATCATAAAAGCGAGGGGAGATATGTAGCTAGACAGAGAGAAATGCAGCAGAGTAAAAGAGAGGCCTACCGAAAGAAAGCCAGAGACAGGACAGCGAGGCACATAAATTTCCTTGCTAGGGGCTCTGCGCTAGGCACAGTGCTGGCACCATTTTTGGAGGGAGGAGGAAACACTTCCTTGGGTTTTCTCTTCAAATTATGAAGGGCACTAACTGCCAGTGGATAGGCTGATGCCTACCAAACAACTGAGATAGGAACACAGATAAAACCAGTAATATTCCCTTCCCTGCGCACATTGTAATAAACATCAACAATCAGGCACATAAGCTTTTGTCCTATCTGCTTTTCCACATGCTTGCATCAGCGTAGGCTTCTTCATATTCTACTTCTTTACAAAAAACAATATCCTATTATACCTATTTACTCTGCATTTTGCCCTTTTCACTAACAAATATCACAGACATCCCTTTCTGTCAATACACATAGATCTCATTCATTCTTTTAATAACTAAACAACTCTCCATAGAGTAAGTGCATGATAATTTTTCTCTTATTGATGGACAGTCAGGTTGTTTCCAGACTATGTTTTATGTTATGATAAATACTTATCTAATAAAGATTCTTGGTTATGTCTATTTATGGATAGCGGTGTTTTTATTTCTCTAAGCTGGATTCCTCTAAGTGAGATTGCTATGGTAAAGGTATTCACTCTTAAAATTTTTATTAGATGCTTCCAGCTTAATTTCTAAAAATGCTACAATAATTTATATTCTCACCAGCAATATGAGACAGTTTTTATTTCCCTACACCCTGGTCAGCAACCAGATGGAATCAATCTTTAATTTTCATGCACTGAATGGGCGAAAGTGTTATTTCATTTTTGTTTTCATGTGTATTTCTCTAACAACTAGGGGAATCTCATCCTACTTTAGGCTTGTATTGGCTATTAGGGTTTTCTCTTCAGATATTTGCCTCACACATTCTTTGCTTCTTCTCCTGGATGTTCCACTTAAAAAAAATCAGTTTGTAATTGATACAAAATTGTATATTATACATATATGGACTTAAGGTCATGTTTAGAATGCCTCCCCAAATGTTCCATGGTGACTAGGGGGCCACAGAAAACTCGGAGGGGCACCAAAAGATATTGAGTGCTTTAGAGAGAAATTCAATAATATCTGACATTTGCTTGAGCACCAGGACACACTAGGTTGAGGGGGTTCAACCTCAGATCACACTGCAACCCTTTCAATGACATCATATAAAAGTGACGCTGGGCTTTAGTGGGATCGTGCAATAAAAAAGCAAATAACAGGCAAAGATCTGGGTGGAACAGGACATGAGGATTAAGGTGTTCCATCAGATTTCAAGTTTTGAGAAGTTTTTGCTCTGCCTATGGCCCAGGCCAGGCATTCCATGAATATTCCATAAGTTTACTTAAGAAAGAAAGGATGGTACTATCTTTCCCTTAAATGATGTGTATTAATCGATAGGACTGTTAAAAAATAAAATCCAACTGAGTACATGTGAAGTTCTCATAGGCCTTATTAAGTGATTCATGAATGGAGAAGTATTCTGCATAGCAACTGGCAGGGTGCTCCAAGGGGCTGTATAAAGTGGAAGGTGACTATAGGGAGAAGGGTGGGTCAAGGAAGCTGTTAACAAAAGAAAAGACTGGATTCTTTTTAGACAGGATGTTTTCTTTTGGGGAGAAGGGAGCACAGAGGGGTTTTATCATTCAGATTGCCTTGTCTTTTCCTGACAGGATGGAGAGAGAGGGCTCATGTAACAGATTACCTCATTGATGTTGACCAAAAAATTCCACACTGGTGGATTAAGACGATATTTCAGGGAGATGTTGAAATAGCAATTAGTTCAGGTAGTAAGATTAAGTTTGGTATCATGGGCTTTGGCACAAGTGATACCATTTGGGGCCTGTGGTTTTCTCTTTAACAGGACATACTTTCTATATTGTTTGAACCCAGCCGCACAATGAATGGAACTGCTGGGTATTTCTTTGGCCCAGGGGTCCTGTAAAAACATGATTGAGATACTAAGGAATCTATGACTTGGGCAAGCTTGGGAATCTCTGCTTTGAGACAGTCCAAGAAGTTGGGTGAAAACATATCTGTTTTGCATCTTTTTCATGTAGAAACTGAGGCTCAGGGAGATTAATTGGTTTATTTAAGATCAGAGGTAGAAAGTGACAGAAACCAGATTTGAACCCAAGTCGGCTTTGCTCCTACCCTGAGATCTTCCCACTCAAGAAATCTGATATGATTCATTCATTGATCCAAGTCTTTACTGTGTTTGGGTTCTTAGAGGAAGGTGACCCTTCTTTCTGAAGTGCAACCTGCCTTTAGTCCGACTTTATCTTTGATCCCTTCCATGTATTTGATCTTTCCCTCTCCACCAAATCCTTCTGTAGACCATGAAAACGTTCAATTCTTATCTTAAAAGAAATAGGGAAAAAGTCCATGGACCTTGATAATCCTTTAAGCTATGTTGCTACTATGCTCCTTTCAACCACAAACTTCTCCATCCTCTGCTGTTCCCTGCCCTTCCTCACTTCCCAGTACGCCTCCACCACTCAGTGTAACCCAGCCTCCTGTACTCTGCTGAAACGGAATTCACCAAAGCTACCGAATGATTTTACAAAACCATTACAAAGTCCAAGGCTATTTTTGTGGTTCCCCATCCATCTTGCCTTTGTGCATATTGGAATTGCACGCACTAGGTGCTCAGTGCGTGAGTGCCTGGGACATAACTGTCTCTGCAGGGTTACCTCTGGTGACTTTCCTCAGCTCCAGGCCCCTGCAAGCTTCCAGCTGCCTTATGAGAGCCCCTAAGTGAATGGATTATCTATGTGAATCCATTTCCCCTACTGACTCCAAACTCCCCAAGTCCCCACCCTAAATCCTCTTCCTCACTCACCTCCCACTTTTTTCCTTCTTCTGTTGTTTAATAGAAGTGTAGAAATTTAAAATTTATTCATAGTTAAGTTTGAATAACCTTTTACATGACCTTGGGCAAGTCATTTTATCTCTCTGTGCCTGATTATTCATCTGTAGGATAAAATAAAAATATTCATACATTTTATGGCTGTTTTAAGGATTTCGTCAGTGATTTCTTAGTAGGATTTGAAACATTGAAATAACATGTGTTAATTTATCAGCATCACTTGTGTCGATGGTCATTATTAGTATCAAACTACCATCTTCCCCACAATAAACCTGTTCTTTTTCTTGTTGAACGAAAATATGCTTTAGTGGAAAAAACACTGAGGTTGGAGTCAGAAAGACCTACATTCAAAATGCAGCCATCCACTGAGCAAAAAGGGTGACTTCCGCATTCATCCAGAACACAGTGTCCAATGAGACGATAGGTGAGAATATACTTTATAACTCACATATTACAATGCAAAGGTACGTGTTAGCTTATGGCTTTCCATTGTGTCCATGGGGCTACCATTCTCACAGGAGAAAAGGTCAAGGTGGTCTTTGACACCCAGTCTCTGCCTCTCCCACTCACATCAAGGCCAGTGTCCACATGTACTTCCCAATCTTGCTTGTACTGGTCAGACACACGTGCGTTGGATCAAGAAGCACTTTCCCTGCGTTGTGTTCACTCTGGACTCAGATTCATATTTAACCCCCAGCAGGGCAAGAGATCTGGCCCCACCGGAGCTGTTCCAGCATCTTCTCCGAACACCATCTGCTGTCTCCTTGCCTGATAAGGTTTTCTAACAAGGTGAACAGACATTCCGAGTATCTCCACATCTTAATGGGAAATTCTCCTGCAACTTTTCAGACCTTTTATCTGTGATTACATATTAACATTCCCAACCAGCATAGTTTTCATTGGAAAGTGTGAAATATTATAAGACCCTTTCGTGTTGCCTGTTCATGGGGCTTCCTGAAGCCCGTGCCCTGTGGGGAAGCTGATTAGAAATGCAAAGGACATTAAAAGGGGGGGGCGGGGCAAGGAGCATGAAGGTGGGGCTGGGAGGGAGAAAGGATGCAGACAGACCCTTCGAAGACTGGAGGGCTGGCATGGACCTGCTCTTTTCTCTATTATGCCCTGGCTGGCAGACACCGTACTGTGTTCCCAGCTATCTCCTCTCCAACCTCTGGCCCCCCCCTGAGATTTATTTATATGATTCCGCAAACAGGGGGAGCAAAGGGCAACTGTCAGGAAGACATTATAACCAGAATCTCCTTTTAATGCAAAATCTTTAACTCACCAACTTATCCATCTCCAGAAAAAGGTTTCTCTGTCCAAACCCCTTGCATCAGAACTCCCCGAAATGTATGGAGGAGAGAAAGGAGTTTGCTTTAACCGATAGCATTCACCGTTTTTTTACGGGGCTATTCGTCTAAGTGACAAAGCCAGAAGGCAAACCTATACTTCTTTTTGACTTTTTATTGCTTTTCATCCCAGTGGAAACCAGCAGATGTGGAGGGGGGAAACACACACACACGCACACACACACACACACACACAAAAGAATGGTGAAATGTGCTTAAGATTTTTTAGAAGGAGGGAGGGAAAAAAATGTCCAGCAAATATGCTTCAAGTTTGTTACAGTCTGGAGAAAAATATTGAAATTTGGCTTCCTATAATTCTAGATGATGTCTGTGAACCCAGCTAGAGCTAAAGGGCAGAAATGGGACAAAAGGGAGAATCTACAGAGACTTGCATTTTTGGCTTCATATAAGAGAGCTTAGCACACAGAATTGTGTGCAGAGTGAGCTACTGTACAAGGTGCTGAGGTTCCCATCATCAGAGATATTCAAGTATATGCTGCTCGGTGGAGTGCTGTGGAGAGAATTCAAACATCGGAGGGAAGGTCAGGCGGATGGCCTCTGCAGACCTCTCCGGGCCTGTGAGTCAATGATTCTCTAAGATCAGCTGAAAGGAGAAAAAAGATGGGAAGCTTTGATAGTAAAATTACAGAAATTTTCTTATCTCTCTGCTCTAAATAGAACTAAGTTCTGACTATTTTACTGGGTGAGAAGATATATTTCCCGTTTTATAAGGAGAGTGGTTACTGATCTATAATAATAAAAGCATAATATGCTAATTAGACCGGACATCCTTCCAGACAACCTTCCAGGTAAAACTAGGGCTTCGAGGAAAGCCCAGGTCCTGGGTGCCAGAGGGAATCCGATGCTGGCAGCCGGGCGAAGGTCTACTCTTGCACGAATTTTGTGCATCGGGCCTCTAGTAATAATAAAAGCAACAACCACAGTAATGATAGCTACTTTATATTTAGCATTGGCTATGTGCCAAACATTGTCTTTCTAGGCATTATCCACTTTACTCCTCAGAATAACCCTATAAGGGAGAATTTGTAATTATTCCTCCCAATTTAGAGTTGAGGGAACTGAAATTCACAGATAGGTTGTATAAGGACACTAGAACCTCCTTTACAGAAGGGAAAATTGTAGCCTGGAGGGTTAAATGATTTACCCAAAGCCTCAGAACATGTTTGAGACAGGACGAAGAGAAAGGATAAGGGGATTTAGACTGCTTTCCTTAAGTCCTAGGTATCAAATGTCAGTGTGTGTCCATTACTGTATTAGATACATTATCTCATTTTATCTCATGAGAACCCTGAGAGAGTGATATTACCTTTGTCTCCCTTTTATAGATAAGGAAATGAAAGATCAGAGAGGTTAAGTAACTTGCCCAATATTGCACAGCAAGGTCATGGTAAAACTTGACATTTTCAGATTATTTGCCCTCAGTACCCAGAGACGTTCCAGGCTTCAATCAGATCTCAGGAAAGTCACAACATCTTTTGGGCTTCGTTTTCTCATTTAGAGAGAGAGAGAGAGAGAGAGAGAGAGAGAGAGAGAGAGAGAGAGAGAGATTATGAGTGCCCCTGGCTTGTCAGTTGTTCAGGATTTTTAGAACAACTAATAATGCAGATTAAAGTACACTGTGGATTAAATGGAGAGTCCCGGGATCCTTTTACTTGCTACTGTCTTTCTTGTTCCCTAGAGCAGTAGCCCGAGGCAGGGCTCGGAGGTTCTGCAGGCGAGTAACGTTCCTTAAGTGCCCGGGTCTTGGTGGCTAGCGGCTCTGTGTCAGGAAGCAGATGGAGTCGATGCTGCTGTCCCTGCCGGCATTGTACTTGACTCAGAACGCGGAGTCCCGAGAAAGATCCCCTTGGAGTAAGGCTGACATACTGGTCCCACATGCTGGTTTTCTTCCACAGGGTGAGGGGTCTCGCAGCCTCGTGTGCACCAGCACAGTCTCTGTGACAAAGCTGTGCTCTGTGCCTCTGCCTAGGGCCGTGATGGCGAACCTATGACACGCGTGTCAGCACTGACATGTGTAGCCATTTCTGATGACACGCAGCTGCTGAGGCAGCCGCATGCCGAGGATGAAACATTTGCTGCTCCTGAGGATGAAACATTTGCGAAATAATGTGTTTTTTTTCTCAAAGTGACACACTACCCGAGTTATGCTCAGTTTTTTGGCGAAGTTTGACACACCAAGCTCAAAAGGTTGCCCATCACTGGCCTAGGGGGTGCCTCCTCTTTGGGCTCTTGCCATAAACCTCTCCCATGTTTCCCGTCTGGAGGATAGAATCTGATCACAAGGCCCATAGCGACACCTTCTTTCCTCTCTGGCACATCTACAATTGTTCCTTCATAAATTCCATGTTGGACAATTGTGGTCCCCCCCACCTCAAAATATGAGATCTATGGAGGGAGGGGACCAAAGTTTGAGGTTTTCAAAGCACTTGCCATGTTCTTCAGCACACGGAGCCCTTGACCCAGGAGGAGACTTAGCATGACCTCCTGGGGAAGTCGTTCTTAGTTAACAATCCCCTGTCTACTGAGCAGATGGAAACGCAGTAAGAGGAATGCCTGCCAAGTGGAAGCATGGGGTGCTGCCATGCCCAGAGCAGGCACCAATCCATCCTGGACTGAAGAAGTGCAGGCAGCGAAGGCTTCCTGGGGGAGGTGTGATGAAGCTGAAATTTGAAGGATGCGTCAGAGTTGACAGGTAAACAGGTGGAGGAAGGACATTCTGCAGAGAGAACAGTTTGTTTAAAGACACAGAGGGCCAGTGAGAGGCCTGGTGCATTCAGGGATCAAGCGCCCATATATGTGGCTGGGGCATAAGGTGAACCTCAGGGGATGGCGAGGCCAGATCATGAAGAGCCTTGGGTGCCAACAGAAGGGTGAGCCTTTTTCTAGCAGCAGTGGGGAGGCCTCAGGGAATGCCAATCAATCAGCCATGGAAGGAGCACATCCTAACAAGGCCACTTAGGTTGCAGTTCCAACGGCAGGAGGAAGGGGGCAGTAGAGGCTAGGACCGGCTAGGACGCTAGTGCCTAAGTCCATGGGAGGAGAGATGCAGCAGGATCTAAGCAGCAGTGGTGAGAAGAGAACTTCCCAGGTATAGCTTGCTTCTGCGAGCTCCCTCCTCCTCATCTATAAAACGTGCGGATCTCTGTGGTCCAAATCCTTCATCGCTTCACACTAAGTTTTCCTTCCATAACTCTCTTTCCATACACACTCCTCCCCTCCCACGTTTCAAGAGGTTATGTCTATTAAGTTACATTTATTAAGGGATAATTCATTTTCCAATAAGTACTGATTTTAGTTGCTGTGATTCCCACCAGAATCAATTCGTGTCTGATTTTATTGGGAAATATATGATTCCCATTAGCATTTTTGAAATATAGGAAAGAGTTCACAGACAGGCATTACACCTGCTGGGTTCTTCTTGCCAGGGAGCGTGACGCAGAGGTTGGGAATCCCTGGCTATGCTCACCTGCACGGTTCCTCTGAAATTTCATGAGTCTAGGACATAGCCCTCTTCAACAAGTGCTTTGTAAGTTGTAAATCACCGTGTAAGTGTGAGCGGTTGCTATAACTCATCATGATTATGGAGATGCTTCCAAAATATGAGACGTCAGACACAGGAGGGAGGAAGGTGGGAGTTACCATCATTTAACTTATGAGAAACTGGAGGCTTAAAGAGGCTGGATGGCTGGTTTCAAAATGTCAGCAAATTAGCAAAAATAGCAGCGCTTGCTCCCTCTGCTCCACTTTCTGATTGTAAAGGATGTTAGAAGTTATCCTCTCTCCACCTTCTAACACCCCCACTTAGTGGGAAGCGATTCATTTCTTGGTGCAAAGGAGCACGTGATCAAACACTGGTGCTAACAGGAAACTCAAAGGGGCCGTCTGGGAACTCCCATGTGGAACGGATCTCAGGTTTGGGATCCAGGAGATATTGCCTTGCACCTCATTCCAAAGGGAAGGGCAGAGACAGGGAGGAGTTGGGGAGATGCTGGCAGAGAAAAATCATAGGCCTTTAGAGAAAGGTGATTTGAGGGCACTCAGTTCAGCTGCCAAGTGGGAGGAAACTAAGGGCAAGATTAAAAATTAGTAAGTGGGCCCTAGCTGGTTTGGCTTAGTGGATAGAGTGTCGGCCTGCGGACTGAAGGGTCCCAGGTTCGGTTCCCACCAAGGGCACATGCCTGGGTTTCAGGCTCGATCTCCAGTGGGGGGGCGCAGGGCATGTATGACGCAGCCGATCAATGATTCTCTCTCATCATTGATGTTTTTATATCTCCCTCTTCCTTCCTCTCTAAAATCAATAAAAATATATTAAAGAAATAAAATTTTAAAAAAGTATGTTAATCCCTAAAAAAAAAATTAGTAAGTGGGGAAAAAGCAGACAAACCAGTAAGTGGCTAGACTGAAATGAAAGCCCTATGCTCATCTGAAATGGTTATGGGAGAAACAGGTGAGTCTGAGTTTAACCATCAAGGTGTACATAACTACGCAAAAGGCATTTTAAGTGGGAAAAAAGCACACGATCCATTTATATGTTTAAAAAATAGCAACTATGCCTCAGCTGCCTTATCTGCAAATTGGGGTAAAAATAACGAGGAGGCTAAAAGGGGCAATTCCAATGTAACCCTCATATTTGGAGGCTAGTGATCTGAATCCAAGCCAGTAAGCTCAGTGTACATTCCTGATAACCTATAATTAAGTCATTACCTCTTTCCCAGATACTGGTCTTGCAGAACCGGTTACAGAGGCCATGGGGCTGTGGACAGTGCACTGCCCTGGAGGGAGGGTTATTAACGCTGATGCCAGGCCAGACCATCAGATATGGCCTGGAGACCCCCAACACCTGGGGGGCCTTCTTGCAAGCCCCGCGAAAAGGACCGGAAGCGGAATCCATATTTGCGGGACAAAGACCACAGGGAGGGAGATATAAGGGAGGGCCCCATGCGTGTTCCTTCACTCACATTTGGAAGGCTGTTCCCTGAGTCCGCCGGTGTATTAAACAGTGTCCCTCCTACTTCCTCAGAAGTGTCCTTGGTTTTCTTGGTCTTCTGCAACAATAACACTTATGCTACACTGTTGCTGTGGAGATTAAATGAGTTAATATACCTAAGTGCTTAGAAACATACAGGCATGTAGTCAGTACCACAAGCATTTTTGTGACTACATCTAAACATGTATATGCCTGTGACTGAATAGGATCAATGGGCAGAGATTATGCAGCTAGGAGTGCCTCACTGTTGGGAAGAAGTGGGCTCAGGTTACTGAATGAAGGGAGCCCTTTCTTTGCCATAGTTATTTGCATAATTTTATTTTGTGTTCTTGCAGTGTTCATTTATTTTTTTTCTCTATGAGACAGTACTCACATATTAAGGAACAGATTTTACTTGTTTGAAACTCTGGTAGCATAACACATGGTTCTGGAAATGGAAAGCGAATGAACGAAATAATTTTATTTATTCATTTATTCATTCATCCTTCTTTCAATGAGTACCTGCAGCATGCCTGGTTTGTACCAGGTACTCTTTCAGGCCCCGGAGGTAAAACGATAAACAAAACAGACAAACCATCCTTGCTTTCCTGTGAGAAGTAGACACAAGGTAAATAAACAAGTAAAATATTAGTATGGTAGATGGAGGTATGGTCTGTGGGAGAAAGTAAAGCCACAAGGGGTGGTGGTGGGAAGGACCAACAGGGAGAAGGATTACAATTTTAAATGGGGTGGACAGGAAAGGGCTGGAGTTGCAGGAGAGAGCTATGCAGCTCTTTGGGTGAAGAGCATTCCAGGCGTTATTTCCTTTAATCCTCTCACTAATCCTCACCATAATGTTAATTAGCATCCTCATTTGCAGATGGGGGGACTGAAGCTCAGAGAGGGGTAGGTTGCCTGGTGAGGAAGGGAAAGGCTTGAGGTTCTGCCTCGTGCTCTTCATAATGTGCTTGTGGCTTTCTTGCTCCTGAACCAATCTTCAGAAAAAGACCTGCATGTGAGTTTGGGGCAGTTTGGGGAGGACTTAAGCCTGCTCAGGAGCTGTGGTCTGGTGGAATGAATTCTCTAGTGAGGAGGTGACACAGCATTTCTCCCTCCCTCTTTCTCCTCCTCCCTGGTCCTTTATGGCATCTCTGTCCTGAGCCTTGGTAGGATACAGAGGTTCAGGCAAAACACAGCAGCTCTTTTCAAACCTTCGCACATGCCTCTGCATCCCCCAATGTCCTCCCTACACTCTGGAGCATGCATCAGAGTCAGCCTAGTGATGCGAGGAGCTTGGAATTTGCAGACAAAAGGTCAGGCATCTTTCCATCTGTATGAATATGGCCAACCCTCTCTAGGCCATCATTTCCAATGTTATGTGGCTTCCATCAGAGCAAATGGGAAGCAACATAATGAAGATTCTGGTCACCAATTCTAATGCGTGTGTGGGTATCTGGAGTTGGGGTTTCCCCACACCAACAAGCAATTCCTAATTCCAACACTTTCTATCTGGAGAAAATGTCAGATTCCATAGTTTAAGGGCTCATTTCCACAAGACTGTATCCCCCTGCCAACCGCCCCACCCTGCCAACCGCCCCCCACCCCCCCACACACATACACACCATTTTGTTAGCATAGGTAGCTAGACTTTTAGTAAAGGAAGGGAGCAAAGGGCATCGGACATTATTAAGCATAATAAATGAGGGAGCGTAAGCCTGCTTGCTCACACACTCCCCAGGGAACCCCTGATCCATCCCCATTCTCGACACATCACTGCAGGGAGGGACAGAACAATCAAGGGGAGGTAAGCACATGTACAATAGGAGCCAAGATGGGGACCAAGAGGCCTGTCCATCCAGGGGGAAAGGATGGATGGGATAAGAGACACAGAACCCCGGAAGATCTAGGAAATACACTTGTTAGGGGAGGGACCCACGGGAAGCTCAGGAAAGCTTGGAAAGTTCACTGGTTAGTTTGAAAAGCACTCCTGGTCCTTCCCAAGCCTCAGAAAATAGAACCCAAGCTTAACAAAGAAGCCCTGTCTCACCTGCTAATCCCTGCTTGCCCTGTTCCTTAGCGCATCCTCTCTCCATAGCAACCGTGTGGCCCTACCAGCCCCGTGGCCAGTAGCCACGCAGACTCCAAACACAGGCTCCAAGCGGGAGCCTGGGCACAGCAGCACAGCAATGGATCGCAGCCGAGAACAGCGCTACGCTACCTGGCCACGGACTGAGGCTGCTGAACTTTTGCTCTTGGCCTTTGTTTTGGCTTGTTAAAGACAAGATTGGGCTTTTTCCACGGTGGGATGAATGGAGATGAGACATTCCAGGGGCAGCCTTCCACCCCGATGAATGCTACCACCAAACCTCGTCCCCCCACATGTGAGTCTCCTGACATGCTTTGCTCTCGACTCTGTGAAAGAACACCATTTCCACCGACAGCACCTTCAGACACCAGCACAAGCCTGGATGGTCACCTGTGCTTCTGACTGACTGGCCAGAAACAGGTGGTGTGGTTCCAGAAGCCCCCTCCCTGGGTTCTATTAATTTGCTACAGCACAGCTCACAGGGCTCAGAGAAATATTTTAATTACGAGATCAATGGTTTATGATGAGAGGATAAAACTCAGGAACAGCCAGATGGAAGAGATGCACAGGGTAAGGTATGGGGAATGTGAAACCAAATGCCCTCCTCATTTTGATTTGATTTGTGATTATAGCTTTAGACATCATTTTCCCCCTTTCGCTCTACATGCCTCGGAGACCTAGCTTGTCCCCCTGCCAATCATGGACCCCTGAGGCAGCAGAAGACAATGGCTGGGACCTGCCTAATCCTCAGAAGGTCCAGACCTCTGGCAGGCTAGAGATAACATCTTGCCCCCCCCCCTCTCCACACACACACACCCTTCCCTCCCCCGCCCCCCTCCCCCGTTATGTTTCAGCTCCTGGCTACTTTTCCATGACACTAGACAGAGGCCCAGCTGAGCAGACCTCAGAGCTGTCCTTTAGACCTGGAAAAAAATGATTTTTGCCTTAACCTCACCTCCCACCATCAGCTTCTAACCCCACTCCAAGCCCCTGACCCATCATGGTGTCTTGTGATCTTGCCTGTATAAAACCTACTTGCCACTGGAGAGTAGCGACACGAGCTTGGCCGTTCTCCGGATTGGCCAGTCCTATAATAAACCAATTCCTCTCTTCACTGCAAACGCCTGCTCCTGCAGTTCTTTGGGACAGAGTGCAAGCAGAGGGACTCAAATATTGGGGTTAGATAAGTAAGGGGTGCAGAGCTTCCGTGCCCTCTCCAGGCTCAGCACTCTGCCTAAATCTCCACATGCTCACGCACCCCATCCTTTCGGCTTTTTATGGAGCCTTCATTAACCAGTTAACTAACTCGTCCAAAATGGAAACCATCCCCACACGCCACGATATTTTGAATTTAATTAAAAAATCAATTTGCAATGATTATTGTAAAATAAATATATTACTCACAATTCAGGTGTTCTTGAATGGTTTCAGCTGAAAATTCTCACAAAAAATGATTTTAAAGTTGGTCAGGGCTGCCACTTAGGGAAAACATTATTATTATTATTATTTTGGACGCATGTGGCACGTGGGGAAGGTCCGCTGCCTGCATCTACAGATGCTTATGGCGTACAATGGGTTAAGTAGGTGAGGTTGATCAAATTATTGACCCTTTGTTGATTGGTTCAACACCCAGTCACTCTCCCCTCCAGGAAATCAAGGAAAGGGATTCAACCCTTCATTTGTGGTTGGTTCCCCTGACAACCAGCCAGCACCCTTAGGTGCTTTCCAAAAGTCACCTCATTAACATAAACCCCATTGTGGTGGAAGGGGATGGTTATGAATAACAAAGCCACTCACTTCACCTTTAGGTCTCTGCAGTTATTGCACAAACTGAGTTCAAGAGACGAAATACTATGACAAAAGATGGTCCCATTGCTTTTAAAGCTCAGGCAATTCCACGAACCTTGGACAAAATATATATGAGAAATATATGTTTGAATGAACAGATATATATTTCTTATAAATCACCATATCATAATAACCTTATTAGCAATAATATATAGATGTTGGACATGTAGATGGCTAATAAATGTTCCCTTTGTTAGAGGTCTGCACTGAGGTTTAAGGTCCAGACAATAAAGATGGCAAGAGCAATTGAAGCAAGAGCTCATTTAGGGATCCAATCGCCCAGATAATGGTGCTACTGTTTCATTTTCTAAAACCGACTCTAATGATGTATGGTGAGAGAGAGAACAACAAATATTTTATTTCACTTGGAAGCAAGACTCAATAAATGTGATGACAGATACTGTTCCATGCCCACTCCACTTTCCTCAACCAGGCCACCATTTACTAATGGGGTTAATTCATAGCTCCAGTCTTCTCTCATTCAGTTATGTGCAGCCGCATAGTCAGAACGAGGTCCTTAAAATACTAATCTGAACATGCTACGCTTCTGCTGAACACTCATCCGAGGCCCCCATGGCCCTCCAAATAATTTTCTAGCTTTCCAACATGGCTCAAAAAAACTCTTTATTTAATTTTAAAAATATGTTTTTATTGTTTTTGAAGAAATAAGAAGGAGAGAAAGAAAGAGAGAGAAAAACATGGACATGAGAGAGAAACATCGATCAGTTGCCTCTTGTATGTGCCTGTCTGGGGATCAAACCTGCAACCTGGGCATGTGTCCTGACCAGGAATCCAACCCATCACCTTTAGGTGTTTAGGTGTACGGGACAATTCTCCAACCAACCGAGCCACACCAGCCAGGGCTCAAAAAAGCTATTGATGACTATGTCCCTACAAACAGCTTCAGACTCCTCTCTTATCACCATTCCCATTTTCTCCAGACCAGCTGTCAACTTCAGACAACCTGAGCAGCCATTGCTTTTGCCTAGACACTGCCCACCACTGCCAAGGCCAGGCGGGATGACCCCTCCCCTGTGCTGTCCAGCACTCCTGCCCGTCCAACCCTAGCACTTGTCACCTCGCACCTTAATTGTTGGCAGTCAGTTCCTCCAATTAGATCATGTCTGTCTGCTTCACTTTCTAACGCACAGAACCTAGCACAGTTTCTGACATAGAAAAGGCAGTCAGTAGAAATAGGAGATGTCTATAAATAGCAACCATTTATTGAATTTTTCCTGCGTAGCAGATACTGTGCTAAGTACTTGACACAGTTATCATTTAATTGTCATAATAAGGGCATAGAACCTTCAGAAAGGACTCTCTCCAGGGTGTCAGAGCAAAGATCTGGATACTCTGCTGTGTCTGGTGTTAATCCTTTAGTAACTGGATTGTCTACTAGTATTTGTCCAGTGCATCCCAGAGGGGGAGGGTGGGCTGTCCAGGTGTGTGTGTGTGTGTGTGTGTGTGTGTGTGTGTGTGTGTGTGTAGCTGTTGCTTACCAAAAGGAATGGAATTATTTGAGTAAATAGTTTAGGCAACATAGCTATATTTCGTGTGACTATATAATTTATTGTCCAAACTGGGACATTTGGAATTGAAAGAGGCCACTATTAATAAGTAGCTAAATCAGTGATTTAAAGTGAAACTCTAGCATGCATCAGAGCCTCTTGGTAGGGTCTGGTAAATCACAAATTGCTGAGCTCAACTCCAGACTTTCTGACTCAGTGGATCTGTGGAGAGGCATGAAAATCTGTATTTATGGAAAGTTACCACCAAGTGATTCTCAAAATAAGGGGTGGAGGAGAGGGAGGGAGAAGGAGAGGGGGTTGGGGGAGAGAGAGAGAGCGAGAAAGAGAGAAAGAGAGAGAGAGAGAGGATACATATGAAGAAAAACAATTACAGAGTCTAGAAAAAAAACAAAGAAACAATAATTTCTGTCTTACTTTCTTAATTTTCCATGCCTTATTTTTTTGTAGTTTTAATGTAGTTATTATAATGTACTTCTCTTAATAAAAGGCAATGTAGTTAGGTAGGTAATTCTCAATTTTTCCCCCTCATAAACTAGTTCCAGGATGTGATAAGTGATTCCTGAGTGTGTGTGTGTGTGTGTGTGTGTGTGTGTGTGGAGCAAGGCGGGGGGGGAGAGGGGGAAGCATCCATGAGTCAGATAGCACTTCAAGCTTAAAGGCACTGAGAAGGTCTGCATAATGAAATTTGCATAATTGAAAAAGAACACATTTATTATCATTTCATAAAACTAGACTTCCCTGGAACCTGATTTGGGAAATGACTGTAGAAGTGAAAAGGTTTTCTAAAATATAAATAGCCATTTAAATCAGAAAAACCCTAACATTTGTATGATATTTTTATAGTTTGTAATGCACATTAAAATGCATAGGACAGTTTAATTGTCTTAAATCTGGAAACTTGACCGAAAAGAATATGAAAATCAAGACTCAGAGAAGTTGTCCAAGATTACCTCAAGAAGAAGTGGCAGAAGCAAGATTCGGACTTAGGTTCCCTGGCTCCCTGACACCAGGCAGGATGCGGATAAAAACACGAAGTCGAAAAAATCTAAGTGAAGACACCAGGCAAAGAGGAGACGTGTACATTTTTGTGGCAGAAGAGACTATCTTGAGAGAAAGCAAGTCCCAATCCTAGCCAAGCTCATGTCAAGGAAAGTTACAAGATATTCATCTGATATCAGCAGGGTAATGAGAAGAGGGAAAAAAGACTGTTCTCGGTCAGGGCCCTCGGAGGGCCAGCGAGCAGGTTCTGGCCGGCTGATGTTTGAACGATATTCTGTAATTAGTTGGCAAATAGATGCTGATATTTCTTTTAACGGCCTGGAATACGGCCCCGGCACTGTGCCTTCATCCTGCTCGAGCCAAGCACGAGGTCCCAGCTGCTGTCACAACTGTAGGTCTTTCGCTGTTTCCCTTGTCAGTTCTGATCAGGCCCTGTGGACACCTGACTGCACCACTCAAGAGCTCAGGTTGCCACAGCAACCACCTGAAGCTGCTCAGGTGCGGAAGCTCATATTCAGCATCTGAATACATGCCACTGGGTCCCCCTGGGTCATTGCTTTCTTCAGGAGAACAGATGCGGAACAAGAGAGTAAGACAAAAGAGAGTATTGCAAAAGAAAGAGGAAGTCGATTGATTTATGTGAATGCCTCTTCCGTTTGTTCAGACTATTACCTCTGGTTGGACCATTTGGTATTATTATTATTCCATCCCTCCCATTTTACAGATGGGAAAAGTGAGGCACGGGGAAGGGAAGTGCCTGGTCAGGTGTCTCATGGTGAGTCACAGGCAGAATGAAGACTAAGCTAAAACCTTCAGGCTCCTCGCACAGTGTTCTCTCAACTACATCAGAATTCTATTTAAACGATTTATGTCCCGTTCTTTTCACATTGTCTTCTCCAGAGACTTAAGATTTGAAAGAAAAGCTAGAAAAAGAGGGAGTAAAAGAAGAGACCTATTCCCCTCACCACCATGCACACACATTTTCACCAAGGCAGCTCCTATATTGTATAGTATGGTTTTGGATACGACTTTATTTGGCTAGAAATTTGAAAATAATTCCTCCAGAGGAATTCATAGAAAAATTATTTTCCAAGTTTGGATAGCTTTGTATTTCCTTGTGTGATGCATTCAATGGGACAATGGATGGAAGTTGTCCTGGCATTTTGAGCCAGCCACCGGGAAAGTGGGACCTTTCTTTGTTCATTCCACAAGGCCCCAGCTGAAGAGCATGTTTCTGGCCATCCACAGAACCGGGGATATTCTCCTTGACTTCGCTACAAGCAACTCTCCCGTACACAGACCGGGGGGCCTCTGAGAGGACAAGGCTCCCCTCCACCTCATCTCTCACTGGCGAGTCTCATGCCACCTTCTAAACAGAAGCTCATGGTCACAGAGCAGGAAGCAGAATCAAGCCTCTGAGTCTCACTGAGAAATGGTGTCTGACCCTTACAATCCTGGAGTCTAGCACAGTTTCTGGGACACTTAGCTGACGGAACTGTGTGGACAACAGAGATGAAGACAATAATTAATATCTTGTCTTAGTCAGTGTCCTACAGAGAAACCAAACCAATGTTACAGCATGAAACACTGAAGCCTAGAGAGTCTCACATGTGGTGGCCATTGTGCCACATAAAAAGACCTACTGGTTCCATGTGTGCATAGGGGGCTTTGGAAGACTTCCTGGAGGAGGTGATATCTAAGCTCGCATTTGGATCGATACATCTGGAGTTTATTGTCAGGTATGATAGACAGAATGGTATTCCTGTCAGAGCTGCTCCAAGAGAAATGATGGTGTGAGAACACAGGGAGAGCTGAAGAACAGGGGAGTTAGAAGTCAGATCCGGATAACCCTGGGTATGACAGTAAGGGGCGTGGAGTGTGCACATCTGGGCTGGAGCAAGGTTTGAGACATGATTTTCCTTGAGTTGCAAAAACGACTGTGAGGTTTTGCAAATCCAGCGAACATCATACTCTCTCCACGTAATGGATTCTGACAGATCCATCCCTGTACCACAGCACCTGGCACCAGCCCGCTCCACGCACATGACCTCCACCCACTGCACTGGTAGGGAAGGATCAAGCTGGGCCACCTTTGTGGCTCCATCATCGTGGACTGCAATAAAGGGAGTGTCCCAGTAAACCGAGTCATCCTCTCTTTGCTGGCGGAGGGTCGACCCTCAATCTGTAAAAAATGCTACATCGGTGAAGCACGAGTGAGCGAAGCACGAGAAAGCGAAGCACGAGAAAGCGAAGTCCAATAACGTGAGGTGAGCCTGTGAGGGAAAGTGCTCCTCCTGCAGGTGAGAGGTCAGGCCCAGAGAGGACCAGGGCCCCACCCACGGGCATGGAGAGGGGTGCTGTCAAAACCACGGCACAGCCGGGCTACTTCACAGCAGGGGCTTTGCCCGTCCTCCACCCACGAGATGTTTGACGGCGTCATTTGTCACAAACTGGAAAAGCTACTGGTCTCTGATGAGAGGAGGCGGAGGGTGCTGCGCAGTTCCCTACGACGCACAGGAGACAACGGTCCAGGCTACGATGTCCATCACAGCGGCGGAAAGCCTTGCTCACACCACGCCTCCATGAGCTCTTGTCGGCGGGGCCCTGGGACACCATGCGGCTCCCCTCCAGCGGAGAACATGGAGCACATCGAAGCCCAGGGAAGATGAGTGACATCCTCAATGTCACTCTTGGAGCTGAGGCTACGGGTATGGCCTCATTAACGTCCCGTTTAGCCCTGGCATTGATGACCTCTCAGGAGCCTGAGCACAGTCAGGGATAGATACGGTGTCTGACGGGGAAAGGAGACAGATGCTGCTCCGGAGGCCAGAGGAAGCTGTTCGGGGCAAAGCTGCAAAGCAGCCACTAACATCCTCCATTAGAGCGAAAGCTTGGGCCCTCAAGGAGCAAACAGGCGTGGTCGTCACATGGGAGCAGAGCAGAGGCTTATGGGGTGCCTACTGCCGTTCAGACTCCGTGCTGAGCGCTCACAGGGTCCCTGCTCTCTCAGCCCACACACAGGAGGATAAACACTCTCCACCACCCAAACCGAGGGTCAGTACCTGAGAATCCAGGCTCTGGACCTGCACTAACTTATTTCATACCCTTCTTCACCACATACCGGCTGGTGGAGCTTAGGTGAGTAACAAGCTCTCTGAGCCTCAGTTTTCTCATCTGTAAAATGGGAATAATAACAGTACCTCCCTCGCTAGTAGATATAATTATTCTAGGCAGGGCCCTGACATCTTATCTGTCTTCTCCCACTCTCAGCTAAGTATCTGAGATGCCTTGCTCTCCATTTCTGAGTCTCAGCAAAAGGAACAGATCAGACTGGCTCTGTGTGGGCTATGAATCGTATCCTCTGTCCCCGAAGGGGCCCCTGGGTCCAGCAGTGTCCTCCTCTTCTAGAACCCGGCCACCCCTCCCACCCCAGGATAATGCTGTTTAGGCCCCTGCATTGCCCACAGTCCAGCCAGTGCGGGTGAGCTGGTGCCCTGTGACTCAGCCGAGAAGAGGTGGTGACGGAGCTGTGGTTTCAGGTGGGCTGGTGCCCACGGCTGCCCTGGCTGCTGGCTGCACATCAGCGCCAGCCTGCAGTGATCATGGACACAGTCACCAGGGGGGAGACAGCAGTCTTTATTTTTATTTTTAACAAAATGACTCACCCCTCCGGCTGTAAGCTGTCCAGAGCTCAGGAGGGCAGCGGGAGATGTTAGGAGTGTGAGTCCAGGACGCCTTCGCCTCATGGGGAGCCAGCGCAAGGGGTGCCACACCCGTGTGCACTGCTTCCTGGGGTTTGGAGAAGGTGCTTAAACCACAGAGGCTGCCTCGGGCTGCGGCTTTCAGCGCAGAAGGAGGGCAACCGCAGCAGAAGGGCGGTGGCAGGAGCAGAGCCCTGGCCGGGCCTGGGGAAAGGGGCTGATGGGAGGTTAATGTAGGGGTGGTCAGGGTGGGGCCTTGCTGGAACCTGGTTTCCAGTGTAGGCTTAAGGCAGGAGCTTTGAAATTATGTTCTGCAGAGCCATGGGGCTCCCGGTAGCTCCCAGTCCATCCTATGTAGTTCTAGTTCTCTTTGCTGCTTCAACTGGGATGGCTGGTCTGCTTGCATCGCTTCACATATTACAATCTCAGGAGTTAACACAATTCCTGGGTCCTCGTTATGAGCCAGGCATTGCCCTGAACACTCAATAGGTGTGAAGTTATTTAGCTTCATAACAACCTTATGCAATATTTACAATCACTAGTGCTGTGAAACGGAGGCTCAACGCCAAGGTAAATCGTTTGCCCTGAGCCACAGGCTCTTAAGCAGCTTGGCCAGAACTGGACATCAGACCTGCCCGTCTGCAGAACCGGCTGCCTTAACCACAATGCTGCATGCCCCCCCATGCCGGCTGGCCACGTAAGCTTTCATTTTCAAGAAGTGTTCCGTGCCTATTTTAAAAGAAATAAAATAACGGTTTGAAAGTGACTGATTAGATGTTTGAGATCCCTCCCAGCTCCACCTTTCCAACTGTCTTAACTTATAGAAGGAAGCAAGCAGAGGTCCAGCTACAAAGTTTGGTGTTGGGAGACAAAGGACCGGCTCTGGGATGAGCAGAGCAGCTGACATCTGAGCACTCGATGCTGGAAACCCTTCACACACATGAACTCATTTAACCCCTGCACCAGCCCCCTACAGTAGGTGGCGTTGCTATTACTCCCACTTCTACACAAGAAAACGGAGGACAAGGTTATAACTCGCCCAAGGTCGCACGGATGGAAGGGAATGGGCCAGGTTCCAGAGCCCCGTGCTCATCGCTGCTGTGCTCTGTTGAGATGCCTGAGTCTGAAGGAAAACCACTTCCCTTAATATCAGCACTTATTGTTTAACATCACACCGATGCAAATTTATGTAAATAGACAAGCAGATCATCTGCTGCCCTGGCATTGGTGCCAGCTTCCCGTCAGGGATGTCGATGCGACAGAATTTGGCCCTGGTCTCCGATTTGAGCGATCACAGTGGTAGACATTTCAATCATTCCTCACGTTTCTCAGGCGTGGAAGGAACGAGCACATGTTATATAGCTGTGTGCCTATCCATGCTGCGATTCTGCATTTTCTTTCTTAGAGATATTTTAACAACTGTGGATACTTGGCATCCATTGAAAACGAGATGATGTCCAGTACCGTCCTTTCTTACTCATCGCTGCATTCTGGGCCTTGCCGCAGTCCCGTGACGAAGGTGAAACACACCTTTGAGAGCGGCAGCAGAGGGAAGGGGCTTTCTTAGGATACCCCCGGAAGCTGTCGGCCTGGCTTTCTTTCTATGTCTCCTAGCCCCTTCCCCAGAGATTGTTTCCCCACACGAGCTTTCTTAGTCGGTGCAGGAAACCTAGTGTCCAGGTTGCCCCAAGAAAGAAAGGGAGGGAAACGGCATCACCTGTCCCTTTAAATTTATTTGCAGATTCACAGTAGAAGACCTGCAGCCTAATGAAGGAAAAAGACATAGGATTCGCTGAGTGGCTACTACACCTGGGGGTGTGCCCTTTGCCCCGAATAAGCCAACCATCTCATTTACCATCCATAGAACGAAAAAGGGGGTGCTAGTCATAATCACATCTGGAGCGCAGGCATCAGCGGAGACTATCCTGGGAAAATTGGGATGTATGGTCAGCCCTGACGAAGAGACATCGTTCATTTCATATTCATCATACGCCCAATAACGTGGGCGCCTTTTTCTGTTTTGAATCTCAGGAAGGCAAAGCCTGCCCTGTCTGATTCCAAATCAAGGATGACATCAGAGACGGGGACTCTTGACACTCTAGCCACACAAGGGCTGACTCTAGAAGTTGCTTAGTTGTTGAGAGCATTTCTTCTCCCCACCATATTCCCAGCCATTGCCCTTGGTCATCCGATCTTGGGTGGGGCGCAACATCTGAGCTTCTCCAGCAGAGGGCAGTGTTGCCATGCCGGCCAAGGAGGAGGGTGACAGGAAACAGGAAGGAGGCTCAGGCTAAGCAGGTCTAGGGGGCCTGGGCAGGGTCATTGAAGCTGCCAGCCTCATACATAGGCTGCCGGCCGGCCACCTGCTTCCTTGGCTCCCATCCCCTTCACACTCTCCGTGGATAAACCGGTTGTGCCCCTCACCTGTCTACTGGCTCCCGAGATGCAGCAACTGAACACGTTCAAGAGCCTGGTGCCCCCTGGGATGGAAGGAGACCCAGGGAGAGTTTCCAGATTGGAAGCAGGAACTGTTGCCATTTTCCTGTTTGCTCAGAATTACTCCAGAGCTGGGAGCGCTGTTGACATATGTGTTACCGCTTAATCTTTCATAAAAATCTTTTTCATGGGGGAGCTGAATTCTGGATCCAGGCCAGTTTAGATAATTACATTTCCTCAGAAGACTGATGCTGTGAAGGCTGCATTCTTTTTCCAGGATTTAGGGGTTGCAAGAATGCCCTTCAGGCATTGGGGGCAGGGGATGGTGGTGGCAAAATAGTCCTTGGAAAAAAACAAAGACCAGGATTTGATGAGGAATGTAAACCTGAAGTGTTACTCCCTCCCTGTTTTGTTTTCTTCCCTTGGCCTCATTCCCAGTGACATTCATTTGTAGTTTTTCCCTCTACCCAGGAATTCAATTGTTGCTCTTTTAAAAGAAACCTGATTCACAGAGGGGTGTGAAACAAAGCAGAAAATGATAAGAGGAGGGGGAAAAACATAACAATTCAAATGGAAAAAAGGAGAAAGAAAAAAAAGTCCTTTTTACAGTGTCTCTCCTCTAAAGTGAATGGGGCAGCATTTTTATATTACATTCAGCATTTTGTCCGTAGGACTGAAAATGCCCCGTGACCCTCAAACTAAGAATTGCTGGTGAATGTACACCCTCCTGCTGGCTAAGATCTTAATCAACTGGAAAGCCTCAAAATGACAACCAGAAGACAACTTTGCTCTCTGAGGTTCATTGGCTCAGGCCAAGGTTGAGGAGACATGCTAGACACAGGCAGGCTCAGAGTCACTTTGTGGGTAATTCTCCCCTCCCCCTCCCAGCCCCGTCCTCTCCCTCTAGAAATCAGTGGCCTTTCTTCATTGTTTCCTGGAGCTTGTACCTCTCAGAGTCCAAGGTGAGAGGAGTTGAGGCTGAGGGGGCAGATGGGGAGGAGGAGGGGGCTCTCTGATGTGCTGGCTCATGCAGGACCCAACGTCCCTGTCTCTCCATTCAAGGACACTGGCCAGCATCATGAGAACCACAGCACACCCAGGCCCAGCTCCAGCTCCTCCTCTTCCTGCCCAGCCCAGCTCCTCTTCCTGTGCTCCCTCCTCGTGTCCAAAAGACACCACCCTCTCCTGGACCTCTGATTAGAGACTCCACTGACACCTACTCTTCCCCTCTCTTTCTTGGACCAGTTTTCAAATCCTATCAGAATGTCTTTCTAATCTCTCTTACACATCTCCGCTTCTTGTATAGCTAGCTCCTGGTCTGGCCCGCAATATCTTTCCCTGAATAATTTCTTTGCTGTTCTCTCTGCCCCTCTATACGTGAAGGAAGTAAACTTTCTTGAAGTCCATTCCTGATGGTATAATCTCTCTCTGAAATCCTTCAGCAGCTCACCACTGCCTACAGCAGCAGTTCTCAACCTGTGGGTCGCGACCACTAGCAGGGTCACCTAAGACCATCGGAAAACACAGATATTTACATTATGATTCATTAACAGTAGCAAAATTACAGCTATAAAGTAGCAACGAAAATAATTTTATGGTTGGGGGTCACCACAACATGAGGAACTGTATTAAAGGGTCCCGGCATTAGAAAGGTTGAGAACCACTGGCCTACAGGATCAAGTCCCAATTCCTTAGCTTGGCATTCAAGGTCCTTTGTGATCTGGCTCTCACGTGCCTGTCAGGCTTCTGTCAGCATCATGTCCCTGTGCCCCAGCCGTACAGAGCCTCCCATTTCTCCCCAGCATCTTCTTCTCCAGACCCATTGCGTTTTCTCAACTCAGTGCACTGACTCACATGGTTCTCTTGGCCGAGGTGATCTTGCCCAAACTCAGTCTACTCATCACGCTTCAGCTGAAAGGCCACCTTCTCCTGAACAATATGCTTTCCACCTTCTCCTGAACAATATGCTTTCCACCTTCCATGTCTGTACAAATGAAGTAATTCTTCCTGGATGCTGAATTTCCACAATGCTTTATTTGTAACACATATATTTTTTAATTGATCTAATATTTAGCCTTTATTTTTGCTCCTGTTTCCCCCTGACCCCTCTTTTGTATGTATTCCATGAAGATATGGAATTATCTTCATTCCACACATAGCTTTCTGTATGATAAATTTTAAACTGCAATTTAGTAACAAGATTAATGAGTACTTGTGGAACCCATAAAGGAAGGAGTAAATCAAAGTTGCATGGATGCACGAATAAATGACTTTGGGCATGGATGAATAAGTGAAATTGTGTACGTATGCATGCAAATATATATTGGGAGCCTACTATGCAAATTAATCCAGGAACAGATGAATGCTTACATGCATAAATGAGTACAAGCACGCATGCATGAATCTGTGAGTGAATGACTGGCTGGCTGGACTCCTGGTTCTTCGGATTGTCTCTCCCAGAGACGTTGCCTAAGTTTCTCCTACAGACTGCTGTTGTCCTGTTCTCTCACCATTTCTTGAGTAAAAGTTTGTTGTTGTTGTTGTTGTTTTCAGATTAAAAGCCTTAACTATGCTCACATCTTTAACAACAACAAAAAATAATATTTTTCTTTACTGGCCTTTAGATGAGGGTGGTCCACATTTGCACCATACCATTGAAATTGGGCATAAAAATAAAATTAACTCTAGGCAGCTCCTTAGGCCTTATCCTACATCTTGACCAGGCTTTCTCTTCAACTCTCAGTCTTCATTCTTTCTCCATTCCGGCACCCACTGGTTTCTATTGAGGATGGTTTCCACCAACCCCACGCCAACACATCCCTACGAGGGGATGGTATTCAGATCACGTTTGTACTGAAGTGGTTTGGCTGCTTCTCTGGGAAGCAGTAAACAATTCGTTCTTACGTGTTCTCAGAAGGACGGTATCGTTACCTCTCTGTATCACACAGTGGCCAGAGTCTAAGGGCTTTACTTTAATCCACAATAGAGATTATCTGCACTCCACATTCTCGGTAGAGGATCTGACTGTGAATCGAAAGGGAGCCAGCACTTCTTATGCGCTCACTTATGAGAGCTGATGTTTGATAGAGAAAGTATAATAGACATGCTAACTATCCATTCATCTGCGGTCTGCACTGGAAAGGAAGTACCTGAGTCATGTTATCTCAGCCCGTGGCAGAAATGCTTTCCCTGACTGACGACTTCATATTTTGTTTTCTGCCTTTACGAAGGGTCGCTAGGTAAACTGTCCAGAAGAAAAAAAAATCATGTCTGTATTTTTCCGAAAGTGTGATTGAAGATTGGCTCCACTATCTACCTCAAGGGACTTCAAAGTCTCTGTATTGTAGGAAGAGCCCTAACATTAAAGAACAGGTCGTACCATGAAGCTAACTAAGGAGCAGGGGGCTGTGTGCTACTGTGATGTACATGTCCCAGCAGAAGGATATGGCACACTTGACAATCGGTGCGGCCATATCTGACACCAGCAATACCACAGCGTGAGATTTAGGACCTGGAGCCAGGCCTGGGTCACAAGGTATTTATTGGACAAAATGGGGACTCGGAGGCCACTAATGGTTATTTGCCTATTTACCTGGCTTATCTCCAGGTATCAGGGGTGGTTGTCCAGAGAGCACCTTTGAACAGAGCTCACACAGCTACTGCCCATGGGCTGGCTGCCTGGTTTGTAAATAAACACAGTGGGACATGATTGAAACACAACTAGCCATTCACTTGTGCATTGTCTGTGGCTGTTTTCACATGGTAAACGGCAGAGTTGAGTAGATACTACAGAGACCTACAGCCCACAATGCCTAAAATGTTTACTCTTTAGTTCTAGAAAACCTGGCATTGAGACAGAGTTAAAGGACACGAGTTAGAATACCAAGTTCGCCCACGTTTAAAAGTCCCCGCACCATCTGAGATTCAGTATCCTCAGCTGTAAAAGGAGACCGGTAATTCTGCCTGTGTTATAGGCATTTTTCAAGACTGCACAAGGAACCATGGGTGTAAATAACCAGCCTGGTGCCATTTCCAGCCACTATGGCTAAGGCGCCATGCTCCCTCCGAGTGAGGCTTAGGGATGAGGACATGATGACAGCTCCTCTGGGGCCAGGCGCAAAAAGGGTCCCTTCCAAACACACACCAGTGCCTCACTCTTGCTCTCCAGAGGGGCCACTATCGGAAGGCATTTTCTCCCAAATCCATGGCCTGGAGGAAGTATTCTCTGTCAGTTCTTCTTATTGAGCAGGAACTAGAAAGAGATAATCTCAGGTGGGAAAAGCCCAGTGCTTTTCTCCCAGGGCCTCATATGTCAGCTATGATTTTAATTTCAGATAATGTCCGAACGAGATAAGCATCACGCTGGCAGTGTGAGCTGCTCGGCGGGTGCTGCCTGTGACTGAGGCTGGCTCCCGCCTCCCTCCTGCAGCCCAGCTCTAAGCGAGGGGAGACCCATTGGGATGAAGATGTACTCACCCTTGCTCTCCCCCATGTTTCCTGAAGCTGGATGGACTGATGGAAACCACCATTTGAGGTGCAAGTTTGCTCCAGTCCCTGAGTGGAGCGGTTCCTGACATCTGTTCATCCCCAGTGGCTGGTAATAGTATGTCCAGTGCACTCAGACCACTAGAATGGACCAGGCCCACCCAACAGCACAAATGCAGAGGACAGAACCATACCGTACGGCACACGGCAGACACTTAGTAAGTTCAATTCAAATAGAATTGAATAAAATTGGCTTTGAGTCTTGCTGGGGATGATGATATAGCAGGAGCAGTAGAGGAGGTGGTAGAAGGATGCCAGCCACAATTAAGGAATCAAGATGAGGTTTTGAAAAATGGGAATGTACTGCACCAGGAATTTAATAAATGCTCAAAGCCTAGCCTGCTGCTCTCATAAGCTGGTGGCTCTCAACTGAAGGGAATATGTACCTAAGGGGAAATATCCATACAGGAGACAAGGCTCTTCTCTACTAATAGGCGAACCAATACTCAACACCCTCCAGTGATGAGCTCTGATAAAAGCCTCCTTGCAGCGTGAGGGTTAGGGATCTAAGCTGGTCTAATTAATCCTGTTTCTTAAATTTGAGGTGGCTGAGTCTGTAGAGGAGGTTACAGCACACGTTACTCATTTATAGGCACACATGAAATGGGGTAGGCATACAGACATGGCTTATCTTTCTCCAAGGTGGCAAAAATGTACCCAGATGTGCTTACCACACGGGAGTCTAAAGTGACCCTGAAAATGAGCATGGCCAATTCAATGTCCTGGGGAATAACCAATTAGATTGGCTACTAACAGGATGGAAGCATAAGAAGATATGATAGAAATTTTCCTTTCCCTACAATTTATCATTTTTTAACACCTTGCAAAGCACTTACAAACATATTTTTCCCTTTAATCCTCATAACAACCCTAGGAGATAAATAAAATCATTTTTCCTGGCGAGAAGAGGTGCAGAGTAATTGAGTGACTTGTCTGAAATGACTCAACTTAGACGTGGCTGAGCTGGATCCCAAGTCTGCCAGACTGCAAAGCCCATGCTCTCTCCTCTGCACCCCGGCTACTCACAAGGAGATCCATGGACCAGCTGCCACATCACCTGGACGACTGGAAGCATTTCAGGAGAGCGAGTGTCTCAGGCCCACTCCAGGCCCACAGAATCAGAATGTCCAGGCGGTTCATCTGTGATTGAAGTTAGAGACACGCCATGCTACACAACACTGCCCAGCTCTTGGTATTCTTATTTCCCCCCCAGAATACAAGCCCCCTCATTGTGGTCATACCATGCAGAAAAGGAGGATCTAGATTTGGGAGCCCCTGTGCAACTGGAAGTACCCTGCTGGCTGGGTTGGGACCCTAAGTGCTGCCAGACCACGGCTGAGTTTCCCAAGACCGCTGGGCACTTTGTATTGACTGACTAGTTGCTCTTACTAGAGCCAATGTCCCAGCTCCTACTCCATCTCCCTGTACTGGCAGGCAATCTGAAACAATGGATTCCCAAAAGATGCTGGGCAGATTTTGTCCAAATATCCTATTGAGTAGCTACGTCAGACCCTCAAAGGAGAAGAGAGTCTGTTATATTTTGCCTTCAAGGAAGATAATATACAGATCTATACGTGTGCAATCCTGTGGAAATGAAGTCCCAGGATAACCTAAACTAAAGAGTTTATTATGAATTTTGAGCCATTTATTTTCCCTTTTTCACTTTTGATAAAGTTTTGTTATTTCTCAGCATAGTTTCCTAGGGCAGATTAAGATTCATAATGTTCCAAGGTACTGTGATTCATGCATAAGAGAGATTTGAAATGAACGATACATCTGTTGACGCTTACAGCTCAGGTGCTTGATAAATATTCTTTCGCTACAGCCTCAAAGCAACACTCTGAGGAGAGGGGGATTATCCACATTTTGTAGGTGAAGGCAATTGGCTCAGTCTCCAGTCTCCAACAAAACCAATTCTCAAGAGTAGTTTGGCACTATACCCAAGATGCGTGTGGTTGAAGTGAATGATAAGCAACATGATAGGAGTGAAGGATGCCCCCAAAAGAATAAGACTTAAGGGTCCTAAATCAACCATCTTCCTCCCCCTACTGCCTCCCCTTACTGCCCTAAGACTTTTGGAGTGGTACTTTTCATTGTGTAGTTTTTCCACGGTTGTGATTAGTTTTGTAGTTGTGGGACGTCTGGTTCCGCTCTCTAATGTAAATACCCTGTGCCTGTCTTTCCCATTACTATATAGATGTTTATTTTCAATGCCTCCTAAGTAGGTGCTCAAAACATTTGTGAATGAATGAATCAGTGTATGATTAAAAGACAGGAGGCCTGGATTTTAGGTCCAGTTTGGTATCTAACTTGGTATATGACTCCTGGAAAGTCACTTCTCAGTCTATTTTTATGACAGTAGAGAATGGAAATGAATGATCTCCAAAAGCCCTTTTAGCATTAAATGCTGTGATCTAATTTCTTGTCTCTTTTAGATGTAGCAATTCAATACTCTCCCCTACAAATAGGATATTGAACACCTTGGAGATGTGAGAGAGTATGTTATTGGCAATGAATGAAATAGGGTCTGTAAAGCACTCAGCACAGCATAGTACCCGACCTCTAGTAAGCCTTTCTGCTCTTGTGGCTGTTGAAACTCAAGTGCTCTGCCTTCTTATATAGCGCTCTCCTAAATTCTACTTGAATATACCTAAGGCTTCTCATATACACATGTGCCATAGGACCAAGCACATGAGGGAGAGGGTGAGGGAGAGAAATGTGAGAGAGAAACATTGATCAGTTGCCTCCCCCGTAAACCCTGACTGGGGATTGAGCCCACCACCTTTTGGTGTATGGGACTGATGCTCCAACCAACTGAGCCACACCAGCCAGGGCTGCACAAGCATTGTTAGATAATACATATATTAAGCCAAATAAATATCACCAATGGAAACATCCCCAAATAGTACAAGGTGAAATTCCAAAATTCCAAGCCAACACTTTCCTCTTCATATGTTTAGACCTATCACAGCTTAAATTCCCAACTGTGACTAAAAACACCAACCCACGCTGTCCATGAGGGCTGTGGGGTTCAGGGCATGTGGAATTTTTCTCAAGTACAAATTGATCAAATTAATCCAGATAATATCAGATTAAGACAAGAATGAAAGATGTGCTCAAAGAAAGGATGACTGAGTAGAATGAGCAGAGCAGAACAGATGGTGGGAGAGAAGTACAAAGGCCCACGGGCATTAATGAACGTATGGGAAATCAGGAAAAGTCCATGCCCTGGTGCTCATAATGGTGAGGACACTGTAGGCTGAGTATGTGTGCATGAAACATTGCAATCACGCTGTCCCAAAGGGTAAGGGCATGGATGACCTGGAAAATATTATGCTAAGTGAAATAAGCCTGAGAAAGACAAATATCACATGATCTCACTTATTTGTGGGATCTAATTAACACAATGAATTGAGCAACAAAATAAGACCCTGAAGCATGCAGGCATAGAACAGACTGACATATGTTGATTGGGTTGGGGGGACGAGAAGAGATAAAGCAAAGAACTTACCTACTTATATCCACAGACCGTGGACACGGGCAATAGGGTAGTGAAGACCTGGGTGGTGGTGGTGGGGGTTAGGGACTGGGAGGAGAGAGGTAAAGGGGGAAATGGGAGATATCTGCAATACTATCAACAATAAAAATATATTTTAAAAAAATCACTGCATTATTTCAAATTAGTCAAGAGAAATATAGGGCACTGGACACTAGCACATTTTAAAACACTGTATTATTTTTAGTCAACGTCCATTAAAAACAAAACCAATGCATGGTACTAAAGCATGCTGTTATAGTGGGAAGAGTGTGGTGACAGTATGATGTCATGGGCAGGAAGTGACTCCTGTTGATGTCAGTGTGGCTCGGGCCACTTCACATCCACAACAGAGTGTGGCTTCTACTGGACAGAGACCATGAAATCACAGAAGTGTGTTAGTGTGTGTGTGTGTGTGTGTGTGTGTGTGTGTGTGTGTTCCAGATAGGTTTGACTGACAGCAATTTTTAAGCATTAACTTGCAATTATGCAAATGCATATATATTACATGTTCATTTTAAAAGCAGTTTTAAGAGAACCAACTTCCACAAATATAGTTGCTCCAAACAGAGCAAATTCAAGACATTCCTTATAAACTATCTCTTGCTTTTTATCCTTTGTCCTCCCCTTCCTTCTCATCCACTCATTATTTCTTTATGGCTTTCCGATGAGTTTCCTAATGTGAAACTCTATATGGATGGGTGGGGGGAGGTCAGAACATTTCATCCAATTTTGTTCATAGAAGCAAATGCAGTTTTGTTTCTGGAGAGAGTGTCATACTCACAAAGGGATGTGTAAGAGCATCTGTTCCCTTGCCACTTCAGTGTTAAGGATTCATTATGTTAATTGGGAGGAACAATGTTCTGTGAAAATAACCATAGGTTTTAAGAGGAAGACAGATTTGAATTCTAGCTCCATCAATTCCTTGAACAAATTACCAAACAGATCTACGCCTTAGACCCTTTCTTTAAAAAATGAAGTGACACTTGCTCTGCGAGGTCATTATTTAAATCAGGTAATCAAATAAACCAAATAAATGTGTCAGAGCATCTACCTCAGTACCTGGCAAGTAGTGGATACTCAGAAAGTGAGAGCTGACACGATCATTATGATTATTCTTGGAAATGCTCTTTCCAGCACCAAGGGGCCAGGTCACACCCCCTGGCTGCCATTCCAAACGTTCTGTCCACCAGCCTTAGCTCCCCTTTCATCAGCGGCCCACCCACCTTGCCACCCTCCACCCTCAGATCCATTTGGCCATTCCTGTATTCCTACTGTGTTCCTACTTCATTGAAAAGGCCTTCAATTTCCCATCTCTATCTAGCCAGCTAGCTTAATCCAAACCATTTCTGACAAAGAAAAACAAGACTGGGTTTATTAAAGAGAAACCTCCTTTGATCTTTAATCAAGGCTGAAGAGAATTTAGTCTGGTTGTCTTCCCTGTGCTGATTGTAACCAGCAGCTGTAGCCTGTGACTCAGATAAATGCTCGCCCTGTATTATTACAGTAAAAACCAACATCACAGAGTGATATCTTATTCCCCCTTTCTCGATGATACCATCACAGAGAATTAATGTCCTTTTTCTTTTCATTACTGCGCCACTGTGTGAAATATGGACTATGTCAAACCTCCGGTCAGATATTTTCATCTAGCATAGGGAGGAAGGGGGAAATGCAACCATGGAGTTCAACAGGTGAGTGCCACAATGTGGAAGAGTCAGAGAATGTTGGATGCATGTTCACAAAGAGAGGAGTTAGGGTGTGCTCTGTTTAAGGCTTTTTCTGGCATCTAAACTGTTCTGAGTCCTCTGTTTGAGCCCACAGGATTTCTGTCCTCACTAGCATAGACTAGTTTACACTCATCTCCATGATGGGTAAGTGCTGGGGCATGATTCAGTGGGGTTTAGCTAGGAGACCCATAGAACACCTGAATCCTGCCCTTTCCTTTGCAAACATTCCAAAGGACAACAAACACATAACCAATGACAGTAAATATAAAACCAAACTTTCACATTATTTTTGCCAGAAACCCAAATCGCATCTCTTTGTTGAACTGGACCAGAACTGACGGCTAAATGGAGACTGAGAAGGAGAAAAGGAGATTATTTCTCTCTTATGCCCAAATCTAAAACTTACATTCAACCCAGTGCCTTTGAACCTTGCCTGCATATTGGAATCAACTTGAGAGCTGTTAAAACACCACTGCCTGGGGCCTAGCCCCAAAGGATGCAGACTGGAGAGTCAGGGTGTTTATAAGTCTTCAGGTGGTTCCACTGTGCAGCCAGGTTGGCGGTCGTGCTTCCTCACTAGTTGTCAGACACTGAAGTGGTCATTTCCTAGAGCAGTCCTGCTTTTCTGACTTGACTCTGCATGGGATCCCCTGGGATCTTGTTAAAATGCAGACCCTGATTCAGTAGTGCCCACGTGGGGCCTGTGGATGAGCATTTCTGCCAGTTGCCCGGTGCTGCTGCTGCTGGTGGTTAATGGACCCTGTTTTGAGTACTAGTGTCCTGGAGTTCTCAACAGGAGAGGGAAAAGTACATTTCAAGTTTGATCAACTAACCCAGGCATCCTCAAACTACGGCCCGCGGGCCACATGTGGGTGTTTTTGCCATTTTGTTTTTTTACTTCAAAATAAGATATGTGCAGTGTGCATAGGAATTTGTTCATAGTTTTTTTTAAAACTATAGTCCGGCCCTCCAATGGTCTGAGGGACAGTGAACTGGCCCCCTGTTTAAAAAGTTTGAGGACCCCCGAACTAACCTATTGATCTGTAATGAGAGGAAAGAACAGAAGAGAGCATGACAATTTTGTGTATAATTCAGTGACCCTACTTGGGGTACTCATCCCTGTCTCTGCCCTGGAATCCAACCTACATAAATTGGAAACAATTTTTTTAAAGTGAGGTTAGGTTGAGAGAGGAATGGTGTAGGAACGTCCCTTCCAAACAATGTTGGCTGTATGAGAGGGATGACCTTCATAGAACCAAGTCTTTGAACCAAGTCTCCCAGGAGAATAGTTTCTTTCAGGAGGATAAATCAATTTTGAGTCCAAGAACTTAGGCATGAAACAGAGGGCATCAGGTTCAAAAAAGGTACAAATGTCTTGTAGTGCAATTTTAGGAGGCTCCGGTAGATAGGGAAATATAATGAATAGACTAGAGACGCAGGTTGAGAAACGGTGGAGCCCTGAGATATATCGCAGGCGGCAGAGAACCTAGAAGGATTTTATGCTAGTAGTTATACTGAGGCCCACCTTTTGGCATTTGTCTTTGTTGTTCCCTTGCCCTGGAACACTTTCCCCTCAATTTCTCCTGATGCAGGTCTCCTCATCCATGCTTTAGTTGGAATAACCTCTCTCTACAAGAGAGAACCGTCTTTCTTTCTGCACTATGGACTCAAGTTATTTAGGTGACATGTGTCTCTTTGCCTAGATTTTGAGATATTTAAACAGAAAATATGGTGCTTTATTAATTTTTAAATCTTTTTACCTGTCAACATCTAGGCTTTCTCCTGGTACATGTTAGCTATTTAATAAACAGTTGTTGAATTCAATTAAACAAGATAGGAAAAGCCATGTCATCAATTATGGTTTAAACATTCACCATCTCCACTCTTCTTATATTTGACTTGTGTGATGATCAAAGAGTATTTACTAACAAAACCACATGTTCATTCAGTACTATCTCCACGGAGACAGTGCTGAATAGCAAAGGGTTGGGAGTTAAAAGGCTTCTTGCATCACAGCCAAGTTGATGGCTCAATTTACCCTGTCAGGGAGCCAAGACCAGATGCTGAGTACCACCTCAAGCACAGCTGGATCTTCTCATGCCAGGTTGGCATGAAGGAACAGAAGGATAGCAATGGCACCAGCCATTCCACCTGCTTTTGCTACTAGCTCTGTAGAAACAAAGCTACCTATCAGGCATTCATGGCCCAAGGTGTAGAGGGCATAATAATAGTAGCTATTATTTCTAGCGTGCTTACCACAACTCAGACACTGTGAGAAGCATGTCCTGTGAAGTACTGCACATGATTATTTACAATAATCCTGCAAGGTAGACATTATCATGCCCCTTTCACAGAAGTGGAGACTGAGGCAGCAAGTGATTAAATAACATGCTGAGGATCATTCAAATGGTACTGATGAGTGTTGGAATTGGGAATTAAGCTCAGGCTGTCTGACTCCAAAGCCCAGGCATTTCACTATTCTGTCATGTTGTCTCAAGAAATTAAAAAGGATGCTCTGAGAGTCAGGGAATATTCTGACAGGTGCAGGGTTGGCATGAAGAAATCTATGCCAACTAGGAGCCTTTAAATCTATGCCCCCATTGCCATCAGCTCCCACTGATGCAATAGCAGCGGGACACATAGGAGCATTTGAAAATGTTCCTATTGATTGGAATTGAATAATTATTACTATCTCTATATTACGGATTCGCTATCAGAAAGCAATAGCAGAAATGCTAAGCAAGATTAATAGCCGTGTTTCATTATTTTTAATGTGAACTATTGATTTTAAAGTGGCATAAGGTATAGCAGTTTATTACAATAAAACAATAAAAGAGACTGTATGAAATAATTGAGAATAATCTTTTCCCTTTTTGCTGAGGCTACGGGAGGTAATACGCTGTGCATGTGAAGGCATTTATAGCAAGCTCTATCCAGATATGGCAGCTTAAGCACTCTATAAAGAAGCACTTTGAAACCAGAGTATTATAAATAATCAGCAATAAAGCTGGTAAATGGGCCTTTAATTTGATTCTATTATGCCACAGGATCACAAGGACAGAGGGGGCCGAGCATCAAAACCACAAACTACTTAGTGGAACGCAAAGGTAGGTACATCAGATGGCTTTGAGATGGCCTTCCCACCCAGGGCATTTCCAAGAAAGGCTAGGTCAGTGGCATTGAGTGTGGGGTAATATCTTACTTATGTAACCACATAAATAACACCTCCCCTCCTGTCACAAAACGGTCTTCTAACAGTCTTCCTCACTAGTCATTGCTTCTCCTAGTATCTCCTCAGCCTCCATTCACTTTGTCCATTTTCACAGTTAACAGTAGAGACATTCAGAGGCAACTTCCTTCTGGAGTTATTTCTGTTGATTGGGGTCTTACAGGCTGCCAAAATAATGTATGACTTCATTGCCAGAAATAGACCACAAGGGATGAAGGAGGTGACAGGCCAACTACATATATTGTGCTAATCAGACCACACCTGGAGCAGTGAATACAGGTCTACACCAATCTCTAAAATCAGATTAACATTGGACACACTGAGTCAAGAGAAGGATGATGAGAAGATGAAGGTGAAATCATGGCAAAGGACGAGTGTTGGCTGCACCTGTGGTTGTTGAAATTAGAGGAGGCTTGGGGAAACATAAGACGTTTCAGCTAATATTTAAAGGAGGATTTAAGTTTGTTCTTTGAGGGCCTAGAAGCCAGACATGGATTTGGGTCCTATTTGCCCACTTTGAGCTGTTTGACCCAATTCAAGTAATTGGATTTTGCTGGCTTTCAATTCCTTTGTCTGCAGCATAGAGGTAATAATAATTCTTACCCCATAGGGTTTGAAGAGAGGTAGATTAGGAGAGACCAAACAGATCAAGTGCTTAGCCCAGTGCTTTGTACAAAGCAAGAATTCTATAAACACCAGTTTCAAAAGTCAACACTGACAACAACAAAAGCAAAACTGGAAGGCAAATAGCATCACATTGGAACAGATATAACTGACACTGTAATTTGGGTTACGGGGACTTGAACTGGCTCCATAAAACTAACCAAAGCATCAGGGAATGGATCCACGTTGGGCAGGAAAGTCATGCAGTCCTTATCTTTTAAAAGCACAGTAGATTAAAACTGTGAAAGCCAAAGTCAGTCCAATTTAAGAGGCAAAAATGGGGCCGAACACAAAGCCAATAGGAGGGATAAACAAGGGAATGGAGAGAATGTGAGAGGAAGGGGTAAGAATGAGAGGCAACCTCAGGTGCTCACAGGTTGTCTGTAGCTCACTTAGGTGGCCTGTGGTTACATAGTGGATAGGGTGATTGGCTTGTTATAGTCCTGGGTTTTAGAGTGGACACCAAAAGACAGAATCCAAATAGGCATGAGGGAGAAATTCCTGATTGGGAAATTCCTATCATGGGTTTATGGAAGGAAGTTGAATGCTAATTAAGAACACAGGCTCTGGAGCCAGACTGTCTGATCCTAGTCCTGACCATCCCCAGGAGACCTGCCTGACCTCCCTTTGCCTCCAATTCCTCGCTTGAACAATGAGGGTAATAATGAAATGTACCTCTTTAGGTTATAAGGATTTAATGAAATAATGCATATAATGGTAGTTATTCCTATAGTTGGACTTATCCACAGTGTGGGTTTCCACCCACAGAAGTCCAGGGTCAGGAGCTGAAAATAGATGTACTTTGATTAATTTCACCACCAGCATTCATTTCTGAGCAGCAAGGCGAGCACATCTCTCTTGGGGGAGAGCCTATAGTCTCTTCTCCCACTCACAGCAGAAAGGGAATCGATTAAAATAGGTTTTTGGTTTTTCAAAGTGCCAGGGACATCTGGGGATAGGGTCCAAATACCAGCACATGATCCAAAAAGAATCATTGGGAGGAAGCAGCCCCTTCCCGGGACATACGTGTGTGCGGATCCCAGAGGAGGCTGCAATTATTGAGGGCAATTTTAACCCTGGCCCTGACAGAGCTCGAGGTCCTCTCTATCTGGAGTGTCATTCGCTTCCCAAACTCTGAGATATGGACAGTGGGGCTGGAGTGGTGTTCTTTGCTCTCTGGAATCCTTTCATCCTTCTTCTACCTAAGAAAGCCTACTTGGTCCTATATCCTCTAGGGCCATCCTTCACTGGTCCCCTACTTCTCTGAAGTCCTCTAATTTTGTAGGACACCACAAAATCAGGCATCTGGGCAGACAGGTAGAGTGAGGGATTTCACAAAGATGCAACCCTCACCTCACTCATGACTTACAAAAAATCCCCCAACTTAAAGCTGAGTATAAACACTTTGGGGGAAAGCCACTTTTACTTCATTTTATCTCTCATGATACCAATTACCTTGGGTACGTAACACTTATCCTCTGGTCCATGATTACCATTCATTGAGGAATGGTTCTTATGTTGAACAGATTAAGAGCATGTGTGGAAGGCAGTGGTTGATCTCTAAACAATAGTTGATTCCCATATTCCTTTTACCAGACCACAGTACCAAATCCAACGTGATGAAACATGGTCGATCTAAATCAGTCATTTCAACCTACACGTTACTCTCTCAGCCTCCCTTATAGCTAAGATTGGCTTACCCCACAGATATGGCCAATGACATAAGGGGCTTCTAGGAAAATGTGTTTCCCTGATGAGAGGGGCCTGAGGCCCATCCTTTTCCCCTTCTTCCTGCACTGCAGGCTGACTTGCGGGCCCGGGCATTACTGAGCCTCTGAACCAATGCTGGCAAACACTAACCTTGAAACTCATAATAAGAGCCTCTATTTAAGCCATTCTTAGGGTTTTGGATACATGAAGCCAGGAACATTCATAACCAATATGCAGGGCAGGGGGTTAAATTTTAAGTTGAAGAAACTCAGTAAGTAGAAAGGAAGAGTTTATGAAAGTGGTTAGTGTATAACACAAGGAGAGGATGTTATGGAATAGTGTTAGGGGACTGACTGGCAAGACAGAGGTGAAATTATAGAGGGAGGCTGGGCCAATCTGTAAATTCTAGCTTTCTAAACTGATACATGCTCATGATCCTCCCCATGATATTCAAAGTGAATTAATTTGGGGTAATGACAGGGCCTCTGTTAACAGAATTATACAGGTTTCAGGTGCACAACTCAACTCATCACCTGTACAATTGTGTGGTGACTATCCCAAGTCAAGAATCTGTCCCTAAACAATCCTCTGCCTCCATGCCCTCTTTCCCTCTGACAATCACTACACTGTTGTCCGTGTCCAAGAGTTTTGTCTCTTTTTTTAATTTTTTGCTCAATCCCTCCACCGACCCTCAACACCTTCTCCAAAAAAAATTGTCAGCCTACTCTTTATGAGTCTATTTTGCTTATTAGTTAATTTTGTTCACTACATTCCACATATGAGTGAAGTCATATAGTACTTGTCTTTCTCTGACTGGCTTATTTCACTTAGCATAAACCAGGTCCATTCATGGTGTTAGATTTCCTTCTTTTTCTTTTTTTATAACCAACTAGAATGACCCCATGATTGCACTTGTGGGAATTTATCCAAAGAAACCTGAAACAATGTACCCCTATGTTCATTGAAGCATTATTTACAATAGCCAAGATTTGGAAGCAGCCCTAGTGTCCATCTGTAGATGAGGGCATCCATAGTTTTTTAAAAGTTCCCCAGTATTGACCATCAGGGCTGATGTTGACCATCCTATAAGGTATTGCATAGCCAGGCCCCTGCTGCCTGTCCATCTTCACTTCTCTCCTTGAGCAGTGGGCTTGAACAAGCCATGAGATTTTTCACCTCCTCCTCATGTTCTAGGCTTTACCTAAACTGTCACTCCCTCAGATTCAGAGACCTCCCCTGGCCTCCTCATACCAACCTAAGTTGGGTCTACTATCATATTATCTTTTCTATCCTAACTAGAGATATCAAAACTGTTTGTTAGTTTATTTATTTACTAGAGGCCTGGTACATGAAATTCGTACACTGGGGGGGGGGGGGGGGGGAGGTCCCCTCAACCCGGATTGCCAGAGGGCACAGTTCAGGCCGAGGGACCCCCCTGGTGCACAATGGGGGCTGGGGAGGGATGTGGGAGGTTGGCTAGCCAGGGAGAGACCGCGGGAGGGCTCCAGGGCATGTCCGGCCCATCTCGCTCAGTCCTGATCTGCTGGACCCCAGCAGCAAGCTAACCTACCACTTGGAGTGTCTGCCCTCTGGTGGTCATTGCACATCATAGTGAGCGGATGAGTAGCCTTAGCATATCATTAGCATATTATGCTTTGATTGGTTGAACAGATGACTGGATGACCAGACACTTAGCATATTAGGCTTTTATTATATAAGATTTATCAATATTTTTATAAGTTATTTCAGAGAGAGGAAGGGAGAGGGAGAGAGAGATAGAAACATTAATGATGAGAGAGAAACATTGATTGGCTGCCTTCTGCACACCCCCTACTGGGGATCGAGTCTACAATGGGGCATGTGCCCTGACCTGGAACTGAATAGGTGACTCCTGGTGCATGAGTCGATGCTCAACCACTGGACAATACTGGCCAGGCTGCACATTTATTTCTGTGTTCTTGCTTGATTATTTACTTACTCATTTAATTACCTATTGTGAGAGCAAAAGTTGTTGTCTATTTTAATCAGTGCTATATCTCCCACTGGTATACCAAATAATATACCTTCTAACCTTCTGTACCTTTTAACAGTATACAAAACAATTATTTGTAAAGTGAATTAATAAACTAGAGGCTCTATGTCCCAGCCTAAGCTGCATAATGGCAATTTCTGCAGTCACTGGAGGGAAGCAGTCACACTAGTGCTTTATCAAAGTGTCCCCAGGTGCTGATGGAGGAAGGACCGGAGCAAAACGGGGAAGGGACACTAGTTAGAAGGTTATTGCAGCCTGTAGGGGAGAGATGGGGCAGAAGCACGGGCAGCAGATACACATTCAGCCTCACGTACCCAGTGTCCAGCTCTGTGCCTCGCACCAAACAACCCAGGGTATTTGGAAAGAAAAGCAACAGAGGGCTGGATGATTGATGGGCGGGTGTATTGAAGGGAGCAGATTTCAACAGAGTAGAACTCTGGATTTTCCAGGAGAGCAAAGGATGCAGAGAGTGTGCACAGCGGTTTGGTGGATGAACTCTACGGACTTCACATCGCATTTGCAGACATGAGGAATTTTCTAGTGCGTGCAGTTGAGGACAGCAGGTTCAGGCAGCTTGTGGCATTTTGTTTTCTTCCTTTGTTAGGAAAGGGAGAATTTAAATGAGTTTAACCTTTGATGATCTGGTGATTGTAAAAATCAACCCACCAAAGTTCAGGTGGTGTCAGCTGCGGAGACACCCTTTCTGAACAGCTCATCTTCCCAGACCTTTCTCTGTCAAATGTCAGAGCCCAAATGAGCTTGTCTGGAAGGCAAATTACATATTGCAAACAGTCATTTCCCATAGCTGGCAACTTCTGTTCTGAATAGTTACATAATACAGCAACAGAAATGCTCTGTCTCTGAGTCTAAGCATAAGGATATATATTTTAAACTGTCCTCATAGTCCCTGGACATTGGGGGCATTCAGGTCTTGAACCAGACATAAGCAATAATCTTCCCAGGATTAATTATTATTTAAGGACTACAATCTGATGTAAAGTCTAGGTGATGAGCACAGTATTAATGGGGCAAGAGCAGAGAAAGAAATTAATTCTTTCTGGAAAGGGAAAGGGGGTCAGAGCAAGATACTGCAAGGGATTAATGAATGAACAAACCTTGGTCTATGAAATCAAAGGAAATGGTTTCTGGAAAGGTATGGCCATCATCACTTTCATCCTTATCCTCTTCCTCACTCTCCTCCTCGATACCTACATCACAAAGCCCCCATATTTACACCATAATTTAATAGCTGTAAAGCACAAAAGTCAGCTGATCTGTTCTGCATGTAAGCAAAGCAGATCTCCTTGCCATCATGTAGCCTATGGGGAAACAGAGGCTCAGAGAAATAAACTGGCATCTCAGATAACCCAACTAGTATTGATGGTGGCGAGTGGGTGGGGTCAGTGATATCTCAAATCTACTGATATCTGAGAGACACTGTGAAGTAGAGAAGGCCTTAAAGACTGTAGTGTCAGAGAGTATGCGTATGTACAAACTCATCAAAATGCACACATTAAACAGGCACAATGTTTTGTATGTTAAGTACCTTGATAAAGTTTAAAAACAAGGGACTCTAAATTCAGCTGTGTGGCCTGCAGCAAGTCAATCTGTGTTGACTCTCCCCAACACTGCTTCCTGATTCATGTGCACAAATCTCTCACCTGGACAGCTCCAGGAGCCTGTTCACTGCTCTCCCTGCCTCCAGTCTGAAGCTCATCCTTGTCCATCCTCCACCAAGGGAAGAGAATAACCATTCTCAAACATGCACTTGACCAAGATCAAGGTCCATCCTCCACCAAGGGAAGAGAATAACCATTCTCAAACATGCACTTGACCTTTGATCACTCTCCCATCACTCTCCATCATCCCAAAGCCAAGCCCTAATCCCTCCAGCCTACCAACAAAACCACTGCAATCTGGAACCATCTCCTGAACCTCATCTCTCCGAATGTCTTTCAACTCCCAGAACCTGACAGTCTAGCTGTCCAATGAGTTACACTCTGTAACATGTCCAGACCAGGGTCTGGCACACGGAGAGTGCTATGCAAGTGTAGCTAGTATTACTAGGATTATGTCTGTCGCTGCCATTATCAGCACTCTCATTGGATTCCATACATGGATTTCCCAGCAAGCATCATGCTCTCACCCTGTATGGTCTACTCATGCCCCTCCTTCACCTGGCTAACTCCAGCTCCCCTGAGAACCTGGCTCAGATGCCGCTCCTGCTGGAAACACTGCCTGTACTCATCCCGCTGAAAGCAGTGCGCTGTGCTGCCCATACAGCCATGGCCAACGATGACTTGTGCTCTCCCTCTAATCAAGGGATGCAGCATGTGCTTGGCACACAGTGCGTTCTCAGCACACTCTTGGGAATTGCTGATGACATGGTGGAGGCAAAATGAGCAGCTCTTGGTGCCTATATTTTTGGAGCATTGTGTCTTGGGGTTCTAAATAGCCTGTAAATGGCCTTCATTCTCTGTTCTTTTTTTTTTTTTTAAACATTAACTATGGGTAAGCTGGTTATTTTTTCTTCTCAATTTTTAGCCACCATTGTTCACACCAGTTAGTAAGCACAAGTAATGAACACCCCCAGCTCTGACCTTGTAGCTCCGTGCCGATGAGGGTGGGCAGGTTGCATGGCCCAGGAAAGGGTCTAAAACAGAGCGGCACTGCAGAGGTCCCTGGAGCCATTCCAGTTGGGGAGGCTCAAGTGTGGGGCAGAGCTGCAGGGGCATGGAGGAGAGAGCCAGCCCTTCAAGACTGCAACACACACACACACACACACACACACACACACACACACACACACAAGCACACATACGTAGAAACACACTCATCATGCACACACAGGCAGTCATGCACACAGTCACGCAAGCACACATACACACGCGCACACACACACACACTCACATCACACTTTAAAAGTCTTTGCCCAGCTTCTGCTTTCCAACATGCATTTCACAAATATTTGAGCCCATTCTGTGTATCAGCCACTGGGTTAAGAACCAGTAGAGGGCAAAACAGGGTACTTGATCTCATGCAGCTTAGAGTCTTGAAAAAAGACTAACTTGAAATAAGTTGATGTAACTAGAGGTAACTGCCACCAGCTCATGATGATGGTGACGACTCTGACAATGATGTGCTAAGCATATTGTGTGTATTTTCTTGTTTAATGTTTCCGATGATTGCATGAGGTATATGCCACTCCCCTGGTAATAGTGAGGTGAAAACTCAGGCTTAGAGAAGTTAGGTAACAGGATGAAGTTCAACTGCAACCCAAATCACGTTTCTTTTCTCCAAAAACCAGGCTTAGAGGAAAGAGGAGTGAATGGAAAGAACAAAACAAAGAGGAAGGGGGTAGGGAAAAATGAGGCTACCTTTCTTCTGGAAATTTAGCAAGTTAGGAAGTCAGAGGTGCTCTTAAATGCTATGGGTTCAGATATGTCTAGGGCATTCATGACAATGGTCAAGCATCAGGAGAGGGGCTAACACAGCCATCTAAGATATCTCAGCTAGCTAGAAAATAGATGAAATTCATAGTTGCCTCTAATTTTAGCAAAAATCTCCATCATACATTTTCAATAGTTCACACATGCTCAAGTTTGATATTTTTTCATAAGTAATTATAAAGCCAATTGGATTAAGTGCAATTAAAGCCAGAAGTAATAAAATGATAATCAGAGGTAGGCCTGGGGTCAGGCGTGTGAAGATGCTAGTGTTGCCATGCCAACAGCAATGGTACATGGAGACATATGCATCAGCACTGGGGGTGGAGTGACTATTGGAGTTGGCAGAAGAGTTAACATCATGGTTAAGGGCATTTCTCAGAAAACACATCCACTATGGTAAGGTTTTTGACAAATATCCAAATTACTAAAATCTTGGGTTTTCATGGTAGCTCTCCCTTTACTTTTCAGATGCAAACAAATAGGGGTGAGAGACTTGTCCAGAGTCAGAAAACATTAACTGTGGTGGAAATATGATGAGGAATATAATTCACTGTGCTCTTTCCCTCTGCCTCTCCAGGCAGGTTTGCTTCTGCCATGTGTCCTGGCCCAGCACAGGTAAGAGCGGCTCCCTGTGGCTGGGCCGACAGTTGCTTTTTTTTGCGAATTTCCTCTGCTTTTGGTTCCTTTGCTGTGGCCGCCTGCCAGCAGGTGCAAAGCTCCTTGGAGAGCCTGCTGGTCACAGCGGCTCAGGTTGTACTTGAGTGGGGGCATGGAGTTCCCTGTCGCAGTGGAACTTCCTTGAAGTGCAGCGCTGGCCCAAGCAAATGCCATCCCTGTACTAAGTGGGACCAGCCTTCGGGGCCTAAATCGCAGGTCCTGCACATGTTCCTCTTTCTCTGTCCACCTTCCCCTACCTTCTCCTCAGACCACAGAGACCCTGGTGAGAAAATCCAGCTCTGGGCCAGGGATGTTTTGGTAGGACAGTACATTTTTATATATCGTTCTTTAAAAAGTGTATGATGGGTTGAAAGTACAGATATGAAACTATAAACTACCATGCTGTAGGGAAGGGTCCTTTTCCAAATAGCTAGAAAATGGATACAATTTATAGTTACCTCTAAGTTTTGCAAAAAAAACCTCCATGATACATTTTCAATAGTTCATACTTGCTCCTTAAGTTTAATATTTCCTCGTGAGTAATTAAAAAGCCAATTGGATTAAGGGCAATTAAAGCCAGAAGTAATAAAACAATACTCAAAAGCACAAAACAACCAGGTACCAAGCACTGAGGATTTGCTATATGGCAGATGCATTTTTTAAATTTTCATTTCAAATCCAGGATAAACATAATATTCTTCTAACGTTGAAGATGAGGAAACCGAGGCACTAACAGGCTGTACAAAACACCCCAAATCACACAATTAGTAAGAGGCAGAAACAGAATTTAAGCGTCGATTATTTAACTTCTGAGCCTGGTTTTCTCCATCATAGCTTACAGTGGCATCAGCATTAGGGTGCATCCGAACATCTGGATGGCTTGGCGACACCCAGGTTGCTGGGCCCACAGCCAGAGCTTCTGATTCAGTAGATCTGGACAGGGGCGGGAGGACTTGCATTTCAAAGTTCCCAGGTGACACTGAGGCTGCTGGCCAGGAAACTCTACCATGAAAACCACTGCCTTATAGGGTCTCTACACAACATTGTTCTTGATTGTGTCACTTAATTCTCACACAACATGGGAGAAAGGAATTTTATGATAATCCCCAGTTTATAGAAGACAAAGAAGCATTTTGCCTAAGCTTATCCAGCTAGTATGTGAGGGAGCCTACATCCCAGCAGCCCACACTCTCAAGCATTACGCTGGAGTGATTTCCATCTTCTCCTTGATTGTATTAAGCGTATCATAGCTCTGCTCTTGCTACAAGTAGCAGCTCTTGTGTTTTTCCACTTTCCATTCACAGTTGTAAGGCAGCAAGGTCAAATGCAGTAAAGAAGGCAATCGCTTGGACAAACAAGCCCTGCTCCACAGAGGACGTGGCTCAGCCGCCCAGTCTGAACTGCTGTCTGGCAAGCAGTGCCACTAGGTGGTAGCTCAAAATGTGGAATGCACTGAGGTCCCAATTTGATGTTTTATACTGTTGAGTAAAAGTTAGAAAATAATAGAAAATGACTTCCACTGATTTCTGAGTCTGGGGTCTCCTAAGTCCCTGGCATTCTGGCATCAGCTGGTGCAACCAGGTCCATAAGGCTAGTGCCCAGTGTGCACAATGGGGGCCAATCTGACATCTCTGCCCAACCACAGACACACTTCTCCTGTTGCACAAATAACCAAACTCGGTGAAAGGAAAGAAAAATGGGGAAAGACATTAAGAAGTGAAAAATACTTGCACTGGCTGTTTATGAAGAAATCTAGGTTAGTTGGTTCAAATGATTCCACAAAGAATCTTCTTTTTGTTTGTTTGCCACAGGAAAGAAAAAAAGTTAATATATATTTTTTTAATTTTTAGAGAGAGAAGAAGAGAGAGGGAGAGAGGGAGGTAGAGAGAGATGAAAGCAAAGCATCCATCAGCTGCCTCCTGCACACCCTCCACCAGGAATGGAGCCTGCAGCCCGGGCATGTGCCCTGACCAGCAACCTTGAGGTGCACAGACGACACGCAACCAGCTGAGCCACACTGGCCAGGGCAGGAAAGTTATTTTTAAATTGTGTATATTTGTTTTGTTGGTGAGGATGAGAGAAGAAGGAGTTTTACTTTTTTGTTTAGCCCTCTATGTGGCCACTACAGAGATTCCTCCTTTTCCAAACTGTCAGGCTTGGGTTAAGTGAGATCACACTTGGTACACTGTAAAGTGAGGCCAGAGAGGGAGAGTACTAAGATGAAACACAGTGGAGTGCAGTGGGCAATTTTCTAGCTTTGAAGACAGACAAATTGAAGTTTAAATGCCAGTTATGCTAATAGTGGTGTAATTTTGGAATGAAAATTAACCTCTCAGAGCCTCCCTTTCTTAATTGCAAGATGGAAATTATAATTCTACTAGTGGCCAGGTGCATGAAATTTGTGCACGGGGGCGGGGGGTGTCCCTCAGCCCGGCCTGCACCTTCTCCAATCTGGGACCCCTGGGGGGATGTCTGACTGCTGGTTTAGGCCCGATCCCACAGGGGTCGGGCCTAAACCGGCAGTTGGACATCCCTCTCGCAATCTGGGACTGCTGGCTCCTAACCGCTCACCTGCCTGCCTGCCTGATTGCCCCTAACCACTCTGCCTGCCAACCTTCTCACCCCAACTGCCTCCCCCTGCCAGCCTTCTCACCCCCAACTGCCCTCTTCTCCTGGCCTGATCGCCCCTAACTGCCTCTGCCTCAGCCCTGCCACCATGGCTTTGTCCAGAAGGACGTCCGGAAGGTCTCCCGTCCTAATTAGCATGTTACCCTTTTATTAGTATATATAGAGGCCTGGTGCATTGGTGGGGGCCGGCTGGTCTGCCCTGAAGGCGGTCCCGGATCAGGATGGGGGTCCCCTTGGGGGGTGTGGCCACCCTGGGTGAGGGGCCTGGAGCAGTTTGCAGACCAGCCATGCCCCCAATTGTGGTGGGGGTCCCTGCTGGGGGGCATGGCCAGCCTGGGCGAGGGGCTGAGGGCCGTTTTCAGGCTGGCCTCATACCCTTCAGGGTGGGGGTCCCTGCTGGGGGTCATAGCTGGCCTGGGCGAGGGGCTGAGGGCCATTTGGGGCAGTTTGCAGGCCAGCCAAACCCCCGGCTTTGTCCAAAAGGATGTCCAGAAGGTATGCGGAAGGTCTCCTGGTCTAATTAGCATAGTACTCTTTTATTAGAATAGATTTCATGAATGTAATTGTGGATTGAAATTAAGAAATCATATATGGTCAAGAATGCATTATAATCATATATTAGTATCGGGTAATACTGGTTTGGGAATTTTTTAAGAGCCAAAATGTACAGAAAAACAGGACAAATCTAGGATACATAGACCCAAATGCTTAACGATGGATATAAATTTTGTAAGCCATTCTCATTTTGTGCTGAACTGATATGTGAAAAATCATGAATAAAATATTCACTCCTGCCTAAAATCTGGCCTTCGTGAAAATTTTAAATAATCCATAAAGTAAGAAATTGCATGATGGTATCAAAAGTGTAGTTTTAAGACATGTGAACGATTTAAAGTTCTGCCCAGTACACCCTCTCAGTCTGACAAGGGACTTCTCACAATCTCAAAGGCATTTTTTCCAAAGCAGCTTAGCACTGACACATGGTGAAAGTGAAGAGGGCATGTCAACAGGATGGCAGCAGCTGCTTCTGCCAAGTGAATTGGACATTGGACTCTACATTTCTACATTGATATGGGGAATGGCCATAAAGGTTTTAAGGGAGTTGTATCAACAATGGACCAGCAGCTTCCACTAAAAGGGACACGACTGCTCACACTGCTGAAAGACCTCTAAGCTCCCAACTTCCTATAGGCAGGAAACAGACTGAGAAATAGACTTGGTTATAAAATAAAATAGTAAGACCAACCCAGAGGGTGGTGGTCAAGATCCCAGAGGGCCAAGTGAAGAGCTGAGGAGAGTGATCCATTCAGGAGCCACTCCCAGAAGAGGACCCAGGCCCTATGTAAAGAGCCTTACCTGGTTCTACAGTAAAGAACATTTACCCAGAGCAATGACAACATTTACCCAGAACTGTGACATCTGTGGCACTTCCATTTCTCTTCCTTTTAAGCAGAATTGTCCTTTATGGCTCTCCAGTCTCTATCGCACTATTGTATGCTGCGTCAGTGGGGGAAGATGTTGCCTTTCTAGGTCATAGGTTTTTGGATAAAGAAGAGTGACACCCAAGGAGATGTATCTGGGGAGCCTAAACCATGTCTGGGCCTGATTTAAATAGTAAGATTCTGGCCTTGGAATCTGATCCCATAAAGGCTTTGGTCAGTGGCTCCTCCAGTGGCGTCAGTAGAATATAAAGGGAGAAGCTACCGATGTCTGGGAGGAGAGGGTCTTGGAGGGACACTCCTTGGCAATGCTGCAGAAACAGATCCTGGCCTACCTGTGTCTTGCTACAGGAAAACCTCCAGCTTGGAGGTCCCTCTGGGAGTGTCTCTCCACTTAATAAAAGTTCTGAGATGACAGAGGGTCTGCCACGTTAACCTCCGAAGGGCCGCCTTTCAACAATCTTTTACAGCAGTGCAATTCTAAAATGTATCACATGCTTCCCTGATTCTTGAAATAGCAAATTCAGAACATCAATTTTGTGCTTTCCTGCAACACCTGGCTCATGCTGTCCCTTCTCTGAGGACACCCAATCCATCTGATTTCTACCTAGGAAAATCCTCCCCAGCCACCAAGAGCTACTCAAATGCCATTTCTTTCATGGAGAATTTACTGATTCTTCCTCTCCAACTAATTTTAATAATAACATATAATTACCATGATAACAGCTATCATTTATTGAGCAGTTACCATGCACTAATTACTTAAATTACATGATTTAATTTTTACAACAGATAAGTGTTGTCTTATTATTATGTTATTCACAGAAATGGGTTAGAAAGCTACAGGATTTTGCAAATGAAAAAACAACACTGAGGTTCAAAGAGATTCACTGAACCTTCCAAAGTCATAAAACAAATGGCACCTGTTAAGTGAAAAGGGTCAGGGAAGGATCCCAAACTGCACTTCTCCCAGATCAGCCTGCTTCCCATCCCACATATAAAGATCTGCTCAACCACAGAGAAAAGATGATATTTTTTTCCCCTATTCCTTCCTCTCCTAGGGGATTTCTCCATTTCACACCAGTTTACCTTGTCAGGCTATATATGGCAGGGATTTTAAGAGCCAGAATGGCTGGGTTAAATGCTGACTTTCCCTCTTAGCCACTGTTAGATTTTTGCCAAATCACTCAATACCTTTACACTTCTGGGGAGAACAGGAGTAACCTCCCTGTAGAGTCGTGGTGAATAGTAAGTGTATTAATTCATGCAGGACACTTAAAGCAGTGCCTGGCACATAGTGAGGACTCAGTAAATGTTAGCTATTAATATCTTATTTCCTTCCCTCTTGCTCTCTCCCTACCTCTCTCTCTACTCTCCTTATGTTTTGAGCTTTAAAAAAATAACAATTTGGCTTCGATTGATGAAGCTGAAAAGTAAATAAATAGCAGGTGCAGGCAGAAAGCAGATGGGATTCACTCTGGGTTTCTTTTCTTGTGCATGTTGGACAGGTTTGGTGTTTGCATAACTGGTTCTCTGCCTTCTCCCAAAGAGCTCCTTGTGGGTCTCTGTGTTTGTTATTTAATTTACAAACTCTATCCACTTCCTTTCCTTCCAGCTATCCCACCCCATCTTTCCCCAATAAAACCCTAATATGCAAATAGACCGAACGGCAGAACAACTGAACAACCGATCGCTATGACGTGCGCACACGGAACATGATGGCAAGTGTTGGCAGCTGGTGGCAGAGCACAGAACATGGTGGGTGTTGGCCATGGCAAAATAGTGGAGCAGGTGACCAGGGGCGTGAGACCAAGGTGGGGTGCTCGTTGTTGTCATCGGGGCAAGCCTCTGGTGGTTACTGAAAATTCTTTGCTCTCATGCACTGTGGTCCCACCGGGAGCTCACACCTGCTGCCAGCGCCGGCCCTGCTCACACCTGCTACCCACGCCAGGCTTCTCCAACTCCCCCAGCTCCTGAGGGGCGAGCTGGGCAGCAGCTGCCACTTGCACCCACTGACAGCGCCAGCCCCACTCATACCCACTGCTGGCAATGGCCCCAATTGCACAGACAGGACCAGGGGCTGCAGTGGGAGGGGCCGGGCAGGGGCATGGAGGATGGACTGAGACCTGCCCCTGTGCCCACTGCAGCCTCACGGCCCACAATTCCTTTCAAGGTGCACGAATTCATGCACTGGGCTCCTAGTAAATAATAGTTGTCATGTGTAGAGTCCATACTCTGTCAGGCATTCTTTCCCTTATATAATACTCACATGTTCCCTGAGACATGGTTCTTAGCCTTTCCTTTTCATAGATGAGGACACTGCCATTCCACAGAGACAACCTCTTGCATTTCTGCTTGTGTTTGTCTAATAGTTGCATGACATTAAAAATAAGACAGGCTTCAGCCCTAACTGGTTTGGCTCAGTGGGTAGAGCGTCGGCCTGTGGACTGAAGGGTCCCAGGTTCGATTCCGGTCAAAGGCATGTACCTTGGTTGCGGGTACATACCCAGTAGGGGGTGTGCAGGAGGCAGCTGATCGATGTTTCTCTCTCATTGATGTTTATAACTCTCTATCCCTTTCCCTTCCTCTCTGTAAAAAATCAGTAAAATATATTTTGAAAAAAAGATAGGCTTCAAAGTGGTTATAGACATTTTTAACTTCAGGAATTCTCTCTCACAGAAAACAGAGAATAGCACTGTTCACTGCATGTGTGTGTTTTGACAAAAACTATGGCTGCATCAAAGGACATCTTTTAGAAAATAGGATCCGTGCTGAAGAAGATTCTTTTATTGGAAATGTTGTCCTCGGTAAGAAAGGGAGTTGAATTCATTGCAGTGAGATGCCCTCTCCATCTGGTCTTAGGAGGAAATAAGCCAGTGAGGCCTGAGCCCCTCACTTACGATATCAGGCCTTAGGAAGAGGTCTCAATGTGGAGCTGCTTCTGCTGGGGGCAGGTGTAGGGATGAGGTTATAAGGCCCCAGTCTGATTCTACCCTGGGGCTACTGCACCTGGCATTGCACTCATCTTGCCATGATAATGTCTTGAGACCCAACCATATTCCTCCAGCTATCCGAGGGAAATGTTGAAATATTCTTTAATTCTTTCTGAGGACTAACTGCCTTTGATTTCTTATGGGTTCTCTGTTTCTTTATATCTACAATTGCATGTAGCTTTGCAAATACTGTTATTAGCTCCAGGCCCAAGTGTAAATGGATTGGTTGGTCAGCTTTTATGTAGGTTACTGCTGTGTAACAAACAACCTCAAAATCTTATCAACACCTATTTAATTTTCACCCACATTTCTTGAGGGTGGGGCCAATTATAGCTCTGTTTGACTTTGCTGGATTCCATGTCCTCTTACTCTGCAACTCAGGCTAAAGGAGAGGCAACTCTCTGGGACGAGCTGTTCTCATAGATGTGGCCCAGAGCAAGAGAACTCAGCCACGCCGTGCCATCAAATTGAAAGCTTCTGTTCATGTGAGAGTAGCATCATGTATATATCACAGTGGTCAGAGTATATCACATGGCAAAGATTCAAGGACATGGGGCGACAGCGGGCCAGTGTTGCTTAGTGGTTGAACATTGACCCATGAATTAGGAGGTCATGGTTGGATTCCACTTAGGGCACACTCCTGGGTTGTGGGCTCAATCCCCAGTAGGGGGCATGCAGGAGGCAGATGACTGATGATTCTCTGTCATCATTGATGTTTTTCTCTCTCTCTCCCTCTCCCTTCCTCTCTGAAATCAACAAAAATATATTAAAAAAAAGAACAAAACCTTTACCTGAAACTTCTTGAGGGTAACAACCTTCTTCTTTATTTAATCAAGTTTTATTATTTTTTATTTTTACTGATTTTACATATATAGAGAAAGAGATTGATGTGTGAAACATCAATCATTTGCCTCCTGAACACACTCAACCAGGGACTGAACCCACAACCCAGGTATGTGCCCAGACCAGGAATCAAACCCGCTACCTTCTCGTATATGGGATGATGCTCCAACCAACTGTGCCACACTGGCCAGGGCTAGAAGATACTTTTTTCTATAAATAGCTTTGGCATTTGGAAAAAAAATTTCCTATATTTTCCGCACCATTCATATCAACAAATCTGTTGGTTCTAAAAGCAACTCTGGGCATAAATAATACATTTTATGTTCCAAAACTAATAAAGTGTTTTTATATCTAAAAAGCTATTCTGAAAAAGTACTCAATACTGACTGTGCAGGCAGCAAGGCGGGGAGGGGAGTACATTGGATCAGCTCCCTTCTTGACTGAGAACCCAGAAGCCCACCTTCTAAGAGTCCCAACCAGTAATTGGCATGTGACCTTGGGAAAGTCCTTTTCATCCTCTGGATTTTAGTGTCTTCATCTATAAATGGATAGGGTTAGCCCAGGTCCTCACTAAGGAGCCTTAGATTCCAAGCTGGTTTTTAGATTTTCTGAGCAGTGGGGAAATGTTATAATAGATTTAAACCTATTAAATCTATTACATAGACCTGGACAAGTCATATGTCTAAGTTTAGCAGCTTATAAATTTATAAAATAGAAGTAGAATCATAGACTGTCAGAGCTGGAAAGGACCATTGAGATCACCTAATGCAACTCCCTCACAGTAGAGATAAGGAAACCAGGGTCCAGAGAGGTTAAATCACTTACCCAAGGGCACCCAGGCAATTTCATGGCCATACCCTTTGCCCACTCTTCATTATCTATATTTATCTGATTTTCATGACATAATCCTGCTTTATCATCTCTGCTAAATTGAGAATACACCAGTGGTAGGTTATTTTTTTCCCTTCCTCCCATAGCAAAGGCCATGAGCTCTTCCAAAGGAATTACTTAGTTCTCTCCTTAGCTTCCAGTCCTCTTAGCCTGACAATCAAGGCAAGTTGAATGAATGAACCTCAGTGAGAAGTGAAGTCATTTCAACCATTCCCCTGTCTCTGTAATGCTTTCATTGAACTATTCCAAATGAGCTGGTTGGGTGACTTTTTAACGTTAAATGAATTAGGTTGGAACCATATTGAAGCCTGTCTCAAAGCTATCTAGCAGATGTTAGGGAAAGACTAAGAAAGAGTCTCCTAAAGTCACCTGCATTTGTATACCACAGACCCATTTTACCTGTCTCAAATTTGCCTTCTACTTCAACACACCTCCCAGGTAGTCATGGCTAATGGGCATAAATGGTTATTTTATTTTCCACTGTGAAATTGTCAGTTCTACCAGCTAACAACATATTAGCCTTCCTTGTCCAAAGTGAGGAGGAACAGGTCCTCCATGACCTTTGCTGACCTCCAGCAGCTGAGAATCCAAAGGGAGATTTTGTTTCGCAACTATAAGGAGTAATGCAAATGGGGGCCAGCATTTGAAAGTGGCTCCCTGAAGTTCCTCTTTTGGACTAAGATCTGTAGTGGAGGTCGTTATCTTATTCTGTTTTGTGAAACTTGTAGAGGTCACAGCAAAATCATACTCAAAGTCCCAAGTTCTCCTTAAAAGAAAAAAAAAATCTAAGGATATTCTGAGGAAACATACTTGACCATCTCTGTAGGGAGCTAGAGACCCATCTCCTGCTCAGTTTTCTCTCTGAAACTAACAGACTGAATATGAATGAACTTTCCTCCTTGTGACCTTCTTTACCTTTTCTCCTCTGTCGGACACAAAGACACAAGCAAGGTCATGGCTGCAGAACATGAGTCTCACAGAATGCCCTTCCTAGAAGCAAGGATGTCAGGAAAGCAGCTGTGGGGTCATGGACTGAGAGTCAGGAGATCTGAGTTCAAGCCCTGGTCATGCCACTTTTTGTTGTGTCACGTTGTCACTTATGCCTATTTTATTCATCTTTTAGGTGGGACCACACCTATTCCATGTAAATGTGACAGTTATAAGTAATATAGGTAAGATATTTGTCTCATAGTTGGTACTCAACAAATAGCATCTGCCATTATTATTACTTTAATAGCCACCAGGTTGGGAGAAAAATATTATTTAGGCCATTAAACTCAGGAACAGCATTTGTCTACCTTGAGGAAGCACAGAAATGTCACCTGGGGAGCTTATTAGAACACCAATTGTAGAAATTAGGCCCAGAGATTCAGATTCAGTGGGAGTGAGTCTAAGAATCTGCATTTTTAACATGAGCTCCAGGTGATTCTGATGCATATGATTTATGACCCACACTTTGAGTAAAATGTTGTGAAGAGGAAAATGAGCAGTAAGCAGGATTAGCAAATATTTGTTTATTCATTGATTGGCTCATTGGAGACTCTAGCTCTCACCTGTAGAGGAAACTAAATGTAGGCATCATTTTATCCCTGTAGTAATCAAGAAATCTCTCCATTTATCTAATTGCATCCTTGCTGCAATAACCAAAGCCCATTCCTCTTATTAAAAATGAGAACAAATGATCAGCAGCCCCATCATAAAACTCTATAGATAATCTCAGAGAGCAGTCACAAGATAACTCATTTATTTGCTTTGATTTCAAGTCACTATTGTCAAAAAATAATCTCTTATGAATAAAGTCCTGATAAAACAAGAATACGAAACAAAAAAATATCAGAATTCAATAGGACTTTGGTGATTTTCTACCATAATTCTCTCATTTGGTAGGTGGGGAAATTAAGACCTATAAGTCCCACCACACATTGGTGGTAGGACAGGGATTTAGACCTCAGGTTTCCGGCATTCCTTTCTTCTTGCTACATGGATTTTAATTCATTTTAAACCAATGAACACCTACCTTTTCCTAGGCATTGTGCTGGGCACTGTCAGGAATGAGGAGGTCTACTGACCTAAAAATATTAGTCCCTGAATTAAAGAAGATCACTGTCTGGCAGAGAAAACAAAGCTAACATGCAGTTGACAAATAATGTAATTGTGAAGTACGCATAATTTCCCCCATTTTCCTAAGATAGAAATTGAGGACCAGAGTGAGTGACTTGTCCAAAATCTAAGAGTATCTGAAATAGCCTAAGCTTGGTCTTTTAATTCATTCAATCAACAAAAATTTAGGGCAGGCTTACCTACTATGTGCCAGACTTAGGCTAGTCATATGTTATGTAATGACAAACAGGACCTCCACCATGTCAACGTATTAACTCAAGCATGAAGCTAAATAAGTCAAATCCTGGAGCTCATGGACTGCAGATTTTCTGCTGTCTCTCCCTCTTTAAACAAAGACCCACTGCCTTGCAGTCATCCTGGAAATGGCGAAAGGAAAGAAAGGCAACTCTGGAGAACTCAAAGAAAGCGGATTCCTACTTGCTTAGCAAAAGTGAAGACATAATCAATCCATGGAACGTCAAAGCAATGTTTCCTTACTCTGTGGAAGCCCAACTACTAAAGACACCAAAGATGGATAGCTCATCTTGAGGCTGGAATTACATGAGCCACAATTATGTTCCCAGCAGTCAAATGCCGGGGCGACGAGGGAAAGAAACACATCCTGGTGGCCCCCACCCTCGTTAAATGTTGAATTATCTTACAGTTGATAGTTCCCTAGATCCCTCAACCTTTAAATGCCGAACACGACATGCCTGTTGAATTTTAATCAATTTATTTTTTTCAACTGGAAATGTCAGCCTTCTGTATGGAATAACTCGGCGGTGCTGCTGTGACAAAGACTCAAAGTTCAGTGTCTGAAGGCAAGGAGTAGCGGGGGAGCCTGTGTGCAGCCAGAGACATGATATGCAGACAGCCCAATCAGGAAGTGAGAGCGCATCTATTTTTCATTAGCTTGCACTGATAGGATTGGGGATCTGAATTTATTTTGCCTTCTATCTTCCAGCATAAATAAAACTAGTCCGGATCGCTAATGACTTGGAAAATGTCACTAGGAAAGCTGAGGAGGGAGCGTGATTTCTTGTTTGTAAAGTACCTACCAAGCGTCTGAAAAAGTAATGTCATCTGATCCTCATCAAAACTCTGTGATAGAATAAGACAAGTTATGATTCCTATTTTGTAGAAGCGGAAGCTGATGCTCAAAGAAACTTGCTAGTTACTGCAGAGCTTGTAAGTGACAGAGCACAGTTCAAACTGTGGATCTGGGGAATCCCAAAACTCATGCTCTTGGCAGTACATCAACTGCCCTGAACGGAGGCAATATTCCTTGACTCACTTCTTAGAACAAGAGTCAGTTTGCAAGCGTGTTTAGGCCACACACAAGTGGCTGGATCCCGTTACCCAATTTCCATCTAATGTTGGTTTCACTGACCCAGAGACTTCATATTTGTGTATTTTTGTATTCAGATAAATAACTTCTACAGTATTTGTCTTCTGTGAAAAACTCATGTCGAGCATGTTCTCTATCGTATGGTCACCAGTTTGACCAACAGGAAGGCTACATGGCACACAGTAGGTGTTGAATAAATATTTGCTGATTTTTTTCTCTTTTCGCAATTCTGTTTTTTTCTCTCCCTCTCTTTCCTAGAAGGGGGGTCCAGAATTTACCTCCAGGTTAAGAAAATGCCAAACCAATCTTAGAAATCCACGGGGCTCCCCCTGCCCTGAGCCACTAGCATCTACCTGGCTGGCTAAATAAAGCTAACATTTCAGTCACAGAACAGGCCCTGAGGTAATAATGGAGAAGTAGGTCTTCGCTAATCGCCAGCTCGTTTTACCTTTTAAGAAGAAGACTATTTTGTCACATACACAACTCCACAGACCTACCCCCTCCACAGATGTCCTCTTTCTGTCTAGAGAATTATCTGCCTAGCAGGTTGAGCAGACTGTCAATTCCTGGGCAGGAGTCGACTTGTCCCGGCTGTCACTGCATCCTCGCTCCATCTCCTCACAGAGGGAAGTGCTAAAAGCTGATTTCAGCAGCTAACAGCAGACAAGCCCAGTCCCCTTAGCTGACTTTCCCATCAACTGATCCCCTGGGGATAGAAACCTGCCAATGCCCCATCTATCTTTCTAGCTTCATCTGTTGCCACTTACTTTACATCTTCTACTCAAAGGGTTGAACTCAAATGCACACCGAGGCTGAGCAGATAACACGAATGTTTATGTTGGCCCAAGAGAATTGGAGAGTAGATGCTCCCTCTGAAAGGGGCAGCTGTTATTCAGCGTCAGCTGATTGTGCCCAGGGGGAAAGGTGGCCCTGTGCTATTAAAACTCCAAATTTTCAAAAGGATTCTGATATCTAATATATATATATGAAATCTGTCCACCTTAATACCTTTTCAAATGTTCTAAAATTAGGTGTGTGGCTACAGAAACCTCTCTTCTTTAGTCCTGTGATTCCTTGTAATCTGTGTTTTCTGAGCTTTGGGGTTTGTTTGTTTGTTTTTTCCATATTGTTCCCTCTACCTAGAATTTTTGGCCCTCTGTCCTCATCTACTCATACTCTCAGATGTCACCTTTGGGACGGGTATCTGCAGCTTTAACTGGGCTTTCTCTCCTCCATGTTACCATGCTATGTTTCATTAAATAAATGCAATACTTTATAGACTTTGAATTCATTGGATCTTACTCAAAGTTTCATTCCCCTTTGCCTATATTATCTAATCTAGCACTGTACTCCATAAGTATATTTTGAAAGACGGCTTGAATGAATGAATGAATGAATGAGCAAATAAAAAGAAAATGTGTTGTGATAGAGCATAAACTCTGGAGACATTCTTTGGGTCAAATTTGAGATCTGCCATTTAATTTGTGATCTTGGAAACACTACTCTTGTCGCCTGTAAAAGGAAGACAAAGATGTCTACACTTCAAAGTTGCTGTGATGATTAAAAAAATGAGGCTCAGAGCGTGAACCTCTGCTCTCATTACTGCTATTGTGCTGCTTTTCATACATGGCTGATCATAAGAATCACTGAGCCACTTGCTATTAATCATCTCGATTCAAGGCCCCACCCCAAGCATATTAAATCAATGCCTCTAGGAGAGGTTGTGTGTTCTCATAATCAGGAGAACTTGAAAAAATAAAGCACACTCATTATTATCATTTTTATATCTCCAACAGCAGCTCTCTAAACGACAAAGTATTTCAACCTGCTGGGGCCACCTTTGCTGCTAATATTTAAGTAAAAATGGAACAAGGGCTCATTCTTTTCCTTAGTCTCACCAGGAAGATATGCCTAAAGTAAAAGCAGCCACTGAACATTTATCAATAGGAGTCTTACTTTGAAAGTTATGAAACAATTATTTCCTGACTCCTTAAGTTCCCATTAAAATGTGAGCACTATAAAAGCAGAGATTGTGTCTGTTTTGTTTGTTGCTGTATCCCCAGAACTTAAAACAGTGCCTGAAAAATAGGTGTTTTATACATGTGTAATGAGCTGGGATCAGATCACATCACAGATGCACCAAGAATAGGCTCGTCTTCTGAATATTAACTGGTTCTTCCATAAAAATGATCTCTCCAAAATGGCCCATGGAGTAGGACCACACAAAGGATGCTTCAAGTCCCAGCTTGAAACCTCAATAACTAAAACTTTAGAAGGACAGTTGATGGTTTATCCCTGTCTGTTTTCATCCCATTAGTCACTTTATGGATCGTCTGTCTAGCCTTCATGGTGCATAGGGATGGATAAGAAAGATGAATACGAGTATCAGGATGGTCATTCTCTGTGGCAGGCCCCAAGGAATATGTCTGAAGAAAACCAAGTTAGGAATCCAGAATTTTTCTGTGTTAAATCACACTGGGAAGAAGTAGAAATGACTTACTTACTTAATTGACATATTGATTTAAAAAGAACCCCCTCTCAAAAAAAATTCCAAGAAAAACAACTATTAATTGGGAAAATTTAAAAAAAGATTGTATTAACTATATATGTTTGTTTACACAATTCAAGGCAGCAATATTATAACCCACTGTTTAAATCAAAAGTTATCTGTAAAGAGAAACAGTCCAGAGATGGAAGACGCTGACGACGCCTTGCCATACTAGCAGTCAGCAGCTGTGCGTCACTGCAGGTTGCCCAGGACCAAACCAGAGAGGGTCGGACCTGCATTACCACCATTTGTCCACCATCCAGAACTGAAATATTATTGCTGACATGTACACATAAGGAACTGTTTGACATTGAAATTGGGACTCAAAAGAACTGTTGGCCCAGAAAGAAACTCACTACTGACTGATTCATTTGCCTCTCAGCATAACCATTATTGCTTGTCTCATTTTCGGTTCTTATAAGTGTATTTCTAGTAGCACATGATCTCACTCATCTAGGGGAAATGATGAACAACATAGACTGATGAACAAGAACAGACCCGGAGACAAGGAAGCATAGATCAGACTGTCGGACCTCAGAGGGAAGATAGGGGAGAGTGGGGATAAAGGGGAGAGATCAACCAAAGGACTTGTGTGCATGCATATGAGCCTAACCAGTGGTCACGGACAACAGGGGGGTGGGGGCATGCATGGGGAGGGGTTTGGGATGGGAATGGGGGAATGAGGACAAATATGTGATACCTTAATCAATAAAGAAATTTAAAAAAATAAAAATAAAAATGGTGACTCTCAGGTCCCCCCCCCCCCCGCAAAAAAAAAAGTTATCTGTAATTTTATGATTTATCACAAAAAAAAAAATCAAGCCCACATATAGGAAAATTAAAATGCCTTTAGCCAAAATAGGATGCAAGGTAAGCATTAGTACCAGGTGACTAAGACACACAGAGCCATAAATAAATAATTAACAAATAAATAGATTAATATATAAATAAAAAAAATAAGAGCAAATATTTCAGGACCAGGAAAAAATGAATATGTAGCTGAATGTGTAATACCAGGAAAGAAAAATTAAAGATTTCACAGTCATCCTACCTAATAATAGACAAATATGCAAATTGACCATACCTTCGCTATGCCCGCGATTGGCCAGGAGGCGCAGGGGGGCGGGACTCGGGGTGGCCGGGGTAGCTGATTGGGCCGGCGGGATGCTGAGCTCGCCTTGCCAGCAGCGGCTCGAGCTCAGCGTCTGCGCCATGGCTGTGCTGCGGCACAGAAGGGGCCTCTGGGGCAGCGAGCTCACGTCCCACCATGGACCATCAAAAGCGGGGGAGCTGGGTGCCTGTCCACTCAGGCACCAGGCCTTTCAGAAGCCTCCAGCTGGGCGGAGGCTTCTGAAAGGCCTGGTGCACCAGCGGACAGGCACCTAGCTCCCCCGCGATCGAAAGCAAAAGCATGGGAGCTGGGTGCCTGTCCGCTGGTGCACCAGGCCTTTCAGAAGCCTACGCCCTGCCAGAGGCTTCTGAAAGGCCTGGTGCACCAGCGGACAGGCACACAGCTCCCCCCCTAAACATGCATGATTCAATCATGCACTGGGCCTCTAGTTTGAAATAGAAGACTTTTGGTTAAAGTTTTCTGTAACAGTATTTCTTCGGTAGAATGATTTTTTCCCCTATTTTTTACTCCTTCCCTTTATTAGAATTATACAACCACACCTTTTATTGTTTTCACATGGCTTTGATGTGCCTTTAAAGGAGAGTAGGTGGAGTGTACTAGTTCGTCCCAATTAATAATGCGGATTTTTTTCAATAGATGGAGTTACACATATGTTGATATATATGTGATTTGATATGTATGCTATTTTGTTGTATTGACAACAAGCTTCAAAACTTCATATGTTAAATTTTCTGAAGGTAGGTGTTAACATCATAGATATTTTTACGCTTAAAAATGTCCAATTTTGTGCCAAAAAAAAAGAGCATTTGTGGGAAGTTTTAATTCATTACTTTATTTTGAAGAAAAGTGCTGCTGAAAGTTATCGTATACTTTGGGAAGCTTATGGTGAACATGCTCCATCTCAAGATACTTGTGAACGCCGGTTTAAATGCTTTAAAAGTGATGATTTCAATGTGAAAGACAAAGAACGTCCAAGTCAACTGAAAAATTTTGAAGACCAACAATTACAAGCATTATTGGATGAAGATGCGTGTCAAACTCAAAAACAACTTGCAGAAAGATTAAACGTTGCTCAGCAAACAATTTCTGATCACTTACAAGCAATGGGAAAGATTTTAAAGGAAGGAAAATGGATGCCACATCAACTGAACGAAAGACAAATGGAAAACCGAAAAGTCGTCAGTAAAATGTTGCTTCAATGGCATGAAAGAAAGTCTTTTTTTGCATCGAATTGTGACTGGCGATGAAAAGTGGATTTATTTTGAGAATCCCAAGTGTACCAAATCATGGGTTGATCCAGGTCAACCATCAACATCTACTGCGAGGCCAAATGGCTTCGGAAAGAAGACAATGTTTTGGGTTTGGTGGGATCAGGAAGGTGTGGTGTATTATGAGCTTCTAAAACCGGGTGAAACTGTTAATACTGATTGCTACTGACAACAAATAATCAATTTAAACCACACTTTGATCCTAAAACCACCAGAATGGGCCAGAAGACACGGCAAAGTTACTTTTTAAAGTATATATATTTATTGATTTCAGAGAGGAAGGGAGAGAGAGAGAGAGATAGAAACATCAAAGATGAGAGAGAATCATTGATCAGCTGCCTCCTGCATGCTCCCTACTGGGGATTGAACCTGCAACCGGGTATGTGCCCTTGACCGGAATCGAACCTGGGACCCTTCAGTCCGCAGGTCAACACTCTATCCACTGAGCCAAACTGGCTAGGGAATGGCAAAGTAATTTTGCTTCATGATGACACACCATCACACACTTCAAAACCAGTTAAAGACACGTTAAAATATCTTGCCTGGGAAGTATTAACCCACCCGCCGTATTCGCCAGACCTTGCTCCTTCAGATTACCACTTGTTCCTCTCGATGGCACACGCACTTTCTGAGCAGCACTTCAAAACGTATGAAGAAGTGGAAAATTGGGTCTCTGAATGGTTTGCCTCAAAACAAGAAAAGTTCTATTGGGACAGTATCCACAAATTACCTGAAAGATGGGAGAAATGTGTAGCTAGTGATGGATATTACTTTGAATAAAGCACTTTTGATGTTTTTCTTGAAATTATCATGTTTTCTTTGATTACAAAATCTCCATTATTAACTGGTACACCTAGTACATCTCCATTTCAAAGCCACTTCCATTCACTTAGGGCTTGGCCATCTGGCTTCTTTGGCCAATGATATGTTAGCAGATACACCATGAATAGAGAGTTCAAATGTGTTTTCTCAATTTGTGTTGGTCTCATGCTTTTGCTCCCCATCATGAGAAGATCATGCCCTGAATAGCCTCTGTCCCAGAACAACACACCTGTAACACGAATGGCACACAATCTAAGGTAGAGCACCCCCTACTGTTCTTGCAGGCATCCCATAAACTAGTGAATGAGAGAGTCAAGATCATATATGATTTTGCTGTAAAGCCTCAAAACTTTAAAACACTAGAGGCCCGATGCTCAAAATTCAGGCAGGCACCCAGGACCCAGGCTTCCCTTGCAGCCCTGGCTTTGTCCAGAAGGTAGTCTGGAAGGATGTCTGGTCTAATGAGCATATTATGTTTTTATTATTATAGATTATCACAGTAATATCACTACTACTTTATATTTTATCCATACACCTGTTACTTCTGATAAGGATTATCATTGTTCAAGGTGACATTCCCTTTACCTAAGTTGCTCCAGACCCTTGCATGCATGAAACTTGGATTGTAGGAAGCTAATGGAGATGATAGAATGCTCTGGAGCTGTTTGTGACTGACTGGGTGGTCTGTATACAGAGACCAGCCATGGGTCCTAAATTTTAGTGCCACCTGGTCTTAGCTTGAACACTAACTGTAAATGGAAGTAGGGCCATATAGCATTGTGACTAATTATAAGACATCTTTATTAATAAAAGCTAGATTACACTGCGGTGATTTAAAAAAGCCACAAATCTTAGTGATTGAGCAACATTCAGGTATATTTATCACTCATGCAAATTCCAGGTGACTCTCCAGAGCAACAATCCTCCATCCGGTGGCTCAGTGACATAAGCTGGTGGAGGCTGCACTGTCACACACCTGTGCCAGCTAGAATACACAGCCCTCCATGGTCAAGGGTGCAGGTAAAATGTACAGAGGTCTTATGTTGGCCATTAGATACTTCATCCCAGAGATGAGGATAGCACTCCCTCTCATAGCCCATTGACCAGTACTAGACACATGGTCCTACTGACTACAAGGAAGCAGGGAACTGTAATACTATCCTGTGCCTGGGAGGAAAATAGAACTAGACGTGGATAAATTCTGGAAGTTTTAACCACCAAATTATATCATTCTATTTTATTACATGAAGAAGGTAATCAGTGCATTGTCAATGAGCTAGTGTTAACTACGGTGTCAAACATGACACATGACAAACTTGGGCTGAATGACATGTGAACACAATTTTTGAAAAGTACCTTGGTAGATAACGAGAGATATATACATTTATGATGTATATCTCTATTTCCATGAAAAACTATTTAGTACTTGCTTACTGGTACTCTGAGTGGTAGAAAGCCTAAGGAGTTACTTTCTATACCATGATCTGGGGTAATGAACCCGTCTATATCATTGGAATCCCACATAGAGAAAGGCACAACCTTTTGAACCCCTTTTGGAGTAGAATTGTAAAGGACATGAGGTAGAGGGATGGAGCATTTTAAGTTTTTCTATCGACCTAAATGGCTTTGGGGTAGATAAAACAGCCCCAAATTGCTCTGAGGCCATCCAAGCATTAAAAATTCCATGCAACCGAGAGCTCTGTCAAACTAAAACAAGACACCATGTAGACATGCAGAAAGAACCCCTGGGGGAAACACCCAACTCTGCTCTAGAGGTTATGTCTGGCAGGAGGGGGGCTGATTGTGGGAATTTGTAGCCACGGCTCTCAATGCATGATCCAGGCAATGCTTTCCTGCTATAAAATGAGCCAGACTCTCCAATACGACATCAGTGCCTGAAGTACCAAACGTGTGAAGGGGGCAAAATAACCACAGGGATAATAAAACTCTTTTATAGGCTTTGAAAAATAGAAAGCAGTGTTTCAAAATGCGACATATGTGTAGGCCCATACAGGAAGAAAAATTGGTAATAGTTAGGGAGCTAATAAGAGAAAACTGGATGAAAACTGTGCCTTCATGTCTTGGGTGTGATTTTATTTATAACATCTCCGTTGGGTATAGAAAGTAAGACCTGCCTGGGAAGAAACATTGTCCAGGCATGACTCCCACTTGTATCATTTTACGTCTGTTCTTCCAAGCAATTGTGTTAAATTTGTGACTACCCCAAGCATCCACCCCTCCGAGTGTGGCCCCTGGACCACAACGTCCCATTTCCCAGCTCAGCTCAGGGTCCTACCTTTACAGTGGGCACGATTGATGACCCTTCCTCAGACAGTGAGAAAACAAGAAGCGATTCTAATACTGGGCAGAGAACCTGCCTGTATCCATGCAAACAAAGTGACGCATCCATCTGCCAGCGCTCTCGGGAGGGTCACTGCCCCCAAAGGGATGGGATCCCTAATGTTAGAACTGTTTTATTGGCTGAGGGTAAATGGCACATCAGAGAAGGAATCCACAATGTTTGGGGGCATTTTAAGAGCTAGGCATGTTATTGTTGAATACAACATTCTGAGGTGAATTATCACTTACCTCATTTGTAGGGCATTATGCATAAAGTTGAAAACACATGAGCCTAACACCACACACACACACACACACACACACACACACACACACACACACACACACAGGTTTTCTGTTGTTATTTAATGGTCCTATGCTCCCCAGAAACAACCAGCTTCCTTCTTTAATTTACCCTGAATTCTGGTCAAATTCAAGGATTTCTATACCTTGAAGTATACAGCATTCACCTTCTCCCCCGCCCCCCACCTCAATTTTCAGGAAAAATCAAATGATAAAAGGTACCAGAGACTCTTAGAAAACCCTTCCCTGAAAGCCTAGGCATTTTGCCCATGTTTATAATGATGATTATTTCTTCATTTGGGGACTAGCATTGACTTGATGCATTGTTACCTGAGCGCATGGAACACAAGGTGTGAGCCTTTCAAGGCTCAAGGGAGAATTTGTGTAAGTTACCACAAAAGCAGGAAAAAAAATATGGACATATCATGTAGTCTTTATCTTACATCATGACAGGATACACATTTCATGTTTACTACTTTGTCATATTCCTATTAGTAAAATGGAGGAACTTGACCTACTTTTCAATGTTTTTGCCAGAGAAGAGAGGAAGCCCCACCCACAGAGCCCCCATGTAAAAGGAACAGTTGTAACTGGATGCTACTACTGCCCAGCATGTTGAGAATGAGGGAGAGAGGTGCGTTTCTCACCCCCGGGAGCAGCTGTGTGCAGATGCAGTCTGTTGAGGCTGCCAGGGGTGACCACCACACCTGTCCGCCTCTTCTAAGACGCAGATGGAGGTATTGTCTTCATTTCTTCCAGAAACAAAAATAATGTAAAAACCCACCCCAGGAACGGTCCAAGAAGCCAGATTAGTTTTTTCCCCACTTTACAATATGTTTTGGTACAAAATGAAGAGATTTTTCTAAAGGAACTATGTTTCCTTATGTGTGTCCTGTGTGTGTCTTTGAGCACATCATTCGCTGCCTTATAAAAATCATCAAGTGCATCTCTGCTGATCCCTAGATATCAGCTTTCTCCTAGTACCCATGAAAAATTCTTCCATTTCTCTCTAGTCAGATCTTTCTTGTATTCCTTGCATTTAAATCATTTATCTCCTTCGCAACTTACCTCTCAGAGATTTTCCATCCTCTTGTCATTAAATCCCGGGATTTAGATGGTTTTACGTGAAGTCTGAAATATGCCCCTCACAGAGAGATTGGAGGTCCTGATGGAATTAAATCGCAGCACTGGTAACCTGAAATTGAAAGTGACAGAGTACAAGGTTTCAATGTGGGGGGTTCATAGCCTTCTTTATTTCTAATGTCTTTTTTTCTCAAGGAGGAAGAGAGAAGTGTTATTTATCCATCTCCCATACACAAAATTATAAATCCTATGTAAATGTCAACATTCCAGGGCACCAAAGTCCCTTGGCCATTATACAACCAAAATTTTCTCACTGATTATCTCCTCCTCAGACCCAAGCACCTTGAGTTGCCCCTCTCTCCCAACAACACACGTCTGTGAACACACTTGTATAAACACACACAATCTTTGTCCCCACCTGATACCTAATCCTCTTTATTTTTCTTCTTGGTTTACCCAGGAAACTTAAAATCCTTCCCATTCTTTTTCTTTTTTTTTTTAAATTGTGGTAAAATACATATAAAATATTTATCATTTTAACCATTTATAAGTGTAGGTAACTCGGTTACATTAAAGACAGTCACCATTATCTATACCCCCAATTTTTTCATCCTCCTCAGCAAATACCCTGCCTTCCTGGCAGCTGTTGGTGACGTCCGCTCTTCCTTCAGTCTCTGTGAATTTCCCTATTTTAAGTACCTTGGGTTTTTCCAGCGCCATTTGTTGAAAACACCGTTCCCAGCCCATCCACTGTGTCCTCAAAGCGGCCCACAGAAGTAAAGAGTAAAGGCGTTTATAATAGAGAGACAAGCGCATGCTACTCTGAGAGCAGGTCCAGGAAGTCCTGATTTCAGAATGGAATGACCTCCAAGTTCCATGAAGGGGGGCCTGTTCCTGCCGAGTTCACCTCTGTAACTTCAGCTCCTGGAATTATGCCTGGCACACCGTACGCTCTCAAGAAATGTTTTCGGGGGAAAATCATCGAGTAAGTGATTTACCCTTCACCCTCTAAAATTAAAGGTAAGGAGAATGCACAGATTGTGCTGGTGGAGCGAGTGACAGGGTTTCAGTTTCCTCTGACCCTGGGGAATGGAGAGACTTCTGGGGAGATTGGACCTTCCCACATGTCCTCAAAGACATAGGTGCTACCATCACTCAACACAGCCTCCTGCCACCTGCTGGCCTCCAGGTCCTCTCCGTCACCAGAGTGAATCTGTGAAGGCAGCGGCCCTCTAGGACCCTCTTCAGTGTCTGTCCACACTCCTCCCCGGGCCTACAACACTCTTCACTCCCCAGTTACGCTCATCTACACACTCCGCACACAAGTGAGGATACACAACACAGACAGGCACGAATATACTCTGCCTAGCTAACACCTCATCCTTTTGAATATCTCAGCTTAATATCACTTCCTCACCAATACCTCCTCTGTCCCCGTCCTGACTAAATATTCTGACTAGGCCAGTCCTCTAGTTTGATCACCCTTACCATTCTCCATGCGGCAATGTAGGTAACTATATATTGTGATGTGATTTGAAAAACCTTCCTTTCTATCGACTGGTGTAAGGCACTCAACACTGTTATGTACTTAGTAGGATCTCAAAAACTGCCCAGTGTATAAGCCAATAGGAGGCACTCCAAAGCCAGTAACTGTCAATATTCTCAGTGAATCATTATCTGGATCGAAAGCTAACATTTAAATAGTGATTGGACTGGTGAGCAAAGAACACAAGACCATAACCATGAGCACAATGACAAAACCAACTCAAGAGAAAAGCTTCTCACCACGTACCTCCCTCACTAATGACAAGCACCGGTCATATTTGGAAGTCAGTTTGGCTGAGGACTATTGATTTCCTCTTTTCTCTGCATTAGGCTTTGTGCTGAGGCTCAAGCTGCTAAAGGGCGGGGGGGGGGGGGGGGGGAAGGTAGGAGTGGCGGGGAGGGAGGAGAGGAGAGGGGGAATCACACCCTGCCCCGATTCCACATGGCCTTGGTTTACCTCCAGCTCAAACATGCCTGCCTGGCTTTCAGGTTTAATTAAAGGGTAAGACAACAGCGACAATGACAGACACCGGAGAGCCGGAGAGCCGAGAGACCTTGCTTGTTTTGTGAAACAGAACATTTAGAGGAGATTTTCAAAAGGCAAATGAGAGAGCAAAGCTCTCCGGAGCATCTCTCTGCTTGGCGATGGCGAAGAAGGCAGCCCCACAGATCTTTGGGCCCCCTGCCTTCTGGGTGGGCAATGTGGGAGGAAGAAGAGCTCTCTGCACTGTAGCCCCAGAGGGTACAAACCAGAACTTCTGGGGACAGAATCAGGAGGGGCTCACAACAGTCTCGCCTGGTCCTGTTTTGAGATGGGAGCTGGAGATGTTTAATAAGGTATGGTTCTTCCCATAGCCAAGTCAGGCCCTTGACATGGGGTGGTGCGATCTAGTGGCTAGGGCAACTGGGGGTATGTTAAAGGACCACTAGAGGTGGGGAAGGAGAGTAAGGTGCCCATAATAAGCAGAAGGTGGTGATGGTGCTGCCCAAGGGTGACCTTGGGGCCAACATTCCGTCCCCCCAGGATGTCTATCAGCCCCCTTCCAGCCACAGCCTCTTTCCCATCGTCGCTGAGCACAGTCTTCTCCAATGTTAGCCCCCATAACTTTCCCCTCTGTTTTACCCTGCTTCAGCATCACAACAGCCCAAGTAAATCTTCCCTATTATAAGAAAAAAACACACATGTATGTGGTGGGTGAAAAACTGAGTGACAAAGCCTTTTGTAATGATAAAGGCAGAAAAAATGACAGGGATATTCTAGGCACTTTTGTTCCATCACATAAGATGCCCTCAATTTTTATTTGAAAAAAGTCCCAACTCTCAGAGAGTCTGAAAGAATGCTATAATATATATATATATATATATATATATATATATATATCCATCCTTCATCTAGATTCACAATCACATTTTGCTACATTTACTTTATCTGCGCACACACACACACACACACACACACACACACACACAGGCTTTTTTTTTCTGATTCTTTTGAAAGAAACTTGCAGGCATCATAACATCTCAGTCCTACATACCTTAAAATATGTCTATCTATAGAGAAAAGAACTTTGGCTTACAGAACCATATTGCTGTTATCACACCCAAGAAATTTAATACGGATGTGATAATTACCTAACATGGAGCCCATATTCAAATTCCCCCAATGGCTCCCCAAATATATCCCATAGCTCTTTAAAAATATCCCACATCTAATTAAGGGTTTCTCATTGCATTGGTTTTTATGTTTTCTCATTGTCCTTTAATATATAAAACGCTGCTCCTTTATTCATGTGTATACTTGTTGTTTGTTTTAATTCATGTGCAATTTTCTGAACGTCCAGGATAGCTGTCTTGCAGAATTTCCCCAAATTTTGAACTTTTCTATTTCCTCATGACTAGATTCAAGTTAAACATTTTTTGGCAAGATGATATGTAATTGACTGTGATTCACTCGAGGAGGCACAGCATTCCAGTTTATTCCATTATGGGTGTTGCAAAATTTGATCACTTGGTTAAGGTGGTAGCCACCATGACCTGTGGGATTCTACTTTGGAATCCTACAAAGATCTTATTTTTTTTCAAGAATCAAATTTTATTCAATGACTAAAACTTCTACTGTTGACCCTTCATTGAATCAATAATTTCTTATGTTAACCAAACTGTGACTTTCTAGTCTATTATTCCAATGACATATTAGTTAATATTCTTCTGTAAATAATTCTCTTTTTCTCTCTCAAGGGGGGAGGTGGAAATTGTGTCTTGAAGACCAGATCCAAAAGTGCGTAGGAATAAAGCCCATAGTACTGACCGCATCCTGCTTAAAATGTGCTTAAAGGCTTTCCTTTCTGAATGGTCCTCCTTGATGCGGGTCACAAACCAACACCTTTGGATGCCCCAACACCACCAATGTCTGCTTCTTCCTAACTCTCTGAGCATGTAAAATCACCTGTGTTGTATGAGGAATTTAAATAACCAGGAGTTAAAAGTATGGGAACACTATCATAAACTACACACATGTAATTCCTTACTAAAGATGAATGAAGTTAACCCAGTGGGGTACCCATTCGTGGTAGAAATAGGATGGGAGATATGAGGGTCTAGATTGGAACAGCTGTAGCAGGGGAGATGCATGAAGCCTTGCCAAGTCCATAAAGGTTTACCTCTAAACATAGAAACTGAATGGGGCAAGAGGAATAAAGGGGAAGGAGCAAGAGACAGAGGTTCCAATGGGTGTCAGAGACAGGTAGGGAAGGGGGGCACTGGGGCTCTCTTGTCTAAGTCAAAACCCTTTGAATTTTCTGTAGGTTTAAGGCAGATTCAGCTCCCCTGAATGGAGCCTATTGCTATGTAGATGAGGCTGAGTTAATTGAATCCCAGGTCTAATTGGGGCATTTATGGCAGTACAGGTGGCTGTCCACCATGACACTCCTGCTCCCCCTCACCTGGTCTGTTTGTCTCATTTCCTGTGTGGTTTGGTATGGTGATGTCAGCAACAAGGCTCACATGCACTTTCTCCATCTCAAACTGGCGAGAAAGCTGCTGCAGAGATTAGAGAAGGGGAGAGTGAGTGTGGGTGTGGGGCATGCTGGCAGGGCCCGGAGGGAAAAGACAGGTGTGTTTAAATCAGCACAACAGTCAGTCCTAGGCAGGGGCAATTTTGAGATTAGGGCTTCTGGTTCTATTTTATTTTATTTTATTTTAATAACAAGAAACGATTTCTCTCTGATGAGAAAGTCCTGCTGCTCTACTGTTGTAATCTCACCTCCACTCACACGGTTTCACGCAGCTTCATTTCTGACCCACTTTCTTCATCTTCTTTGCTTGTTTCCTTCAAGAGTGGTTTTAGCTCCCAGCCCCAGCCAGCACCTTGCTTAAATTGCTTTAATCTCCAAGTGCTTCTTATATTGATTTTAAACAGTTAAGCTGCCAATCAACTCCCCTCCTTGTGCAGCAGACGAGGGCAGAGAGATTAAAACAACAAACAAATAAGGCTGAAGGGAGGAAGTTGGTTAGAATTTCCAAATGAATGTCAGCAGCTACCGCAGAGCCTGTCTCCCCTCCCACCATGGAGGACAAGATTATTACAAAGAAACAAGGTCTAGCTTTATGATGTTAATAATAGCCAGCATTTAATGACTAGGTGCTCTGTGCCAAGAACCCTTGTAAATACGGTATTCAGATGAACTCATCTAATCCCTGCAACAATCATATCTGGTACTAGTAAGTACTATCATTGTTCTTTCTTTCTTTTTTTTTTAAACAGAATAGGAAATTGAGGCACAGAAAGGTGAAGTGACACATCTAAGGTCGCACAGCCAGTGAATGGCACAGTAGTCTGGCTCTACAACATGAACTAGCAGGCAGCAAGCTGTAAGTGCCCCTTTGCCTCCTTACAAAGTCTCTACCAGGCTGTGTAGCACAGAGTGAAGCACAAATGCCACTTTCAAAAACAAACAAACAAAAAACAGGAGGAAGAGTAGTTTAAACAGGTGGGAGTTAGATACCTTTTAATCCAATAAACATGCCTGAAGCCCTGATTTTGTACAGGCAGGAAACTTGACCCTGGAGATACACAAAGAAAAGATGCACTTACAGCTCTCAGAGATCTCAAACTCTAACGGAGATAAGCAGTCTCCTGGGGCAGATGTGATGGTGGAGGAGGAAAAGGCAAGCGAGTGATCAGATTGCTCTTCATCCTTCAAGTTATGACCCAAACCCCACCTCTTCCAGGAAGCCTTCCCTAACTACCTTCAGCTGCTTTCCTCTTGTCCTGTCACTCACTGCTGAACACTGCAACAGTGGGATCACTTGTTTGTCTCTCCCACCGGACTAGGATTCTGCAAATCATATATTGAGAGCAAAATTGGCTGGCCATCTGTTTTTATAAATAAAGTTTTATTGGAACACAGTCATTTGTTTGCTACAGCTGCTGAGTTGCACGGTTGCAACAGAGACTGTCTGGCCTGGAAAGCCTAAGCTAGTTACTATCTCTCTGGCCCTTTTCAGACAAAGGGTTCTGACCCCTATGCTAGCCTCTGAGCATTTTTAGGGGAGGGAGCGTGCCCTTTATTTCTTAGTCTGCAGTAGCCAGCACTAAAGGAGCAGGGTCATTCTAGGTCTGCAATTCCTGCCAAACAGCATCATCTGAGCTTGGCCTGGGGTCAATTCTAAAAATGAAAGATTTCTGCTGGAGAGAGAAGGAGAGGAGATGCTGGAACCCCTATGTAGGTCTTCTGTTTCTGATTCAAAATGCAACTACCAACGACACAGCAAATGGCTAGGTGATTTCACAACCGAACACAAGGCTGAAATGACCCTAATAACTAAAACACACAAGGAAGAGAGGCTCGGGGGCAGGCAGAGAGAATGAAGTAGAGGTAAAGGGAAAATGGACCACACATGGGGTGATTTGCCACTTTAATTTTCTTCAGGGGTGACATAACTTCTGTGACAGGTAGGCTAGTTAGGTCTTTATTAGGATTCTTACTAACATGGCATTGGATGTATCTAACGGCACCTGCTGTATTAGCGGTCGTAAAGTGTGTAGAATGTCTCATTGATCTTGGGAGGAACTGAGCAGGAGCTGGAGAGAGGATGGGGAAGCAACAGATTAGATGGCGAGTAGAAATTACCTGCACAATTCCGTGATCTGGGCTGGTAACAAGCTCAGCGTGTTGAATGAACACTCTATTTAAGCAATTGCTCGCAAGAGGGTCATCTGTCTTGAAAGAGAACATTTTTGCCCAAATTGCAGCAACGCCTTGGAGGAGCTGAGCTGGTGTGAACACTGCCGGAGCCGTGTTCAGCACGTTCCCCCAGATGGTTTGTGGGCAACAGGGCAGACTTCAAAGGGCTGGCTGAAACCCGCAGAGAGGCCTAGGAGTCACGAGAAAGATGTCAACCTGCTGAAGAGGGGGGACCCAGGACCCCCAAAGTATATAACTAAGATATTGCCAGAGTGAGGCAGGCTGAGCTTTTGATGGTTCTTGAAATCTGGCTGTGTTAGGTTGTGCTTTAGCTTCGATCAAAAGGCCCGAATGCTGGCAGAGCTCATGTTCTTCCTTCCTTGTAGGATAACCGAGGATCTCAGTTCCCACCGTAGACTGGGAGGCATTAGCAACGTCAAGATTGGAGGGATGTTACAAATAAAGTTCCTGCACTTAAGTGACTATTAAAATTCAATTAGGGAGCTCTTCAAGATGAGAGTGAACAGGCTTTCCTGAACACCTCCTTTCTCAGAGAGAAATTAGATCTTCTGAAAGCACTCTCTAATGTGTGGGGCCAATTAACTATTAGAAAGTTGTACAGTCTACTTCATATTGGACTAATAGCTGTCTTCTTGATACTGTCTTCTTGATATTAGAGAATGAGCCTTATCTTGCTTTTACTATATATATATATATATATATATATATATATATATATATATATATATATATATTTTAATTAATTTTAGAGAGAGGAGGAAGTGAGAGAAGAGAGAGAAACATGATGAGAAAGAAATATGGATTGGCTGCCTCCTGCACACCCCCTACTGGGGATCAAGCCCGCAACCTGAGCATGTGCCCTGACCAGGAATTGAACTGATGGCCTCTTGGTGCATGGTATGATACTCAACCAACTGAGCCACACCAGCCAGGGCTACATCATATATTTACAGATAGTTTTCTCTCTACCCATATCACTCACATCATGAGTATTCTCTTATCTATGTTATATAATCTCATTTCCCTCTATGTTTCCCATAAGATATGGTTTTGATTGCACTCACAACTTCAATAGATTTTTCCGTAACACGCCTCAACCGTCTTTAGCCTTCCTTTAGTTCTCTATCCAGAATGAACACAGTGGCACAATGTTCCTTCTGCCTGCTAAATGAGCTTCCCTCACTAGGCAGAATGCATTGAGAATGAACAATTCTCAGGTGACAAAAATAATCCACTCCCAAAGAGAAGCCCTCATGCCCTTGTCATGAGTTTAAGTACAAAGGCAAGAAAGCATTTAATTGGGAGCATGGGGGATCCCCTGATTTCAGAAGCATTCACCCAGTCACTGGAACACTGAGTGTTCTCATTTAAATCCGAAGTTTAGTTGTTATTTTTCTTGGACTTGAAAAAAAAAGTTCTTTAATTTTAAAATTATTGTTTCTAACACACTGTTCTGGAATATTCTGGAATAAAATAATAGTACCCTGAATGGTTGTTCGAAAAAAGCTTTGCTAACTTACACCACTCACCTGTGCACTACCGACTTCGTGGTGCTACTTGCTTTGAAAATGCAGAAATAATTTCCATGAGTTAAACCAGTGAGCTTGCAAAGTTTTCTTCTCCTCTGTGGCTTTGGCCAGCGGTTTTCCTTTCATAGTTATTCAAGTGATTCCTGAACTATTCTATGGACAAAGGGTGTAGCGTTTTGCTTGGGCCAAAGATTTTTTTTTTTTTTAGAAAGAACCAAAGTGTAGGATGTCACCAATGGAGGAATCCAAGAAATGGTGAAGCCCCAGCTGTCACTTCACATGAGGAGACAATGAAAGCATCCACAGCTGATCTTGGACTGAGTGTGAACACCAGCCGAGGCTTACCAAGAGTCGCTAACCTCTGCCGAAATTGAGGGGCCTCACTAAAATTTATTTTCACTCTTTGGTAACATCAAAAATGCAATCATGAAAAATTTGACCTCCCCCCCCCCCCTCCAACCCAGTTTAAATTTTCTTTTACTTTCCCTTTGGCTCTTTTGTAAAATTCTCCTTGAAAATGTCTATCTGTTTCAGCTCTACTAGGGGGAGGTAGGAAGGGGGACCTCCCAACACTGAGAGGGCTGTGTTCTTAGTAGCTTGTGCTGAGGGTGGCAACACAAGTCAAAGTTAGAGAGAGAGAGAAAGAGAGAGAGAGGGAGAGAGAGAGAGAGAGAGAGAGAGAGAGAGAGAGAGAGAGAGAGAGAGAGAGATAGCCATGTAAAGCCATCCACCTGGGGCCTGGGACACAGCCCGCCCACTATATTCCACAGCCCCAGGGGACAGGGCGTGGGCAGGGAAGTCTGCAGAAACCATAGCCAGCTCCAAAAAGTTTCTGTCTCCTAATTTTATCTTAAACATGTTATATGAATTGTCGATTTTACTCCATAATACTAAAATCTATTAAAATTGAAGATACATTTATTGTAAGACACATTATTGTTTCATCACTAAGAAAGAAAAAAAACATGCTGCAAATTAAACTGTAACACAGCATTGATTCTAACATGCATTCTAATTTCAAAGGTGTTAAAACATGAGCGTTGGAGAATCAATGAAATATTGAATATTTGGCTGTATTTAATATAGAAGGATCATTTCCCCCATGTCCCCAACCCCAATCTTTAAATAAACTTGCTTCAAAAAGATGGACCATGTTTCCCCTTTGGATCTGCGTCCCTCTGGCCCATCACCACAAACACCCAGAAGTATGCATACTCCCATTAAAGAAACATTACACCATTTCCTGGAGTCAGGAATACAGAGCATCTTTGGGGAGATGGGTAAAGGGAGGAGCTATGTAACTTTTTTCATTTAAAACCCTATGAACCCAAGAAAATTAAAAACATATGTTAAAACAAAAAATTGCCCATAGAATGTTGATGGCATTATTCATTATAGCCAAAGAGGGGAAACAAACCAAATGCCCATCACATGATGAATGGATAAGCAAAATGCGTTCTAGTCCTAGAATATTATTCTGCCATGGTAAGGAATGAAGGACCCAGACATGTTACAAGAGAGATGAACCTGGAAAACAATGCTAAGAGAAAGAAGCCAGTCATAAAAGCCATATTATAGGAGGCCATTTATACCAAAACTAGAGGCCTGGTACACAAAATTTGTGCACGGGGTGGGGGGGGGGGGGTTTGTCCCTCAGCTCAGCCTGCACCCGCTCCAATCTGGGACCCCTCGAGGAATGTCCTGGTAGGATCGGGCCTAAACGGGCAGTCGGACATCACTCTCACAATCCAGGACTGCTGGCTCCCAACTGCTCACCTGCCTGCCTTCCTGATTGCCCCTAACCTCTTCTGCCTGCCAGCCTAATCACCCCCTAACCACTCCCCTGCCAGCCTCATTGATGCCTAACTGCTCCCCTGCCAGCCTGTTTGACCCTAACTGCCCTCCCCTGCAGGCCTGGTCCCCCCCAACTGCTCTCCCCTGCAGGCCTGGGTGCCCCCCAACTGCCCTTCCCTGCAGGCCCAGTCACCCCCAACTTCCCTCCTCTGCTGGCTTGGTCACCCCTAACTGCAGTCCCCTTCAGGCTTGATTGCCCCAACTGCCCTCCCTTACAGGCCTGGTCCCTCCCAACTTCCCTCCCCTGCTGGCCATCTTGTGGTGGCCATCTTGTGTCCACATGGGGGCAGCCATCTTATGTGTTGGAGTGATGGTCAATTTGCATATTACTCTTTTATTAGATAGGATGTGCAGAATAGGCAGATCCATAGAGACTGAATGATTTGATGTTGCCAAGGGGCCGGGGGAGGAGGATACAGGGAGTGAGTTTAATGAATATAGGATTTGTTTTGGAGGGTAATGGGAATGTTTTAGAATTAGATAGTGACAGTTGTACAACATTGTGAATATACTCAAAGGCACTGAATTGTATACCTCAAAATGGTTAAAATGTTACATTTTATGTTATATACATTTATCTCAATAAATGGGTAAAAAACAAAAACAAAAACAAAAACAAAAAACTACAACCAATTTCCTCCTGTACCCCTTTAAAAGTAGAAGCAACTCTGTTTGTTGGAAATAGGATTGGGAGGGTCTTTTAGCTCAGCTTTGCTATTGTTCCCCAGGGTGACCTCTGAGGTCTTGCAACAGAACCCTGGGGCTCTGAGGAGCCAGCATGAAACCTTAAACTTTCCTCCCCAAATGGCCTTCTCTTCCCTGGTGTATTGAAGGCTGAGTCGCCTTCTCCCAGGAGCAGTTTCCCTGAACAGCAAGGATGATGTTCTGCTCAACATAAGTCCCATCTGTCCCTCTCCAACTCGTCCCAGTACTCCAGATCCAAACTGCCCCTCTCTGGCACCGAGTTCCTCACACGTTCAGGAGCCAAGGCTGTGTACCACCCACGTCCACCATGAAAGGCCGGCCAAGAGGACTTTGGAAAAGCAGCACATTCTGCCAGAAAGATTACTTCCTATCCCTGCCTCCCCTCTGGAGCACGGCACAGGAGCGTGCCCATTCCACACTCATGCGTAAGGCACGTGGTTTGTAAGGCTGGGTGCTGCATTGGTCAGAAACCTCTAGGAGTGCCTGCCCCACACCCAGCATGTTTGGAGAGTTGATTAGAGGAGACCCACGTATTTATTCCGTACCCCTTGTTTAAAGGCAGACAGAGTGCCTTTGCCTCGAACCCAGTTTCATCTGTCACTCATGTCTGCACTAGTGTAGCCTCTCCTAGAAACCCAGTCTGTTGGCTCTGATATAGAGGCTCCCGGAGCCCCAGGCTCCACCCACCCTAAGTCACCAAGATGGAGCCACATGCTCCCTGCCTCTTTTCTCAGGCATTTTCTCTACCTGACAATTCCTTCCCTCCTTCCTTCCTCTTTTTACCTGAACAACTCATTCATGTTTTAAGACTTAGCTCAGACCCAGTAAATGGAGGCCTGGGTATACAGGGACAGATTCATCTCACCTCCTACTCTACATGCATACAAATGTTAGATAACATATAATAAAAAATATAATACAGAGACAATCTTAATGCATAGAGAGGGAAATCCACAATGTCAGCACTGAAGTGGGACCTGGAGTTGGGGCTGTGTACATAGAAGGATCCCTAACTCCTAGGGTTGGGGAGATATTCTATAGTTGAATACTTAACTAATTGACAAATACTTATTTTACTTACCACCTACTATGTGCCAGGAACTGGAGATTAAAAGCTATATCTATTAGGCTTATGTCCTCAAGGTTACATTCTAGTCCAATGAGTAAGGCAATCAATTCCTTTTCATATAAATGGGGGCCCAGATTCTAGGATCTGTGGGACATACCATCCTGAATAATTGATTCTGCCTGCCCATAAACCCTTACGATTCAGAAAGAGAAACAGGAAGGCCCCTAAAAAAATCAGGTAGCAGACAAGCTGCTATAAATGCAATATCTTGAGTTCAATACAATATATAATTCATTCAGTCAATAATTCATTTGTTCATCTGTCCTTTGAGTGAACATTTCAAAGAGTTTACTAGATATTAAGCACTGAGAGGCACTAGGTATATAGAGTTCTGAACAAGATCACATGGTCCATAAACTTACAGATTATAAACTAGTAGGAAAGAGAAACATTCTAGAGTTACTCATCAGGAGACATATAAAGGCAAGTTGCCACAAGTCTATGAGTGAAGAAAACCAAGTGCTATGAAGCAAGGTTATGAAGGATACCCTGATTTGGCTTTAAAAGTTATGAGAAGCATCGCAAATGAACTGACTTTTTCGTTTGTTACGAATAAAGGATTGGGGCAAGCAAGTAAAGAGTGAAGTAAAGAGTATTTTCAGATGCAGCAAAAGGAATCAAGGTTTCTGATGTTGGCTGGCATTTAGCACAGATGGGAGTTAGCTGGAGAATGGATGGAGTGAAGTGTAGGGGCCAGCTCATGCATTACTCTGTGGGGACTCATGAAGATTTTTGAATTTCATTCAAATATAAAAGGAGGACCCCAGAAAGTTTAAGTAGAGGGTTGATATAATCCGATTTGTGTTTTTAAAAAGATTCGTATTCTAGAGTGGAGAATGGGTTGGAGGCAAACAAGGAATGATATGAGAAGGAAAGATAAACCACTGTGCAGCAGTAAGAGGATAGTGGTTTCATGTAGGCATGACAGACTCAACATGTATGTTGAGTGTTGGGTGGACAAAGCTGGAGGAGGTAGATTGGCTGTGAGGGTTGATGGAGAGGAAGACATAAAGATGATTCTAGATTTCGGGCTTAAGCAACTGGATAGATGAAAGGCCTATAGACTGAGAGGCAGGAAGACGGAGTAGAGATTAATTCTGACGAAGAAAACTCAGAAAGTCCTTTAGGGGAAGGTCAGATCTGGACAGGAGTCTTAATGGAAGACATTAAAAAGATTAACACAGGGAAACGGGGTTGTTTTAGGAGAGAGAATAATGTGAGCAAAGGCTGGGGATGTGCATGGCTCAAGAATGGCGGTAAAGGAATGCAGCACTGGGCATGCAAAGTGTGGGGATGTTGTCATCAGGAGGGATACAAGATTGAAAAGCTAAGTAGATGTGGGGAATCAAAGTCTGAATTAATTTGTAAAAAGAAGATAATCTTTGGAGGTTTGGAGGTAGTGCATAACATGTTTCAGACTTTTAATTTTTATTTTAGGATGATCTCCAAAATTTCTGGAGCTCTGTAAGAGAGAAAAAATGGTTGGTGTTTGAGAAAGAGACATTTTGGGAAAACTGAAATACAGGCAATCTTTTTTTAGCATCTCTAACAGATCAGTTTAAGAATATGAGCATACATTATGTATAAATTGGGTTTGTTTTTAAAATGATCATGTTTCATGTTTGTTATATATAGAGCTGTGAAGGCCCGGACAACTCTTGGAATAGATTTTATTTTTCCATTAGGATGAAATTAGGGGTGTTGTGGCTACCCATTGGTCAAACATTGCCTTGTCAAATTTTATAATTTCCAACCTGAATATTCATATCTCTTTTATAATAAAAAAAAAGGCTGAGTTTTGTTTTTTGATGGCCTGCTCTATTGCCCACTAAAGTGTTCTTTGGTCCAAAAAGCAAAGGAAAGGAAAACAAAACTGAAGAATTAGGGACAACATGTATTATTCATGGAGTGGGATATAGAAAAAGATATAGAAATAATTTTCCTATTTATGCTTTCTTGGTACATTATACATTTTTTTAAATCAAAGCAATGTCCTTGAACAGAAGTCAATAAAGTTTTTCTGGAAGGGCCAGATAATAAATATTTTACCC